>NC_058417.1:40750127-40867172 GCF_002201575.2 Neomonachus schauinslandi | reverse complement strand
CTTTCTTTCTTTCTTTCTTTCTTTCTTTCTTTCTTTCTTTCTTTCTTTCAGATTTTATTTGAGAGAGAGAGAGCAAACAAGCATGAGTCAGGGAGGTGGGGAGGAGCAGAGGGAGAGGGGGGAGCAGACTCCCCGCCAAGCAGAGAGCCTGACACAGGGCTCAGTCCCAGGACCGTGAAATTATGATCTGAGCCGAAGGCAGACACTAACCGACTGAGCCACCCAGGTGTCCCTGGCCGTTCACTTTCTTCATGGTATTATTTGTAGCACAAAAGTTCTTAAGTTTGATTTAGACCAATGTATCTATTTTTTCTTTGGTTGTTTGTGTATTTAAGAAATCATTGCTTAACCCAAGGTCAAAAGGTTTATAGTTTTAGTTCTCACATTTAATTCTGTGATCCATTTTGAGTTAACTTTTTTGGATTGTGTGAGGATTCTAGCTTCTTCTTTTTGCATGTGACCATTTGGTTGTCCCAACACTATTTGTTGGTAGACTATTCTTGTTCTATTTAATTATCTTGGTGTCATTGTTTAAAATCAACTGACCTTAGATATATGGGTTTTTCTGTACTGTCAGTTCTGTTTTGTCGATGTATAGGTCTGTCTTTATGCCAACACCACACTGTCTTGATTTACTATAGCTTTGTAGTGATGTGCTGAATTTTTAAACTAATTATAATTGTTTTACTTAAACTATTTACCATTTATATCTGATTATGCAATGTGAAATAATTATGAATATATCATTAAATATGCCATATTAACTTTTTAATTAGTTTTATTTGATCATAACAGTCAGCCCTATGCATGTAAGTTCAGTTTTCTTAGATCATTGCTTATGTAGTTTGGTTTTCTGCTTATGCAGCATCTAAAAACAGTTAAAGCCATTGGTTGTAATTCACCTGCCATTACGTTTAAAATGGCTCTTAAGGGCAGTCGTGAGATTATCTTTTCATGGCTATTTGCCTTTTGAATACTGTCTACCAAAAAAAAAAGTAACTTGAATTGTTCTTTTCGTTCTTTATAATTTATAGATTTTGTATGCTGAAACTTCTCAACCAGAGGAAAGGACCTTCACAGTGTCCTTTGTGTAAGAACGATATAACCAAAAGGTATCTAATTTGGGTAGTGATGGGAAGTTGGACACATCAACAGAGGGAAAAGTAGAAATTCCTTAATAACAGAGCCGGTGTTCCTCTCAAACTGTTCATCAGTAGAAAAAATGTATAAGCGAGTGTTAGGCTAACGGAGTAAATTATTTCTGAAGTCATTTTCTTGAAAGTTTTATGGTAGATCTGTCTTATAAAGGTATTAGCAATTCATTGCCTCTTTCTAACGCTTCTGAATGGCGCAAAAATGTGCAGTCTTATCTAAAGTGGGACTGTACCATTCTGCCCCCATTGTCTCCAGGTCCTGCTTTTCTTTTTCTTTCTTGTGCTTATTTCTACGTAATTATTTATACACACACAGCGTGTTTATACATTGTGGGTCCCTCCCACCAGGACGTAAGTTCTCCTAGGGCACTGGCTTTTTCTGTCTCAGTCAATGTTGTTTTTTCAATGTTTGGCACATAGTAGTCACTCAGATATTTAAAGGAATAAATGAATTACATTGTCCTACAACTTTTCCTAAACCGAAATCTCTCTTCTGACATTATCATCTATGATGTGGGAAACAAAGGCAGAAGAAAAATTATTAAACTTCCTTACTACTTACAGTCCATTGACAAGTCCTTGAAACAGGCAGAGTGACATTCCTCTAGGGACTCAACTGCCTCCATGTTGACACTTTGCCCAGGGCAAATGGCAATCTTAGCCTGACCCTCCAGGATCTTGTAAGTCTACTTTAACATATAAAAATTCCTTTATCTCTAACCCCCAAGATAATGTTGGCAATCATCCCCCAAGCGTATGACCCACCGATATACATCTGAAGGGTCTCATGACTAAGGTTTTTTTTTAAATTTTTTATTTTGTTATGTTATGTTAATCACCATTCTGTGACTAAGGTTTTATTAGACAGGAGTAAATGACCTTTTCCTAACAATAACTAGCCCCCTTAAGGTCCTGGAAACCTTGCTTACAAAATTCCTTAGAGACTTACGCTATCCCTAACTCCCTCCCGACTTGAAAGTATATAGCGGGCCACTCCTCATGACCCCATTGTAGCTCTTCCTGCCCACGGGTTCCAGTCCCCGTGCTTTAATAAAACCACCATTTTGCACCAAAGACGTCTCAAGAATTCTTGGCTTCGAGCCCTAACATCTTTCCTACATCAGTCTATCTGCTTTTGAAGTAACAAAATCATCATTTCACAGAAATCCCTGAGAGCTCAAATTAGGAGGTTGGGTGGATGGGGTTCAGGTGTTAAGAATGGTAAGTTCTCTATGCAGTGGATTTATATCTACTATGGATTCACAGTACTGTTATTTTAGAGAATAGGCTTTTGGTAGGCTTGAATGGCAAAAAAAAAAAAAGAAAGGAAAACAACCAATCCTGACACACAGTTTGTTCTGATGTTGATGATGTTTTGATTTAATGCCGCTGATAGCTCTGTTCTCTAAATAGAATTTTTTTACTGTTGCTACATCTGTTTTTTGTCTACGCATCTTTCCTTATTTTAGTGTCCTTAAGAAGTTGATAATCCTTTGCTGAGTGTTTCTCAAACAATTTAATTTCAGAAGCCTACAAGAAAGTACAAGATTTAGTCAACTTGTTGAAGAGCTGTTGAAAATCATTCATGCTTTTGAGCTTGACACAGGATTGCAGTGTAAGTGTTGCATAGCCCCGGGCGCCAGCACTCAAGCGGCTGCCCATTAAAACTCAGGAAGTTTTCACAGTTATTCTGTGAATAGGCAATAGCACCTTTTGGTCTATGCTCATTTTAACTCTTTATCTGTGATTTATTTTTTAAATCATTCCCGCTGGTCTCACACCTCATTTTATAGGTCCTGAGATGCACATTTTTCACATTTTAGCATCTCCAAAATTGGGAGCAATTTACCACCTGTGGTGTGCCATTGTTAATTTAGTGTGTTTTCTCTCTAAGTGGCGTAGAAAATAGTGGTGCGTCTTGCATCATTGGTATCTTGGATTCAATGAAATATGGTATTAATAGGCAAATTTGTTAGTATTGAGGTGGGGAAAAAAAAGATTAGAAATAACTTTGACAGTCTGTGTGTTTCCTAGGAGTAGAATTTCCAAGGTAGATTAAAAAAATGTTAGGTAAGCTTTAATGCATTGTCTTAACAAACCAGAGAGAGCATACACAGGATTTCTTTTGGTTCTTTGATACAGTTACTATATTGTTTCTAACTACAACAATAACATTTCCCTTTGTAATTCATAGTTGCAAACAGCTATAACTTTTCAAAAAAGGAAAATAACTCTCCTGAGCATCTAAAGGAGGAAGTTTCTATTATCCAAAGTATGGGCTATCGAAACCGTGCCAAAAGACTTCGACAGAGTGAACCTGAAAACCCTACCTTGGTAAAGCCATTTTCATTTATTTTGGTAACATCTCTTTATTGAGCATTGTGAATTAGTGAAGGTGCTAGATGCTCATGGATTTATGTAAAAAGTCAGTAAACATAGGACACCTGGGTGGCTCAGTCGGTTAAGCATCCTACTCTTGGTTTCAGCTCAGGTCATGATCTGGGGGTCATGGGATCAAGCCGCGCATTGGGCTCTGTGCTCAATGCAGAGTCTGCTTCAGATTATCTTTCCCTCTCCCTCCTGCTCAATCGCTGTCTCTCTAATAAATAAAATCTTTAAAAAAAAAATAAAAACTTCTTTTTAAAAAAAAAGGCAGTAAACAAGGTAAGATAGTAAATTAAGTGGTTGGTCAAGAGTTAGAAGAGCTGAGAGAAGGTCCATGTACCTAGTGTGGGCAAGAGAGACCTGGGTCCATCCCCCGCTTTAGTGCTTTATCCATTCTGATGCTTGTCTAAAATAGCCATGAGGTCACTGATGTCTTTAAGGTTTGAGCTTGCTGGTTTTTAAAATAACCATCTCACGGCAATTCTTCAGGCATGAGGAAGTATCTTCTAATTTATTTTCTTTGAAAAGTTGCCTGGGAAAAAAGTCAGTTTTTACCATTTGAGAATTGCTTCAACTTAAGAGGTGTAATTGTCAAAGAAAATGCAGTGATTTGCTCTGTTGTTACTTGCATATGAATGAATAATGCAGATCTTAAAAATAATAGTTCTCATCGTACCAGCATTCATTTTTCAGTAGATGTTGAAGGACTCAAAAAGAAGGAAAGTTTGATCAAAGTAATGTAGGATTTTTAAATATTCTTTCCTATACTGAATGTTTTTAGGATTGCTGGGTTTTTATTCATAACCCTGTTATCAGATGTGATTGGAAATGTGTACTAAATGAATTTCATTCCCTTTCTATACTATAACACAAAGTATTAGCTTCAAAATATGCTTTTCTTCAAAAAATTACATAGATAATACATATTCAGTTTAGAAAAGCTTAAAACAACAGAGAGAGGAAAAAATATTCAAACCACATATAACTCATATATATATACTTTTTAAATATTTTCTTTATTTATTTGACAGAGAGCGAGACAGCGAGAGAGGGAACACAAGCAGGGGGAGTGGGAGAGGGAGAAGCAGGCCTCCCGCTGAGCAGGGTGCCCGATGCAGGGCTCGATCCCAGGACTCTGAGATCATGACCTGAGCTGCAGGCAGTCGCTTAACCCACTGAGCCACCCAGGCGCCCCTAACTCATACATTTTGATTTGTAGTTTGCCAAGTATTTTCTCCAGGTGTCAAATTTTAGCTAATTATGATGGTCTGTTTTGTCCATGGCCTGGAGTTTCTCTTCAAGAAAAGAAACACAGAACCGGCCAATAATTAGTTGATCATTCTTTACTGTACTGCTTAGCAGGAAACCAATCTTAGTGTTCAACTCTCTGACCTTGGACTTGTGAGATCTCTGAGGACAAAGCAGCAGATACAGCCTCAGAATAAGTCTGTCTACATTGAATTGGGTAAGAGACACAGATTTTCTAAGTTTAGAATAATAGTTGCTGGATTATTGTCTTACAGTTATACCAAAAGCCTCATAATTTATACAATGACAGGGAACTTTGGAAAGTGGAAATAAAATAATTTTATTTTTCCAGCCTTATGGTGTGTTACAGATAGTGTAAAAGATGTAGCGCTCACCTTTTTATAAAATAAGACCCTTATTTTATAAAGAGAACAAAGGAAGGCTGTCTTGATTATAGCATGTGTAAACATGCTTTGGGAAGATGGAGAGTAGGGATAAGAAATAACATGATGGGATGGCTAGAGCATTTGGAGGGATCCAGGATACATTGTACTAGACTAGGAAGACTTTTAAGAAGAGCAGAGCTCCGTTCAAACAGGTCTCTCTAATTGTCTTATCTTTTAGAATGTATTTATAATTGGAAAGAGTGACCCTCTTTAGGTTCCCAAGCACCACCATATGTCTACCATAGCACTTACCAGATTCTTTTGAAATTACCTGTATGTCTTTTCCCCTCTTAAAGATCATAAGTCCCAAGACAACAGGTGTTGTGTCATAAAAATAATCAAAATAACTATAATAGCGAATATTTAGGAGCACTTACCATGGTCCAGGCACTAGTGGGCCTTACTTGCAAAACTCATTTAAGATCCTTGGCAAACCCATGAGGTTGTTAATGTTATTATACTTAATTTACACATGAGCAAAAAAAGGCACACGGAGGTTAAGACATTTTGCCAAGAAAACAAAGCTGGCAAGTGGCAGAGCTGTGATTCAGACTTGGGACTTCTGTGTGACCTGCCATATGTTTCATTATGTCTGAAGATTTTATATATAGTGAGTGTGCAGTAGTATTTCTTGAATGAATATCTGTTGTGCAACGAGTACATTTATTGAGTTTAACTCAGTAAAAATCCTTTTATTGATTTGTTATCTGGGGAATTTTTTAGGATCTGATTCTTCTGAAGATACAGTTAATAAGGCAAGTTATTGCAGGTGAGTTAAAGAGAGCCTGTGTCTGTGTAGTTGGCATTTTTGTGTTTAGTTAATTAATATTAAGGATTGGTATTTAGGTTAGAATCATGGCATTGGAACAGACCTTAAAGGTAGTTTACTTTTTATAGGTGAGAAAACCTCTTAGTGGAGTCCAGAAGAGTATAAAATAACAGAATTCTGCTCAGACTTGCTTCCAGCAGACGGTTGTGTCTGACTTAGTTCCTCACGCACAGTAGCATTTTGGCTCATGAAAATATTAAAGGACTTCATTTTCAATTCTTTTTTTGTTCCTTAATTCCATCTATCTCTCAAGCTTTGTCTATATAAATTATACAATAATCTACAAGCCACCCCCCACCCCAACTGGGTTACCTGTCAAATTGCTTTCCTTAGGAATTATTGCTTAACCCTAAGATCTGTGATGGCTTGTCTGAACTATGGTGGTACCATTGCCAGTCAGATCTTGTTTGCAAATGACTTTTTCCTAATCTCTCATTGGGAGAAAATGTTTTTTAGCTGGAAGAGAAGCACAGAGGCAGCGTTGTGTTCTATTAGAATGTCTGCTGTATCCCAGCGCTCCCTTTGTTTAAGTATCTTTGCTCTTGCTTTCTCATTAAGATATACTTTTAAATTATGTTGGGTTTTTTTTTCCTTTACTATCTTTGGGTATTGTTTGGCTACCGTTTAAATTTTAGTTCTCTTTTGCCCGTCCATAAAGCAATGTATCTATGCGACTACTCTGATTTTTGTGACTGTTTTTCCTCAGTCTTTGACCATTTTGTTTTGACTAGAAGTTTCTAAAGCAGAGTGCAAACTTCAAAAAGTGAATCAAATTGATCAGCTTACTGCAACCATACCTAGAGGAGCTAAAATACTTGATCTTGCTTATTTGACAGCTCCGTGAGCATATAACTAGTGTTTCTCATTAAGGCTTCTGTCTTTTCTCTGTAGTGTGGAAGGTGACGAGTTGTTACAAATCACCCCTCAAGGAGCCAGGGCTGAAGCCAGTTTGAATTCTGCAAAAAAGGGTAATGATAAGTCTTCCCAACTTAACAGGCATTGAAGAGAGAATGGGTAGATCCTGTACTGTAATCAGATTATTCTGAAGACCATTTGGGACATTTATAATTCACAACATCTCTTTGCAGAGTTAGAATGTCCTTCTTTCTCAAATGTCATGGTACAGGCTGATCTGTTTCAATGGCACGAGGCTGATGTGATTATAATAGTACCCTATGTAAACTGGTTGTTGCCTTTTAATTGACGTGTTTGTGTTTCATCTTTTTTATTAGCATTCTTTTATTTTTATTTTTTTTAATTATGTTATGTTAATCACCATACATTACATCATTAGTTTTTGATGTAGTGTTCCGTGATTCATTGTTTGCATATAACACCCAGTGCTCCATGCAGAATGTGCCCTCTTTAATACCCATCACCAGGCTAACCCATCTCCCCACCCCCCTCCCCTCTAGAATCCTCAGTTTGTTTCTCAGAGTCCATAGTCTCTCATAGTTCATCTCCCCCTCCGATTTCCCCCCCTTCATTTTTCCCTTCCCATACATTGGTATTTAAATATAGGGAGTATGAGTCGGAAGATAGAACAGAGCACTGTATATCTGATACCCAGTCTGCTTTTAGTTCACTGTCAGAGGTTAGGGAAATAGGAGGTGTGGTTTATGAACAGGGAGAATTCTGAAGTTAAAGTTTTAAGTATCATGAGTGGAAATAATGAGAATCTAGATAAAAAGGAATTCTGTGAAAGTGCATGAGCTACATCTTCAGTATACTTGGTGGTTTCTGAGGTTAGTTTCTCTAAAAATAGCCAGGTGCTTTATTTCCAAGTTGTATTAAGAGTACATATTAAGTGTACATATTTTTTCATGATAGTGCAGTTTTTAAGCACCTTGTTGTTTTTGTATACTTTCAGCTGCTTGTGAAATTTCTGAGGACATAACAAATATTGAACATCATCAATCCGGTAATAAAGATTTGACCACCACTGAGAAGCATGCAACTGAGAAGCATCCAGAAAAGTATCAGGGTATTTCTGTTTCAAACTTGCATGTGGAGCCATGTGGCACAAATACTCATGCCAGCTCATTATGGCATGGGAACAGCAGTTTATTACTCACTAAAGACAGAATGAATGTAGAGAAGGCTGAATTCTGTAATAAAAACAAACAGCCTGGCTTAGCAAGGAGCCAACAGAGCAGATGGGCTGAAAGTAAGGAAACATGTAATGATAGGCAGACTCCCAGCACAGAGAAAAAGGTACTTCTGAATGCTGATCCCCTGTGTGGGAGAAAAGAACTGAAGAAACAGAAACCTCCATGCTCTGACAGTCCTAGAGATTCCCAAGATGTTCCTTGGATAACACTGAATAGTAGCATACAGAAAGTTAATGAGTGGTTTTCCAGAAGTGATGAAATGTTAACTCCCGATGACTCACATGACGGGGGATCTGAATCGAATACTGAAGTAGCTGGTGCAATAGAAGTTCCAAATGAAGTGGACGGATATTCTGGTTCTTCTGAGAAAATAGACTTAATGGCCAGTGATCCTCAGGATGCTTTGATATGTGAAAGTGAAAGAGTCCACACCAAGTCAATAGAGAGTAATATCGAAGATAAAATATTTGGGAAAACCTACCGGAGGAAGGCAAGCCTCCCTAACGTGAGCCACACGAATGAAGATCTAATTATAGAAGCATGTGCTATAGAACCTCAGACAACGCGAGCCCATCCCCTCACGAATAAAGTAAAGCGTAAAAGGAGAACTACATCAGGCCTTCATCCTGAGGATTTTATCAAGAAAGTAGATTTGGCCGTTGTTCCAAAGACTCCTGAAGAGCTAGTTGAGGGAACCGACCAAATCGAGCGAAATGGTCATGTGATGAATATTACAAATATTGGTCCTGAGAATGAAACAAAAGGTGATTATGTTCAGAATGAGAAAAATGCTAACCCAACAGAATCATTGGAAAAAGAATCTGCTTTTAGAAGCAAAGCTGAACCAATAAGCAGCAGTATAAGCACTATGGAACTGGAATTAAATAGCTCCAGTTCGAAAGCCCCTAAGAAGAACAGGCTGAGGAGGAAGTCCTCCACCAGGCACGCTTGTGCGCTTGAATTCGTAGTCAGTAGAAATCCAAGCCCACCTGATCATAGCGAACTACAGATCGATAGTTGTTCTAGCAGTGAAGAGATGAAGAAACAACATCTGGACCAAATGCCAGTCAGACACAGCAAAACGCTTCAGCTCATGGAAGATAAAGAACCTGCAACTGGAGCCAAGAAGGGTAGTAAGCCAGGTGAACAGATAAATAAGAGACTTGCCAGTCATGCTTTTCCAGAGCTAAATTTAACAAACGTACCTGGGTTTTTCCCTAACTGTTCAAGTTCTAATAAACCTCAGGAGTTTGTCAACCCTAGCCTTCGAAGAGAAGAAATAGAAGAGAGCCGAGGAACGATTCAAGTGTCTGATAGTACCAGAGATCCCAAAGAGCTGCTATTGAGTGGAGGACGAGGTTTGCAAACTGAAAGATCTGTAGAG
This sequence comes from Neomonachus schauinslandi, assembly GCF_002201575.2. NCBI lineage: Eukaryota > Metazoa > Chordata > Mammalia > Carnivora > Phocidae > Neomonachus > Neomonachus schauinslandi. The sequence goes on along the minus strand of NC_058417.1, from coordinate 40,857,615 downwards.
AGTACCAATATTTCATTGGTACCTGATACTGATTACAGCACTCAGGATAGTATCTCGTTACTGGGAGCTGACACCCTAATAAGGAAGGCAAAAACAGCACCAAATCAACGTGCAAGTCTGTGCACAGCAATTGAAAACCCCAAGGAACCTATCCACAGTTGTTCTAAAGATGCTAGAAATGACACAGAGGGTTTTGCAGATCCATTGACATGTGAAGATAACCACACTCAGGAGACAAGCATAGAAATGGAAGAGAGTGAACTTGATACGCAGTATTTATGCAATATGTTCAGGGTTTCAAAGCGTCAGTCATTTGCTCTGTTTTCAAATCCAGGAGATCCAGAAAAGGACTGTGCAACGGTCTGTGCCCACTCTGGGGCCTTAAGGAAACAAAGTCCAAAAGTCACTCTTGAATGTGGACAGAAAGAAGAAAATCAGGGAAAGAAAGAGTCTGAAATCAAGTATGTGCAGGCAGTTCATGCAACTGCAGGCTTTTCTGCAGTTAGTCAGAAAGCTAAGAAGCCAGGCGATGATGCCAAATGTAGCATAAAAGGAGGTGCTAGGCTTTGTCAGTCATCTCAGTTCAGAGGCAAGGAAACTGAACTCCTTATTGCAAATAACCATGGAATTTCCCAAAACCCTTATCATATACCACCACTTTCTCCCATCAGATCATCTGTTAAAACCCTATGTAAGAAAAACCCGTCAGAGGAAAGGTTTGAGCAACATTCAATGTCACCTGAAAGACCAATGGGAAATGAGAGCGTCATTCAAAGTACAGTGAGCACAATTAGCCAAAGTAACATCAGAGAAAGCACTTTTAAAGAAGTCAGCTCAAGCAGTGTTAATGAAGTAGGTTCCAGTACTAATGAAGCAGGCTCTAGTATTAATGAAGTAGGTTCCAGTGGTGAAAACATTCAGGCAGAGCTAGGTGGAAACCGAGGACCTAAATTAAATGCTATGCTCAGATTAGGTCTTATGCAACCTGAAGTCTATAAGCAAAGCCTTCCTGTAAGTAACTGTAAACATCCGGAAATGAAAAGGCAAGGAGAAAATGAAGGCATAGTTCTGTCTGTTAATGCAGATTTCTCTCCATGTCTAATTTTAGATAACCCCGAACAACCTATGGGAAGTAGTTGTGCTTCTCAGGTTTGTTCGGAGACACCCGATGATTCATTAAATGGTGACAAAGTAATGGGAAAAATGTCACTTTTTGCTGAAAGTGACATTAAGGAAAGATCTGCTGTTTTTAGCAAAAGTGTCCAGAAAGGAGAATTCAGAAGGAGCCCTAGCCCTTTAGACGATACACATTTGGCCCAGGGTCACCAAAGAGGGGCCAGGAAATTAGAGTCCTCAGAAGAGAACACATCTAGTGAGGAGGAAGAGCTTCCCTGCTTCCAACACTTACTATTTGGTAAAGTAACCAACACACCTTCTCAGTCTACCAGTCACAATGCTGTTGCCACAGAGGGTCTGTCTAAGAAAACAGAGGAGAACCTAGACTCACTGAAGAGTAGTTTAAGTGACCTCAGTAACCAAGTGCCATCAGCAAAGGCATCCCAGGAACATCACCTTAGTGAGGAAGCGAGGTGTTCTGGTAGCTTATTTTCTTCACAGTGCAGTGCATTGGAAGACTTGACTGTTAATACAAATACCCAGGATCCTTTCTTGATGTTTGATCCTCCTTCCAAACAAGTGAGGCATCAGTCTGAAAACCTGGACGTTCTGAGTGACAAGGAACTGGTTTCAGATGATGATGAAAGGGAACTTGGCCTGGAAGAAGATAATCACGAAGAAGAGCAGAGTGTGGATTCAGACTTAGGTATTGGAACCAGGTTTTTGTGTTTGCCCCCGTCCGTATTCTAGAAATGAGCTAACTGTTGATGCCTTGTGGGGGAGCACGTTTTACAAGTTTCCAAGTGCAACTAAAGTCACTGCTTCTTAAACTTTACACATGTTCCTCCTAAGGTGCCTTTCCTTAGAAGTCCTTTACCCAACTAGCACATCTTCTTTGCGTGAGATCTAATTGTTGGTGGACTTGTTTCTGGTTTTCGTTGTTATGATTTCCAAGAGGAAATCCGGGTGTCCCAAAACAAGGAGTGTAATAATCATTTTGCATAACCCGAAAGTGAAGTTTGTCCTGCCAATGGGAAGACATGGGTACAGCAAGTTGCAGTATGTGCTGTCTGTTTTTACATCTGAGGCTATTTTTGTCATCATTTAAGGTGAAGTGGCATCCGGGTACGAGAGTGAAACAAGCCTCTCTGAAGACTGTTCAGGGTTGTCCTCTCAGAGTGATATTTTAACCACTCAGGTAAAAAGCTTGTGTGGGTGTGTGTCTGTTGTGTCCTCAGCGTTTGGTAGCATGCATCCCACATTCTGACATTTGCTTGTATCATCTTTTAGAATTCATGGTACCGGGTGCCTGGGTGGCTCAGTTGGTTAAGCGATTGCTTTCGGCTCAGGTCATGATCCTGGAGTCCCTGGATCGAGTCCCGCATTGGGCTCCCTGCTCGGCAGGGAGCCTGCTTCTCCCTCTGACCCTCCCCCCTCTCATGTGCTCTCTCTCTCATTCTCTGTCTCAAATAAATAAATAAAAAATCTTTAAAAAAAAAAAAAAAAAGAATTCATGGTACCTTGTCTCCTCAAAGTAGATTGTAAGCATCTGAACGGAACTCATGCTGCCTTTTGTTTCATACACACACACATACATACTAGCTGGCTGAGAACACTCAATCCTGAATTTAATGAATAAGCTAAACCTTCAAAACGAATTCTCCCTATAGAAAGAATATCTATGAAAGTACTACTGTATCAAAGAGAGGGGTGTGTTTATTCTCGGGACCAAATTGGAACCTACAGAGTTCTCTTTCTGTTAGAGACGATCTAGCCTTTCGTTGTTTCGTGGAGATTTCTTTTTGTTCTTTCTCTTCTAATCTGGTAGTTGTTTGTTCTTTGGTGCCTGTAAATCCTCTTTTTTCTTTAAAAAAGAAAGTACACAATTTTACTTCCTGTATCTCATGGTCAAGACCAATATTGGGGTTACTTATGAATGGGATAAGAGCCTTGTCATATCTACGGCATTTGATAACATGAATGTTCCAGTATGACAGAAAGAACAGTCTCGAAAAAGCACTCTATCACAGCGTTTAAAGATTAACACCATCATCTTCACAGAACAAGTAATAGTAGTTGCCTTCGGAGCAGGGAAGTAGAAGACTGGGAGGAGAAGGAGGAAGCCCTACTTTTCCCTGAATATCCTTTTGTGCCTTGAGTTTTATACCATGTATGTACATTAGTTATTTAAAATACTAAATTCTGTGGGTTACCCAGTAATTATTATTATTAACTTACTGATACATATTCTTCATTCTTTCTGTATGTGCACAAGAGGATGTGTACACCTTACCTTTAAAAAATATTTATATCCTACTCCATGTACTTACATTATTTTTTTGTTTTTTTTTTTAAGATTTTATTTATTTGAGAGAGAGAGAATGAGAGACAGAGAGCACGAGCAGGGGGAGGGTCAGAGGGAGAAGCAGACTCCCTGCCGAGCAGGGAGCCCGATGCGGGACTCGATCCCAGGACTCCAGGATCATGACCTGAGCCGAAGGCAGTCGCTTAACCAACTGAGCCCCCCAGGCGCCCCCCCATGTACTTACATTGTAATGTTGTTTTTTCTGTCATTAAGTTTTCTTCAGTGATTGATTTTTAATTACATATAGTATTCTGTCTTTTGGGCAAGCCATGATTTATTCGACCTGTTGCTGAATATGAGGGTTGCAGGGTAAGAGGCACAGTTTGCTATTATGTACAGCACTATGGTAATATCTTTTATTTTTTATTTTATTTTTTTATTTTATTTTTTAAAGATTTTATTTATTTATTTGAGACAGAGAGAATGAGAGAGAGAGAGAGAGCACATGAGAGGGGGGAGGGTCAGAGGGAGAAGCAGACTCCCTGCCGAGCAGGGAGCCCGATGCGGGACTCGATCCAGGGACTCCAGGATCATGACCTGAGCCGAAGGCAGTCGCTTAACCAACTGAGCCACCCAGGCGCCCCTATTTTTTATTTTTTAAGTAAACTCTACACCCAACATGGGGCTTAAACTCACGACCCCAAGATCAAGAGTTGCATGCTCTACTGACTGAGCCAGTCAGATGCTCCTGTAGTAGTATCTTGATTACTAAATATTTGCCCATGTTCCCAATGATTTCTTTAGTATAAATTCCTAGGACTGGAATGTTTGGTCTTTGATACATATTGTTACATTGTTCTTCAGAAGGACTGAACAAATGTGTATTCTTCCAGCCCCTGTGGTACTTGATGATTCCCATTTCCAGGTATCTTTGCCAACACAGGTGGTATCCAGTTTTAAAATCTAATTCTTGGCATTGCTGTGAGGACTACAGAAAGAAAGGGCTTGTCTTTGCCTGTTTTCTGTACAGAGCAGATCCCTCTAGGATTTAAACCTGGTCAGGAAGTCAGGAAGAAACCTGTTCCGTACCTGAGTTGTCACCAGTGTTCTCCCCATCTACGGGATTGCCATGGTGACTAATGAACAAAAAGACTAAGGAGACCTTTTCTCTGCAACTCCTATGATCCTTTGTGGGTGTGGATTTGGGGCTCTGTTGACCTTTCATCAATGCCTTTCACCTTTTTGTCCCTTGTGTCTTAAGGTTGTAGGTCTCAATTTCTGATTCTGTCCAACCTCCTTGTTTTTCATATTCCCGATCTTATTCCCAGAGATATGTCTATTTGTTCAAGATTCATTTTGCAAAGGTTTTTATCAAGCATTTACCCCAAAACAGACTTAAGGTCAGATTTCCTGGCTAACTTAAATCTAGAGTAGCACAGACAGGCAAAATGATTGAAGCAGGATCTTTTCCCTCTATCTGTTTAAAAACTGAATTAAGGAGAAGTATATAGGAGATAGAGAAATCCTAATTTGGTACCATTAGGATCTGTTTTTAATCAAAGACTGATTAACTGTATTCATTCATTCATTCATTCACTCATTTCTGCATTAAACATTGACTGAGTACTTACTACCTGTTAGGCATCGGGAACACAACGATTAAGGAACGATTCCTCCCATCAAGAAGTGTCCAGTATTCCACTTCGATATACTAATGCATTAGCAGTATGACTGAGGTAGTGGGGGATCGTTCCTGATAGTAGATGTAGATGGTGGGGACTTCCAAAGGAGCCATTTGAGCTGGACCTCGCAAGAGGAGAAGAGTTTTTCCAGGTAGAAAGAGAAGGGAGGCAGCAATCGAGGCAAAGACACCGAGGCATGAAATGTCCAGAAAGCAGTTTTCCTGTGACTGGAAAACAGGGCACATGGGTAGTTTAGGGAAGAAATAAAAGATCAGGGTGTGAAAGGCCTTTTGAATGCTCTGCTTAGGAATTTGGACTTTATCCTGAGGGCAGTATGAGTAATAATTATATGGTGTTCAGAAAGTATTAACTTATCTGAGTAATGGTATACCACTAAGGTCCTTATGGAAGAAAGAGACATGATAAACATGGCTTTTAAAGAACTTCCACAGTAATGCAGCTGTATTAAAAGAGATCAGAGTAGCATGTTGGGAATAGAAAAGAAGAATAGGGCCAATTCCAGAAACACTTAAGAATTAGAATTAGAAAAAAAAAAAAGCCTCAGTAAGCAATTTGGTTTTGGTCTCCCAAATGTATCTGGGCAATTACCTGCAAGGGAATTTAGGTTATAAAGTAATTCCTTTGGGAAAGCCCAAAGGAAAGTTCTCTAATTACAGTTCTCCTGTTACTATTTTTCCTGATTTTCTAACCTATTTAATGGCCACAGAGAGGTTCAGATGTGATGGTCATGCCAGAAGTGACTAATAGGGCTTCAGAAGCTTATCAGATAGCTGTGCACTCAGTTTCCTTCCAGATTTACTGAGGCAGCTCCAGGGCCAGGCTGTGATCAGCAACAGAACTACCCACAAGCACCACGTGGTGGCGATGGCGCTGCCGCAGACGCTGGCCACAGGGCGGTCTCGGCAGCAGCAGAAGCCTTTGTGATGCTGGGAATACGTTTTCTGGTCATGAAAACCTGAAAACTGTGAACTCAGTGTTGTGGGAGAAAGTAGATGGCTTGTTTTTAGTAGAGGGCAAAGTCATTTGCAAGGATCAGAAGCAACGGAGGGTGAAACAATCTTTTTCCCTGGGGTTCTCCGGCAACCATTGATGTTCCTTTTAACATTGATGAAGAAATGTATGTTTTGGAAAGCTCTTTACTTACCAAAAACCTAAGGCTTAGCAGATTTCTTCTTGAAATGGAGAAATAAACATCAGAAGCCCCATAAGCAAGAAGAGCCCATTATCTTGAATTGAAAACAATAACTGTCCTTACAGGATTTCCCAGGGCTCTTTCTGCTAGATCCTTCCCTCCAGCAGGTGATCTCTAGGTACCCTCTCCGCATGCAGAATGGCAACACAATGAGGACTATAATCCCCAGAACTAGAACGTGCCTCGCATATAATAGATGGTCAGCGAATAGTTGTTGAACAAATAGATAAATCAGTGGATTAGCTCTTTGCTCTCTCTCTTTTAGAAACTAAATGGTCAAAGAATCCCAGAAGAAGAGTCCTCAGCAGCCAGAAATCAGACGTTATTATATGGACTAATCCAAATCTCTTATGAGTCCCACTGTCCCAAATCTGTGAAACACAGCCTGTGTAAAATGTTAACAGAATCATGCTAATTTTAAATATCGTGTTTGAGTACCTTCATTGTAGTTTTTTTTTTTTGCTCCCTAGCTTTAAAAGAAAATAACCAGCTTTGAAAGGACATCACAATAAAGCCAAGTCTATTTGGGAGAGTTTGAAGAGTTTTTTTTTTCCCCACCCTAACATTATTCTGAAATAATTTCATGGGCATTAATTGCAGGAATATGGTTGGATTAAAAGGTGCTCAGCTGGGGCGCCTGGGTGGCTCAGTTGGTTAAGCAACTGCCTTCGGCTCAGGTCATGATCCTGGAGTCCCGGGATCGAGTCCCGCATCGGGCTCCCTGCTCAGCGGGGAGTCTGCTTCTCCCTCTGACCCTCCCCCATGTCATGCTCTCTCTCTCTCTCATTCTCTCTCACAAATAAATAAATAAATAAAATCTTTAAAAAAAAAAAAAAAAAAAGGTGCTCAGCCAGAACTCATAATTCCATATGAGGTGGTTTTGGTTCCCATGCTAAAATTAATTGGTGTGACATATTCTTGCTCTCTGGCAAGTTGCTAAAAGAGTGTGACTTTCCTGGTGTCATTTCTTGTGTTTACAGCAGAGGGATACCATGCAAGATAACCTGATAAAGCTCCAGCAGGAAATGGCCGAACTGGAAGCTGTGTTAGAGCAGCATGGGAGCCAGCCTTCTCACAGCTCCCCTCCCCTCCTAGCAGACTCTTGTGCCCTGGAGGAGCTGCTCAATCCGGAACAAAACACATCAGAAAGAGGTTTGTCATATTGGCCAAGCTCTGGTATGTTAAGCAGAATTCTTCTCCTCCCTAAGCCTTTATCTTTCTAAAAGGAGTGGGCCTGGGGGGCCTGGGGGGCTCAGTTGGTTAAGCATCTGACTCTTGATTTCAGCTCAGGGTCCTGGGATCAAGCCCCACAGCTGGCTCTGTGCTCAGCGCAGAGTCTGCTAGTCCCTCTCCTGCTCCTCCCCCTGCTCATGCTCACGCTCTCTCGCTTTCTCAAATAAATAAATAAAATCTTAAAAAAAAAAAAAGTGTGGGCCTAACTCCAACATTTTATGTTCTTTGCTCAGCATAGGTTTGCTGAGTCACTCTATGGGTAATTTTATTTTGAGCCTTGCCTCTGGTCCCTGCTCACACCTAATTTACCTTATAGAGTAACCAAGACAGTCACGAAATGTCACTGTCTGACTGAGTACCCACAATGAGGAGATGCTATGGGGAGCCCATAGGAAAGTGAGTGTGATGGGGGAGACTGGAAATAGACAACTCTTCGTTCTAGAAAGCTTAGAAAAAAAGCAACACTCAGACTTAGTCTTTTAACAGTGGTGTCAGGTCCGAAATCCCTATTTTTTTTTTTTTTTTTTTTAAGATTTTATTTATTTATTTGACAGAGAGAGAGACAGCGAGAGAGGGAACACAAGCAGGGGGAGTGGGAGAGGGAGAAGCAGGCTTCCAGCTGAGCGGGGAGCCCAATGCGGGGCTCGATCCCAGGACTCTGGGACCATGACCTGAGCCGAAGGCAGACACTCAACAACTGAGCCACCCAGGCTCCCCGAAAGCCCTATTTAATGTGTGTTCTGGTTTTGAGAGAGAGCTGTCCTAGGTGTCAGGAATTGCACCATGATCCACAAAAAGTCCAGTTATGCGGGAGAGGCAGGCTCTTTATAACAGCATTGTGGTTATCAACAAGACAAGATGGACCTCTGAGAGAAGGCATTTGGAGTAACCAGGCAGCTTGGAATTGATCAGAAGTGAGCACTGGGGGCACCTGGGTGGCTCCGTCATTAACCATCTGCCTTCGGCTCAGGTCATGATCCCAGGGTCCTGGGATTGAGCCCCACATCGGGCTTCCTGCTCGGCGGGAAGCCTGCTTCTCCCTCTCCCACTCCCCCTGCTTGTGTTCCCTCTCTCGCTGCGTCTCTCTGTCAAATAAATAAATAAAATCTTAAAAAAAAAAAAAAAAAGTAAGCACTGAGCTGAGGAATAACGTGGCATAAATGAAGGAAAGCGATCTGGAAGTTTGAGTCTTTAATTGGACAGACCCTTGTGGAAGACAGCACATCAGGCAGGTTGTAAACAGGGGCAGATCAGCAGACACATGGGTGAGAGGCTGTGCACAGGCACGGATTCCACAGGGGAGCTGCTGCTTAGGGACAGGCAGGTGTGGTGAGCCCTCCCAAAGTGTTCTTCACTGCTGTCTCCATGATACCTACCCAGCTTACTTAGTGTGAAGGTTCCTTCTTCATTGCTCCCTTCCACAGCCCTGCTGGGGGCCTTAGGGCCTGCCTTTTCGTCTTTCTAGGAATTCAAGTCTTAATTCTCCAGGATAGTGTGGCCCTGGTCCCAGAATGTGCCTTGCAGTATTTTTGTGTTCAGGGAGAAACAGTAGCTCATGCATGAGAAGCTGGGGACTCTGTTGCTATGGCAGTGGTTCAAAATGTATTTCCTTAAATGCGTTCTTTGTAACCGTACCTTCATTTAGTCATCTCCCAGATAATGAAGCCCAAAGTCTTGTCCCCAGCACAGTTCTCTTCTTTGGGGTGCTTTCAGCATCTTCAGTCTAAAAACAGACTAGACTTTCCATGTTAATGCACAACATAGAAAATGTTATTCTCTGGCTTTGAATATGTGTATAAATCTACTGTCTCCTCTTTGGAGTGTTGTGTGTGCACATTTGTTTTTTCCTGAAGATCTGCAGACAACGTGTTTCTTGTGGCTTTCTTTCTTTCATTTTAAAATTTCATAAGTGCTATATTTTTATACATTATGCTTTACTATGGATTTGAAAACCTTTTTGGAAATTTCTTCTGAATCTCTGTATAACATTTTTGTCAGGAGCTTTTATTCTATCCTTTATAGTAAACTTATTCACAGTCTTCTTTCTCATGAAATTATAGCATCCTCAGATTTCTGAGGTAGGTGAGTAAATGTTGAAGCAGAGGGAGAAGCAGGCTTTCTCCTGAGTAGGGAGCCTAATGTGGGACTTGATCCCATGGCCCCAGGATCATGACCTGAGCCGAAGGCAGATGCTTAACTGACTGAGCCACCCAGGCGCCCCTTAAGCAAACTTCTTGATCTAGGAAGGGTAGTTTTGTTTACCTTCAGCTGTATGGACATATTTTTTAATGCGCCTTTTATTTTTGGATAATTTTAGATTTACAGAAAAGTAGCAATGTTAGTACAGAGAGTTCCTGCCAGAATTCTATCCCTTATCTAGTTTTGGTTTCCCTAATATCATCCTACATTACCATGGTGCTTTTGTCAGACCCAAAAAACCAACATTGGTACATTACTAGTAACAAATAAAACTGTAGACTTATTTCGATTTCACCAGTTTTTATTTTTAAGATCCTATATATTTATCTCTATATAAAATCTATAATTTAAGATCCTATATATAAATAAAAATTATATATATATATTTTAATCTCTGGATGGCAGGATTATGGGTATTTAAGATCCATTTTTTTTTTTTTTTTTAAGATTTTATTATTTGAAGGACACTTGGGTAGCTCAGTTGGTTAAGCATCTGCCTTTGGCTCAGGTCATTATCCTGGGGCCATGGGATCAAGTCCCATATTGGGCTCCCTACTCAGGGGAGAGCCTGCTTTGCCCTCTGCCTGACGCTCCCTCTGCTTGTGCTCTCTCCCTCTCTGGCAAATAAATACCATCTTTTTTTTTTTTTTTTTTTTTTTTTAGGATTTTATTTATTTATTTGAGAGAGAGAATGAGAGAGAGAGAGCACATGAGAGGGGGGAGGGTCAGAAGGAGAAGCAGACTCCCCGCCGAGCAGGGAGCCCGATGCGGGACTCAATCCCGGGACTCCAGGATCATGACCTGAGCTGAAGGCAGTCGCTTAACCAACTGAGCCACCCAGGCGCCCAAATAAATACCATCTTAAAAAAAATAAAATAAAGATTTTATTATTTGAGAGAGAGCACAAGCGGGGAGGGGCAGAGGCAAAAGCTGACTCCCCACTGAGCAGGGAGCCTGCTGGTACAGGGGCAGGACTCGGGGGCTGGATCCCAGGACCTCGGGATCATGATCTGAGCCAAAGGCAGATGCTTAAGCAACTGAGCCACCCATGTGCCTGATCCAATATTCTGAAAATGATGAAAGCCCTTTTACTAGAGTCTTTACATCAAATGTTCTGCCCTTAGCATAAATCTGTCCTGGGGTTTATCTAGGGGTCATTCCCAAGCCTGCATATTTTTGTGCAAATGTGTGTCCTTACCCATTATAAATTATGTGTACTTCCCTCTACAGGTAAAGCTGTTTCATATCAGGCACTTTGTTGGGTTTTTTCCCTCCTGGATTACCTGTCATTCATGAAGCAAACGTTAGCATTTGTAAGATCACAGTCCATTACAGTGGAAGGGATTTTCAGACGCATCTGAGCTTTTCTGTCCTGCAGTATGTTCATTCCTGGAAGCACTTGTTAAAAATTCCCAGGCTTCTGCCCTGGAAATTCTGAATCAGTTGGGGTGGGTGGGTTATGTACTTTTTAAAACTGAATTTCATTGTAGGTCCTGTACTTTGTAGTTTATCATTTCTTTTTTTTTTTTTTCCTTTTTAATTTTATTTATTTATTTGACAGAGCGAGACCGGGAGAGAGGGAACACAAGCAGGGGGAGTGGGAAAGGGAGAAGCAGGCTTCCCGTGGAACAGGGAGCCCGATGTGGGACTCGATCCCAGGACCCTGGGATCATGACCTGAGCCAAAGGCAGACGCTTAACAATTGAGCCACCCAGGTGCCCTAGTTTATCATTTCTTAGAACTGAATTTCATTTTAGGTTCTGTATTTTGTAGTTTATCGTTTCTTAGTATCTTTCATTCTTCCCTGATGTTTTTTCCTTTGATCCCCCCCAATACTTTGCATAATTCTTAGTACATAATAGGCAGTAAGTTTATTAAATGTTTGGTCTAGCCCATATTCCCTACCCATGAAGAATATAATAGGTTAAGACCCCCAGAAGAGGGGGTGATTTAAGAGAGACTGTTCCAGGACTTGGGCTCTGGGTCCTGCTTTATGAAATAAGGATTAAGGAAGAAGAGCAGAAAACTTTTGTCCTGGGTTTTTTGTATACTATTGAGTTATTGAATCCAACTCAGGTTAGTTTAATTTCTTTGTAGTTTGAGCCTTATTGTATTGAAAAGAGTGGGGCACCTGAGTGGTTCAGTCAGTTAAGCGTCTGACACTTGGTTTCGGTTCAGGTTGTGGTCTCAGGGTCCTGGGATTGAGCTCCATGGGGCTCTGTGCTCAGCTAGGAGTCTGCTTGGGATTCTCTCCCTCCCTGTCTGCCCCCAACCCTGCTCTTGAGTTCTTGTGCATGCTCTCTCTCTCTCAAATAAATAAATCTTAAAAAGAAAAAAAAGAGCAACTCATATGCCAAATATTTAGACCATGGAATGACTGTAATATCTGTGTTTGTGTCTGAGGCTCTCCCCTCCACCCTCGTACCCTTTCACTTTTTTTTTTTTTTAACCCTTTCCAGTGTTTAATTGTTTGGTGTGATTCCTTAGAGACTACACATGACCCTTTTTTTTTTTTTTTTAAGATTTTATTTATTTTTGACAGAGACCGTGTACAAGCAGGGGAAGCAGCAGGGAGAGGGAGAAGCAGACTCCCTGCTCAGCAGGGAGCCCGATGTGGGGCTCCATCCCAGGACCCTGGGATCATGACCTGAGCCGAAGGCAGACGCTTAACAAGACTGAGCCACCCAGGCATCCCTACACATTACCTTTTATCAATTATCACCCTGTATTTGGGGGGAAATGATACACAGTTGAAAGAAAAACCTGCTGGTTCACTGTAAGACTGCTTGCTTTCAGCAGTTGGGAGTTCCTGTGTTCCTAGAAAGGCACAGGTCCAGAAAAGATAGACATAAAGCAAACTAGAAATAATGCATTTGAGGAATAACTTGGGAGATCAATGATTATTTCCCCCCAAGCTACCCAGTGACTTAAAAAACAATTTAGGGGCACCTGGGTGGCTCAGTCGTTGGGCGTCTGCCTTCGGCTCAGGTCATGATCCCAGGGTCCTGGGATCGAGCCCCTCATCGGGCTCCCTGCTCAGTCAGGAGCCTGCTTCTCCCTCTCCCACTCCCCCTGCTTGTGTTCCCTCTCTAGCTGTCTCTCTCTTTGTGTCAAATAAATAAACTCTTTAAAAAACAAACAAAAAAAAACCAATTTAATAAATATAGCCTTTTGTTTAAATTTTTCTACCTTGATTTATGCATTTGAGCTTTTCTAATAAAAGCTCAAAATAAATTACAGTCAGTGATTTTTTAGTGGGTAGAAGACGTTTGTAATTTTAAGTGTTTGTTTTTGCTTTTTAAAAGATTTCTGCCTTGAAGGCATTTCCTAGAAAGCAGTGGTACAATAATACATCGAGGAATTAATAAATAAAAAGGACACACCAAGATGCCAGAACTTTGCCTTGGGTCTGTTGTGTGTGTTTTCCTTTTCCTGTGCCATTTCATCAGCAGTTCCATAGATTACTTCAAAGTTCCTTATCAGTCAGCACCTTGGATTTTGTGAGTGTTGGTTTTTTGGTTTGCTTTTTTTCTTAGTCATTGAAAAAGGGAAGCAAAATGTCACCTGTTTTTTCCTTCTCATCCGACCTCTCCCCTGTTTCCCCACAAGTGCAAAAAGCTCAAACCCTCATCCTCTACAGTCTTTGATGTGGAGGCAGTAGAGAATATGCTTTGTGCTTTCCAGTACTTTCTCTTCCCTGTTATCTAAGGGAACTTCAGGATAATTTATTTATTTATTTATTTATTTATTAAGATTTTATTTATTTATTTGACAGAGAAAGACACAGCGAGAGAGGGAACACAAACGGGGAGTGGGAGAGGGAGAAGCAGACTCCCTGCCAAGCAGGGAGCCCGATGCGGGACTCGATCCAGGGACTCTAGGATCATGACCTGAGCCGAAGGCAGTCGCTTAACCAACTGAGCCACCCAGGCGCCCCAGGATAATTTATTTTGCTGCAGAGATTAAAAATTCATTTCCTCTTCTTGTTTCCTTATCATTCAGGGCCAAAAAATGTATGTTTTTTTCCAGCCTCGTCTCAGCCAGGTATCTTCATTTACTCCGTCCTAAAGTGTTTCCTTTCATTGTCCCTACTATTTTTGAGTCATTTAGTTTCATCTGGTGCTGCATCACTTACGTTTACAAATTCTGTTTGATATACTTGTTTAAAAACCAATTTGATTGTCACAGGTTGCTGCTTTTGAAAAAATCGATACCCTCACCTGAATTACCACCATCAGGACAAAGCAGTAAAGTAGATTTCTTTGTTTTCTCATTCCATTTAAAGCAGTATTAACTTCAGAGAAAAGTAGTGACTATCCTATAAGCCAGAATCCCGAAAGCCTTTCTGCTGACAAATTTCAAGTATCTCTGGATAGTTCCACCAGTAAAAATAAAGAACCAGGAACGAGAAGGTAAGAAGTAATAAATGTCAAGTTGTAGTATCTAAGTAACATCTTTACTTATATTGAACTCTTATTATTAAATTTTTTTCACCATCCTTTTTCTGGTTTTTTGTAAAGAACCATTTCTAACCTGTCATTGCCCCAGGACACTTCTTTTGTTTAATTGCACATAGGTTTTCTGGATCTATACAGGGCATGAGCTACGAGGTCAGAAATGCACAGTAGATGTGTCCCTTTTGAAGGGCAGAATAAAATATAGAACTGAAACCTAAACAAGCCTGGGAGCTGAGGTAGACCAGCAGCCCTTGGCCCTGATTGAAGTTTTGGCCTCTCTAGAAAAAGTTTAGCTATTGATTTACCCCAGGAAAATTCAGAATATCTTTCAGGGATGTCTATGCAAATCATTTTGTGTGTGTGTGTGTGTGTGTGTGTGTGTGTGTGTTAAAGATTTTATTTATTTATTTGAGAGAGAGAGAGAGCACATGAGAGGGGGGAGGGTCAGAGGGAGAAGCAGACTCCCTGCCGAGCAGGGAGCCCGATGCGGGACTCGATCCAGGGACTCCAGGATCATGACCTGAGCCGAAGGCAGTCGCTCAACCAACTGAGCCACCCAGGCGCCCGCAAATCATTATTGAGATAAGACTGTGTAGCACTTCATATTTTCAAAAGTACTATATCTGCTTCCTCGTTGGATCTTTACAATACTGTGAGGGTAAAAGAACAAGTAGGGACTGTTCTTCCTATTTGATAGTGCAGGACAGAACCTCAGAGCCATCAGAGTCCTGCATCTTACCACTCTAGGAAGGAAAAGGAATTCATATTTATTGAGTTCCTACTGTGTGTCAGTATACTTTTATTTTTTATTTGTCTTCCTGAAAATAGTGACAAGTTGTCGATAATCTAATCATACTATCTTTCAAGCCTCTTGAACTAGGATATATTTTTGAGGCTGGGAGACTGACATTGTGGCTGTGACAGAGAATGCAAAGATCTGGCCTCCATAGGCGCTAGCCCATGTTTAGAGGGAATGCCTTCATTGCCATGTTTTAATCAATTAGCTAACCATCCATTTAATATTTACACTAAATATTCCTTTTTTATTTAATTTTTTTTTTTTTTTTAAGATTTTATTTATTTATTTGAGACAGAGAGAATGAGAGACAGAGAGCATGAGAGGGAGGAGGGTCAGAGGGAGAAGCAGACTCCCCGCCGAGCAGGGAGCCCGATGCGGGACTCGATCCCGGGACTCCAGGATCATGACCTGAGCCGAAGGCAGTCGCCCAACCAACTGAGCCACCCAGGCGCCCTACACTAAATATTCCTATACCTCCTCCTCCTCCCCAGTGTACCCTACAGAGACTTCTATTAAAGAACCTACACATTGGGGCACCTGGGTGGCTTAGACAGTTAAGGGTTCAATTCTTGATCTCAGCCCAGGTCTTGATCTCAGGGTTGTAAGTTCAAGCCCCACATTGGGCTCCATGCTGGGGCGGAGCCTACATAAAATATATATTGCATATATATTGAATATATATTTCATATATATATATGGGAAGAAAAGAAAAAATACTTACAGATTGATTGAATGTCCTCTTTCTACTAGAGTACCTGAGAGCGGCGATTCGGGTTTTGCTCATCTTTAATGCACAAGGCCTACTTTTATTGCCTGACTTGTAGTAAACACCCAATAATTGTTTAATAGACAATTATTTAATGTATTTTAGTTATTAACATTATTATGTTATAATATCTTATATAACCCATTATAATAGATTATATATTATAATAATTTTATTTTTTGATTATTTAATAACCAGAGTTATTTAAAGGAAACTCTTAATAATGCATTTGAGGATGAATTCCTCAAATCTCTTAAGTATCGTTTAAATCTGTTGCTAAGTATCTTATTCCACAAAGCCCTAAGCAGCTGAAAGAGTGGAGGACAGAATCACTGGGCGCACAGTACTTTATAGCTGGCTTTTGTTTTGAGAATGGCTTTGGACATTGAAAAGACAGGAGGTAGGGATGATTCTGTGAATTCTGCTAAAATTGGGTAGAAAGAATGAGTGTAGAAATGTCAAAATTAATCAGCTTTCTATTTTCATGAGAGATCTGATTCTAATACATCCATTTGGACTCAAGTGGAATAGCGTATAGAATTTGACTGAGTGGCAGTGGAGAATTTGGTGAAATTTGCTGACACGCTTTTAAACAGCTGAGAGATACCCTGCCTCAGCCCAGGCCGTAAGGGGAGCTGTTATATGTCAGCCCTGACACATTGGCAGGCTTCATGAATCCAGACTTCTGGGCAGTCACTTGGGTTCCTTTTTCGCTAGTCATTTCCCATCTCCCTGACAGTGAGCTGTTCCACTTGTGTGTCCGCTGCCCGGGAAGTATGATGAGTCCTTTCACAAACTATGGTGCTGTGTTTCTCCCTTCATCCTTCTAGGTCTTCCCCTTCTCAATCCCGGTTGTTAGATACTAAGTGGTATGTGCACAGCAACCCAAGGAGTCTTCAGAACACAAACTGCCCTGCTCAAGAGGAGCTTGTTAAGGTTGTCAATGTGGAGGAGCAACAACTGACCAAGTCAGAGGCGCGAAATTTCATGGAGCAGTCTGATTTGCCAAGACCAGATCTGGGTACTGTTTCATCTGTTCTAATGGAGAAAACAACGTCTGTTTTACTTTGAATCTGACCTAAAGATATTTTGGTTAATGAACTTTTCAGATGTCTAGCATGTCTAGTCTATCTATAATGAATGCTTTTCTTATACTTAAACCCATTTTAGAAAAATAGCTTGAATATTAATCCAAATTGACATGAAAAAAAAAATTTTTTTTTTAAAGATTTTATTTATTTATTGGACAGAGAGAGACACAGCGAGAGAGGGAACACATGCAGGGGGAGTGGGAGAGGGAGAAGCAGGCTTTCCGCCGAGCGGAGAGCCCGACGCGGGGCTCGATCCCAGGACCCTGGGATCATGACCTGAGCCGAAGGCAGACGCCTAACGACTGAGCCACCCAGGCACCCCAAATTGACATGAAAATTATTGCAGCCCTTGATCTGTCTTTATTGGTTTAACTCTAACAGTTTTGAGGATGGGAGTCTTGTGTGCTCTAAGTATTTTATTTCAACTGTTAAGGAAGAATTCTAGGTCCCTAGGGGTGCCTGGCTGGCTTAGTCAGTAGAGGATGCAACTCTTGATCTTGGGATCATGAGTTTGAGCCCCTCACTGGGCATAGAGATTACTTAAAAAGAAAAAAAAAGGTAAAAAATAAAGAATTCTAGGGCCCTAGAAAAAAGTTTTCAGCCTGTCCTTTATTGAAAAATGAGTCAAATCTCCAAAGCTCTTATTTTATGAATTAATGAATATAAATGATTATGTATTTTATGCCTTATAAATCACTTTAAATGAATGGTGTGTTTTATGGCTTATAAATCAAAGTTTTAATCAGTAAAGAAAGTTTTAAATTAGTCCTCAAAAACACATTATCATAAAAGGTGCTCTTTGGCACCTAAATGTTGTATTTGGCCATGTACATTAAGGTCATTTTAGGAATCTCACGTGTTCTCTTTAGCTGTGCTTACTTCCTGATGGAGTGACATTTTCTGAAGTGTTTCAGGAATGGTCTTCTATTTTTAATTTGGTAATGATATCTGATGATTTATTAGGTCAGAAAGACAATGGCATAATGGATAAAGAAAAATCAAGTATTTGTCTAATTTTTCAAAATTGTTCTCCTTCCTTACAAAAGTACCATGCTCTTTATGATCATTGTTAAAAAGTTGGAGAATATAGGTAATAAAAAATTTGAAAAGAATATTTAAAGTTACTTGTATTCCTGTCATTAGCAATAAAATGCTGCCATATTTTTTTAGTCAGTTGACTTAAACTTTTTATTTTTTAAAATACAGAATCATGAAGACTATTTGTAATTCAAGATTCATCATCATGTGGGTTAAACTTCTTCCCCTGTGCCTTTCAGAGGGAACCCCTTACCTCGAGTCTGGAATCAGCCTCTTCTCTGCTGACCCTGAGTCTGATCCCTCTACAGACAGAGCCCCAGAGCCAGCTCATATCAGCAGCATGCCAACTTCAGCCTCTGCATTGAAATTACCCCAATTTCAAGCTGAAGAATCAGCCAAGAGTACAGCTACTGTCCATACTGCTAATACTGCTGGGTATAATAAGAGGGAAGACAGTGTGGGCAGGGAGAAGCCAAAAGTTATATCTTCAACAAAAAGAGTCAACAGAAGAATATCTATGGTGGCATCAGGCTTAACACCAAAAGAATTTGTGAGTGTATTTATGTATCTCCCTAACAACAGACTTCTTAACATATTGCAAATAGTTTTAAATAGGTACTAGCAATATTTCAACCTATAGGGAGAAATCTAGGAGCCAAGAATGATTCTATGTAATCTAATTTCCCTTGCTAATTTCTGAAGATTAGGACCTAGATAAAGCTGTAGCATGGACTATTTTGTATATATTTAAGAAAATAATTATTAAGTATTAGCAGAAAGGTTATAGTTTTGGGTATAATATAGAGCTTTTTAATTTTAATTTTTTTTATCTAAAAAAACAAGTAAGTATAGTTTTAATCCCCAGAGGAAACACCCTGGTTATATCTGAGTGAACTTACGAGCATAATTAACTAAATCCAACTTCCAAGCAAACGGACAGATAGTGGCATTTCTCCAGTGTTTGTCTTTATCCTGGCTTGTGATACAGTTATTCAATAGCCCGCTCTTTCATTTTTTTTTTTTTTTTAAGATTTTGTTTATTTATTTGACAGAGAGAGACACAGCGAGAGAGGGAACACAAGCAGGGGGAGTGGGAGAGGGAGAAGCAGGCTTCCCGCCGAGCAGGGAACCCCATGCGGGGCTCGATCCCAGAACCCTGGGATCATGACCTGAGCCGAAGGCAGATGCTTAATGACTGAGCCACCCCGGCACCCCCCGCTCTTTCATTTCTGCCCTACAGCACCCATTCCCTGTTAGGATTTGACATGTCCTTGGGCCCCTGGTACCAGAAATAGGAATTGTTTCACATTATAGAGAAAAATATCCATTAAAATATTAAGACCACTAAAAATTTTGTTTCTGCTTGGGCTGAGTGTAGATTTCAGACATCATAGGAAATTGACCTCCCTGGTAATTAATCACCATTGGTTTCCTTTCATAATAAAGTAGCTGAATGAATATTTCTTTAAAATCATAAGATAACACACCAGCTTATCAGATGGTTGCAATAGCAGGTGCCATTTATTGCACTCTGAGAGATGACCAGGTCATTCTTAAATATCTTTCTTAATATATCCTTCCTAGGCTTCCTTTAAGCTTTTCTTAATATAGCCTTCTTAGAATCATTTCTTGTCCTCTCTATAGGTAGTGGCTCAGGGGCCAAATGTATCCCATTACTAGAAGGGCAGAGTAACCTGTGTCTGCCGTAGTAGATATAGTAAATAAATTTTCATCAGTAATGCTAGAATTCCCATCTCAAGACCATGCGCCCAGATCAGCTGTTTGTTCTGGAAATTCATACCTTTGTCTGCTTATATTGCTCTTGATCATTTGCCTATACATCTAGAATTCCCATTTATTCATTGAAAATTAGCATTCCCCGGAGCGCCTGGGTGGCTCAGTCGGTTAAGCCGCTGCCTTCGGCTCAGGTCATGATCCCGGGGTCCTGGGATCGAGCCCCACATCGGGCTCCCCGCTTAGCGGGAAGCCTGCTTCTCCCTCTCCCTCTGCCTGCCTCTCTGCCTACTTGTTCTCTCTCTCTGTCAAATAAATGAATAAAATCTTTTAAAAAAAAAAAGAAAAGAAAATTAGCATTCCCCTTTCCTTTGTTTCGTGAGTTCAGCTTTTCAGAGAGGCTAAAATGATCTAATCTTTTCTTGCCATGGACAGCTCGGAGCTGCAGATTAGACTATAAGTGACTTGGGTACGTGTTGTCTTTAGGCAAGCCAAGGAGAAAACTTTGCAGCTCCATTCAGACTTGCTGAAGTGTGGTAAATTTATTATGAAAGCTGCTGACTGTAGTACACATGATTAATTCCAAAGCCCATATTAAGATGATCTTTTCAGCAGTTGCTCTTCTAACTGAACCTTGTTTCAAGGCTGGGATTTCAGCAATTAATCAGTTCAGAATTGCTAATGAACCTGGCAGAGGGCAGTGGCAAAAGGGGGAGGATGTCATTAGCTTCTCTAGCCTCCCTTTTGCAGTGGCCTGTGGCAGTAGGGAACAAGGCAGCTTGAAAGAAAGATGCCTGCTCCCTGCTGCAGTATTGCACAGCGCAGAAATATTGGCATGGGGGGCCATGACTAGTACATGATGGCCTTTGGGAAGCAAAGTTGTTTACCAACAGTAGCTACTGATTATGTCAACTGTCCATAATGGAACTGGTTAATCCCTTTTACTGCCTATTGATTTTTATTTGGTTGATAGATAATAGCTGGAAGGCTGGAGCTTTCTTTTGGGAAGCATCTGAGTCTCCTCCAATCCTTATCCTTAAGAGGAATTGATAGTGGGGCGCCCGGGTGGCTCAGATGGTTGGGCGTCTGCCTTCGGCTCAGGTCATGATTCCAGGGTCCTGGGATCGAGCCCCGCGTCAGGCTTTCTGCTCAGCAGGGAGCCTGCTTCTCCCTCTCCCTCTGTCTCCCCCCTGCTCATGCTCTCTCTCTCTCTCTCCGTATCTCTGTGTCTCAAATGAATAAATAAAATCTTTAAAAAAAAAAAAAAAGAGGAATTGATAGCTTTTGCACTGACCTTTAGAAGTGTCTTGACTTGAATGTTTTGTAACTATCAGAGGCTTGAACCTTGTTTTTCAGCCACATAACTGTGGCATAACTTTCTGAATGGGCTGGTTACCTCTTGACTTATAAAGTGTAGGCTGATAAACCTAGATTATAGTAGAGTATCACTCGGCAGAGAAACGATCTTAGGGAATCAAATTATATCTGCTATTAAAGGGAAAAATTATTATTTTGAATCCTGGGTTGTAATTCCGTGTCTGTGAGCACAGACTATTTTAGAATTTTTTCCTCTGATTTCTACATAATTTTTATTAAATTACTATTTATTTTGGGATTTCAGGCATGTTCGAATAAAAGGGATGTACCTTTTGTGAGGAAAATGGAGAGTCAAAGCTAGGGTAACAGTCTAAGCTGTGTACTAGAGGTAATTGATTATAATGTAATATTTGATTTGATTTCAGATGCTTGTGCACAAGTTTGCCAGAAAACACCACATCACTTTAACTAATCAAATTTCTGAAGAGACTACTCATGTCATCATGAAAACAGGTATACCAAGAGCCTTACAGACCATGTTGCATCTGTTGCATAAAACTACATGAAAAAATGGGAGAATTTGTTAAGCAAAAGCATGGATGACAGTCTTCCATCAGTCAATCAGTTATTTATAAAAGAAAAATAATAGTTTTGCTCTGTCCTGACCCCCTTTGGTTTGGGTTAAGATTTGGAGAGTAGTGAGCCAGAATGGTCAGCCCCTTCTCGTCCACCGTGCCTCAACCACCCTGTGTGAGGGGCTCTCTGATAAGGCAGAGCCCAAGTCCTGGAAGAACACGTGGGGCAAAGAGAGGAATGAAGCGAGTTCGCACTCAAACTCCAGGCATTTGGAAACGCTCACTCCGTGTCCACTCCATGTCCTAGCTCCACTCACACACCCGGATTGAGTGTGCTTGACAGTTTTTCAGGAAGCAAGTCCACTATCAGCTTGAGGTAGCCTAGCGTATGAACCAGGAAAAAGAGAAGGGGAAAATTCACTTGTCCTACACCTTCCTCTTTTGCAATCTTCATTATAGCTTGTGTGATAACAGAGACTTCAGAGGCTTTTAGCTAAATCTAAGTAAACATTTCAGCGCTGCTGAAAAAGCTCATTTGAAATTGGGCCTTATGAACATAAGCCTCATGTCCAGAGCAAGTGAAGTGTAGATTCGGACCCCTGCACTGCCTCTTCTGTGGGAGGGACTGCCTGAAAGATAATGTGCTCTGCTTTGAGCACCATGCTTTCCTTTTAATCTGGTCACTGACCACCTAGAGTGTTTCTCCAGAGGTAGGTGATGAGGATGAGGGAAAGGAAAACAAAGCAGTATTATTTGAAGAACAGAGGAAAGAATGGAAAGACTGAAGGCAACAAGCCAGCTGTCTTCCAATATTCATAGAGCTGCTTTCTGGAAGAGGAGATGAACTCACTTGTTGGGTTCCAGAAAGCAAAGAGCAGTGCACGCAGCACCCAGAAGATGCAGACTGTAGCTCAAGTCTTGAAACCTTCTGAACAGAAGTGACTCTGGAAATACAGTGGCCCTCTCCAGGATGTTTCTGTCATATAGCTGTTGGCACTTGAACATAAGGGTCCAGGCTCCTTGGCAGGGACACAGTGCCTTAGAACTTCAAAGATCTTAGGTTTCTAAGGTGCAGAGGCTGTACCACAGGGTCAGAGGATAATGCTTACAGGAATCAGGTGCCAGGACAAGGTACTTTGAACTAAGTACTATTTTAGAGATGAATGTCATTAAAGTTTAATATATCTTAAGCTATAGTTTTGGATCAGAGCTGCTGAAAGGTGAAAAGAAAACTTTAAAATGCAAATTAAATTTAAAGTAGTTAGGTCTTGGGGCACCTGGGTGGCTCAGTCATTAAGCGTCTGCCTTCGGCTCAGGTCATGATACCAGGGTCCTGGGATTGAGCCCCGCATTGGGCTCACCGCTCTGCAGGAAGCCTGCTTCTCCCTCTCCCACTCCCCTTGCTTGTTCCCTCTCTCACTGTCTCTCTCTGTCAAATAAATAAAATCTTTAAAAAAATAAAATAAAGTAGTTCGGTCTTTAAACAAAGGGAATACAACATTTGCTACTTTTAAACTAAAAATGAACCAAAATGAATTCTGAGTTTAAAGCCTATTACTCAATCAACTTTTACAACAGTTTAAAAAGCTTTAAAAATTGAAGAAAGAAAAACTTTTTTTTTTTTCTAAAGATTACTTATTTATTTATTTGACACAGAGAGAGAGATAGTAAGAGAGAGAGAGCACAAGCACGGGGAGCGGCAGGCAGAGGGAGAGGGAGAAGCAGGCTTCCCACAGAGCAAGGAGCCTGATGTGGGACTCGATCCCGGGACTCCAGGATCATGACCTAAGCCGAAGGCAGTCGCTTAACCAACCAAGCCACCCAGGCGCCCCCATTTCTCCTGTTTAAAACTAAATGTTCTGGGGCGCCTGGGTGGCTCAGTCGGTTAAGCGTCTGCCTTCGGCTCAGGTCATGATCCCAGGGTCCTGGGATCGAGCCCGCATCGGGCTCCCTGCTCCGCGGGAAGCCTGCTTCTCCCTCTCCCACTCCCCCTACTTGTGTTCCCTATCTCGCTGTGTCTCTCTCTGTCAAATAAATAAATAAAATCTTTAAAAAAAAAACCAAAAAAACTGTTCTTTTCTCATTTTGCTTAGTTCTTCAAAGTACGAAACAGTACGTAGCCTTTGAAACAGTACGAGAAACCAGAACTGATTCTTCAGCTGTTGCTTTCTGAAATACCTAGAAAAGAGAAAAGCTGTGAATATAGTCTATTTTCTTGGCCCTCTCAGGGGAATTAGGAATTAAGGGGTTAGGACTCCCCAGGGAGACGTTCTGGGAGTGAAACTTTGTCGCTTACATGGACATTTCAAATTCAGGATTTCGCATATTCATGTCCTTTCACAAATTTGCCATCCAGTGAAATAGACCTTCCCCATCCACATGTATCATCAGTACACATGGGGAATTTCTTGAACACTGTGACAGACATCTTGAGCACCTAGAAGATAGAGCAGACCTTTCCTGTGGTCTTAACCTCATATCAGCCTCTTTCAGATTTCTAAAGATGCACACCTGCTGGTTATAATTAGGGATGATTCCAGCCTCTGAGTCTATCACCAGGGCTGTTGGAATCATCAATCCAGATTGATCTCAAGTGGCATAAGGAGCTAGGGGCACTTTAGCTTCTTACAGCAGAACTTCCTGATTTTTGTTTTTCCCTTCTAATCCTTTGTATGTTTTTCATCCTGCAGATGCTGAATTTGTGTGCGAACGGACCCTAAAATATTTTCTGGGTATTGCAGGAGGAAAATGGATAGTTAGCTATTTTTGTAAGTACAATATGTCTCCCCTCCCTTTAACACCTCAGAATTGCATTTTAACACCTAACTTTTTTAACGCCTAAGGTTTTTGCTGATGCTGAATCTGAATTACCAAAAGGTCTTTAATGGTAACACTAAACTAGCTTTATCTTAAATGCGTATCTCTTTGTTTGGATAAGCTGGTGATGTTGGGGAAAATGGATTTCTTTTTATAACTAATAGGACCTAATCTGCTTCTAGCAAAGTTAGCATATAACTAAGGATTTATTTAATACCAGGCAGAAATCCATGTGCAACAGGCACTTTTATAATGTTTAATTTAAGCCACTGCCGTGTCTCCAGAAGAAAATCTATTAGGGAGCTGTGGCTTTATAGAGGGAGGACCTCTACTCAGTGTTCTGCCCTCTGCGCTGTTACACAAATCGCTTCACCGTCCACCTCCATGAAAAGAGCACGTACTTCTGCCTTCGTGTGACCTGTCTTTTCTGTCATCTCTTTAGGGGTGACCCAGTGTATTAAAGAAAGAAAGATGCTAGATGAGGTAGGTACTTGATGTTACAAACGAATCAGAAAGACTTGGTGCCATTGAGTCACAAAATCACTGAACACTTGTCTGCTTCCTTGTTTGTACTCCTTTCCAAAGACTTTCCCTGGTGATGTGGATCATCAAGAATTGCGCAAAGCGACCCAGGAAATTCTGTGTTCTCAGTTCAAGTTTCAGTAGAAACAATCTTTCCTCAGAGGAAGGAGAAGGAATTTATAAAGCAGAAAGAAAAGATTCATAAGCCTAAGAAACAGGCCCACCTGATCTCACATGCATAGACCTTTGTAGAAAACTGATTGTCCACTGTCTTTGAAGAAAAACCCTTCATATTAATATGCAAATGTATCTGCTTAAAACTCAGATGCCTTCAAAGAGGTGTTACTTTTATGATCCTGAGAACAGTGAGGTAAATAAGACAGAGTGTAGGAGGAGGAATAATTTTAGAACAGAGCCATCTAAGAGCTGCCAGTGACAACAGATCAGGCAAAATAAAATTAGCAAAAGCAGTTTTAAACCACTATGCACTATTCAGCATATTCATAATTAATCAAATGATGTTTTTGTTGGTTTTAACTTTGATTCCGTGACTGAATATGATTGGGAGCCTACTATGTCCTGGGCAGCAGGAATATTGCTGCAAGTAAGAGTGATGGGTCCCTGCTCTGCTGGGACCCATGTTCTACTGAGGGGAGATATATAATAAATAAAGATGCATTTAAAATACCAATAAATAGAGGCACCCAGGTGGCTCAGTTAGTTAAACATCTGAGTCTTGGGGCACCTGGGTGGCTCAGTCGTTAAGAATCTGTCTTCGGCTCAGGTTATGATCCCACGGTCCTGGGATCGAGCCCCGCATTGGGCTCCCTGCTCCGCGGGGAAGCCTGCTTCCCCCTCTCCTACTCCCCCTGTTTGTGTTCCCTCTCTCGCTGTGTCTCTCTCTGTCAAATAAATAAAATCTTAAAAAAAAAAAAATCTGAGTCTTGATCTCAGCTCAGGTCTTGATCTCAGGATCATGAGTTCGAGCCCCGTGTTGAGCTCCACACTAAGCATAGAGCCTACTTAAAAAAACCAACCAAACAAAACCAATAAATACTATGGAATAAAAACTTTAAAAAAAAGAATGATAGTAGCCAGATAAAAATAAATAAATACATACATACTTAACTGTGGAGGAGAAATACACAGAACAGACTAGCAACTGACTGGGGACAGAGATTGACTACTTAAGGACACCAGGAAGGCTTTCTGAAAACCTTGAGCTGAGACCTAAAAGACCAAGAATTGGTCTAGAAAAATGTAGGGAACAAATGTTAACAGGCAGAAGAACAGCAAGCATAAATGTCTTGAGGTAGGAATGAATTTGGTTTATTAAAGAAAAATAGGCCAGTGTAGCTGGAGAGTAGTAATTGGTGAATTACATGTAGGGAGCAGAGGTTGGACCAGGGGTTGGAGAAGGTCACAGACAAGGGCTAGATCAGGTAGGATTTGGTGGAAGTCATGGTAAGGAATTTGAATTTTATTTCTAGGGTAATTGGTGGCATGGAGATGGTAAGAAGAAATTGGTTAGTTATGTTTGGAGATAGGACCTGTTAAAGGGTTAAATTTGGAGGATGAGGTAAAGGGAGGCATTGAGGAGAGAAGGGTTGGGTTTTTGGCCTGAACAATAGTGGATGTTAGTAATAGTAAATCAGGTAAGGAAGACACGGAGGAGGAGCATCCTGAGAGGGGGCAGAACAGGAGGCAGGAGCAGAATCAAGAGCTCTGTTTTAGATGTGTGAATTTGGGGATTTATATTAAACTTTCAGGTAGAGAGCTTAAGTCGGCACAGGGGTATAATCAGAACAAGGAATTTGAGGGTCAGCTTCAAACAGATGACATTTTTAGCACTAGACTTTTCTCACTCAAGTGGCTACGAAATGTTAAGTGTTCTTTCCTCTAATAACAGCCTATGATCTGACATTCATGACGCTGTCCTCCCTACATTTCAGTCAGAATTGTTTCTAAGCATTCTTCCCCAAAATTCTCCCAAAAGCTCTAATCTCTGCAATCCCATTATTCTTTATTTCCTCATCCTTGACCAGTCAGAACCAGTGGTTTTGAAAAAGCTCTAACTTTCTTTAATGTGTTAAATGTATATTTTATCATTTGGTCTCATTAATTGTAAATCTCTCAATGGAAATCTGAGAAGCCCTTATTTCTTTAGATGGTAATACACAATTGGTTTAAAAGATCAGGAATTCTCCAGTTTCCTTTATAACAGCGCAGTATTAGCAGTTTAATCTCAATGCTAAGTGAATATTTTGAGAAGAGACAGATGTTGAAAATTAAAATACATTAAGTCCCGATGAGGTGAAAAGCCAATTGTTCATTTCTGCCCATAAAGATTTGCTTCAGTCAGTTGATTTCAGCAGCTGAGATGCTGGTCATTTCATTCAGTCCACCAAAAAGAATGATTTTTTTCGGGCAGGGGTGGGGTTGTCAAAATTCTGCCCTGCAGTACTGAATTCTTTAATAGGATGTATCTACTCTACTTCCATTGAAGGAGGCTTCTCTTTCTCTGATACCTGTGGTTTGCCTTGGGTTTCTTCCAGCATGATTTTGAAGTCATCGGAGATGTTGTGAATGGAAGAAACCACCAGGGTCCGAAGCGAGCAAGAGAATCCCGCGACAGAAAGGTAAAGTCCCACTCTGCCATGTTGACAAAAACCCCACCCACCCCACTGCATTCCAATCCCTTTCGTGGAGATGGTCTCATGCACCTGTAAGGGGCATCACATACTGCTAGAGCACTAGCTGGGTGCTTCCATAGAGGTTCTTATTTATTTGTTTGTTTGTTTGTTTATTTTAAGGTTTTATTTATTTGAGAGACAGAACACAAGCAGGGGGAGGGGCAGAGGGAGAGGACCAAGCAGACTCCCCGCCAAGCAGGGAGCCCAACTCGGGGCTCAGTCCCAGGACTCTGAGATCATGACCTGAGCCAAACACAGACACTTAACCGACTGAGCCACCCAGGCGCCCCTTTTTAAATTTTTTTAAAAGATTTATTTATTTATTTTAGAAGAGAGAGCATGAGCAGGAGGGGCAGAGGGAGAGGGAGAGAGAATATCAAGCAGACTCTGCTCTGAGTCTGGAGCCCAACATAGGGCTCAGTCCCACAACCCTGAGATCACAACCTGAGCCAAAACCAAGTGTCAGGCGCTTAACTGACTGCACCACCCAGGCACCCTTAGGTTCTTTTTTCGTTCTCCTAGCCCAACAAGGTGAATAAGTGTTCTCTCTGTTTTATGAATGAGGGAACTTAGAGGTGTAGAGAAGCTATGTACTTTGGACTCCAGTCTGGGGTTCAAATCTCAGCTGATAAGTGGCAGAGCTAGGATTTGAAACAGATGTGAATCTAAGGCCTTTGCTGTTTGCACTTCACCGTGGCGTCTTTCTGTAAAGTAGTGTGGTCATTGCTGCAAGGGAGATGTACACAGTGCTGTCTGTGGAAGCACAGAAGAGAAAGTGATCGATAAATCAACAGTGAACATCTTTATAATGTATACTATATGCCAGGGTCTGCTCTAAACACGTGATCATATTAACTCACAATTTTACAGCAGCTTGGGGTGCCTCGGTGGTTCAGTCGGTTAAGTGTCTACCTTTGGCTCAAGTGATGATCTCAGGATCCTGGAATCAAACCCCACGTTGGGCTCCCTGCTCAGGGGGGAGTCTGTCTCTCCCTCTCCCTCTGCCTCTCCCTGCTCCCTCGTGCTGTATCTCTCTCAAATAAATAAAAAAAATTTTTTAAAGATTATTTATGTATCTATTTATTTGACAGAGAGAGGGAGCAAACACAAGCAGGGGGAGCGGCAGGCAGAGGGAGAGGGAGAAGCAGGCTCCCTGCTGAGTAGAGAGCCCAGCATGGGCTCTATCCCAGAACCCTGGGATCATGACCTGAGCCGAAAGCAAATGCTTAACTGACTAAGCCACCTAGGCACCCTACAAATAAAAATCTTTAAAAAAAATTTTTTTACAGCAGCTCTATAAGGTGTGTACTATAATTATACCTATTTAGTTTTAAGATTTTATTTATTTATTTGATAGAGAGAGAGCATGAGAGGGGGTAGATGCAGAGGGAGAGGGAGAAGCGGACTCCCTGCTGAGCGGGAAGCCCGACATAGGGCTTGATTCCAGGATTCTGAGGTCACGACCTGAGCTGAAGTCAGACACTTAACCGACTGAGCCACCCAGGTGCCCCTAGTTATACCTATTTTATAGATGAGCAAATGAAAGCTCAGAGAGGTTGAGTAAATTGCCCAAGCTCACACAGCTAGTTGGGAACCCATGACTAGTTGAACACATGTAGTCAAGCTCCAGAATCTGAGCTCTTAACAATATCAGAGTTTCTGAAGGCATATGGCTGGCTCAGTCAGTGGAGCATGCAACTCTTGATCGCAGGGTTGTAGGTTTGAGCCCCACATCAGGTGTAGAGATTACTTGAGAAAAAAAATTTTAACAAAACAATACTAGGGGCATCTGGTTGGCTCACTCAGAAGAGCATGCGACTCTTTATCTTGGGGTTGTGAGTTAGAGCCCCATGTTGGGTGTAGAGATTACTCAAATAAATTAAAACTTTAATTAAAAAATCTTAAAAAAATAATACCATCAGGCACCTGGGTGGCTCAGTCATTGAGCATCTGACTTTGGCTCAACTCATGATCCCAGGGTCCTGGGATCGAGCCCCATATCGGGCTCCCTGCTCAGCGGGAAGCCTGCTTCTCCCTCTCCCGCTCCCCCTGCTTGTGTTCCCTCTCTCGCTGTCTCTCTCTCTAATAAATAAAATAAAATATTTAAAAATAATATAATAATAATACCATAGTTTCTTGGAAAAGTATAGAAGATTTCACAGAGGAAAAAAGTAGATTATTCTAACATTTACAAATGAAGGACTAGAGGCCCAGGAAGACTCTGTGATTTTCCCCAGGTCATACTGTAGCAGATGATGGAGCCAAAGCAATGTCGCCCTCTCAGGGAGAAGTCCAGGCAAGATTTCACACCTTCCTGTCAGGCCTGAACTGGCTGCTTTCTCAGGTCACTGACTGAGCACTTATGTGCCTAGTCAGCGTTTCTTCTTTTTTTAAATGTGCACCACTGAGCATTTCAGAACAGTCCCATACGGAGCACCGTCTGTCCCTTTATAGAACTTGAGCAAGAACCAGTAGAAGTGATTTTCTAGAGAAAACTGCTTTGGGAGAGCTCTGAACCCTTGGGGTCAGCCCACCCCCACCCTCTGAGCCTGTCAAGTAACTTCCAGATGCCAAGAAAAGCTGCTGGCCCTTTTTCTGCTTCTGCCTTCACCCCAGGGGAGTTCTGTGTGAGCCAGGCATTTGTTTTTATTCCACTGTATGCAAGGCAGAATTAGCACCAGATTCTTCCTCCTTCAAAGGAAATTCCAGTGTTTGGGGGTTTTTCCCAATTTCGGGATGGCAATGATGCAAAGTGCCTGGTCAAAGTAATGACATTCTGAAGATACTAAATGTCACCATAGTATTTTCCTGTGGAAGAGAAATGTATTTGTAGAGATGAAACTTCAGATTTCTTATCTCGTAACTATACATCCTCATCAGTGAGTGTCAGCTTGGATATAAAAATTCCTAATCTTTTATACTTTTCACAGCAACATTTGGCTCCAGCGAGCTGCCTGGGGAGAGTTTTTAGCATTATGAGTATCTAGATCCTGTCAACAGGTTGGGATGCAGTTTATTCATACAGATACTAAGAATGGCATATATGGATGCTGCCACAACAGAAACAGACTTGTCCTGCTGCTCTTGTTTTTGTTTTTTGTTTTGTTTAAAGACTTTATTTATTTGAGAGCAAGATAGAGAGATGGCAAGAGGGAGCACAAAAGGGGAGGAGAGGGAGAAACGAGCTCCCTGCCAAGCAGGGAGCCTGAGGTGGGGCTCGCTCCCAGGACCCCGAGACCACAACCTGAGCCAGAGGCAGACACTTAACCAGCTGAGCCACCCAGGCCCCCCCAACCTGCTGCTCTTTCTTATTCCTGTGGTTGTAGTTGAGATGAGAGTGGGGAGGCTCATTTCCTAAAGGCCATTATGAGTTTTTAGCTCCTGGTTTTTCTGTACCCCTGTTTCTCTTATTTGAAAGGAGGTGAGTTCCAGGCCTAGGCAATTTTCTTTTTTCGTGGAATGGGGAGAAAGAGCATCAAGAGAATGATGGTTACCCAAATGATATACATCCAGCCACTATACAACTTTACATTTCTTTTAAATGATACCCTAGTGGGGCACCTGGGTGGCGCAGTCATTTAAATGTCCGACTCTTGGTTTCGGCTCAGGTCGTGATCTCATGGATTGTGGATCAAGCCCCACATTGGGCTCTGCACTCAGCGGGAGTCTGCTTGAAAGGTTCTCTCTCCCTCTCCCTCTGCCCCTCTCCCCACTGGTGCTTGTGTATGTGCGTGTGTGTGCTCTCTCTCTCTCTCAAATAAATAAATAAATCTTTAAAAAAATAAAAATGATACCCTAGCGCTTGCCTAAGAACCTGCACCAGTGTAAGAATCTGCCTGTAACATGAGCCACACAAGGCTGTTTAAATTCTAGATGACTAAATTAAATGAAATATGAAGTTTCGTTCCTCACTCACTGTAACCACATTTCAAGAGCTTGGTAGCTGCATGTGACTTGTGGCCATCTTATTAACACCAATATAGAACATTTCCATCATCACAGAAAGTTCTTTTGTTTTTTAAAGTTTATTTACTTATTTAAGTAATCTCTGCACCCAACATGGGGCTCAAACCCACGACCCTGAGATCAAGAGCCGCATACTCCACCGACTGAGCCAGCTAGGCGCCCCCCCAGAAAGTTCTTGTGGACGGTGCTAGCGAGCAGCGTATGTAAGCGGAAGGGGCACCTTGGAGGTGCAGGATAATCTGTGTCTCCTGGAAACCAGGCAGTCAGGTCAGCTCAATGAGAAGAGGCAGACCCAGGCTTCACTTCTAGATTAGATTAACTTCTAGATTAAAAACAAAAACAAAAAACAGTTTAGGTTGCCTGAAGGAACAAGGGCCAGTCTTAGAGCCGTGTGGAGGAAGGAACAGATGTCCGGAGGCCAGAAGAAAGAGGAGAAAAGGAGCATGTAAAATCAACATAGACTTTCTGCCAGTTAGGGTGATGGTTAGGATTGATGTACCAAGTCTGGATAAACAAACTGCAGCCTATAGCTTGAATTTCTTGCCATCCAAACCTCTTATTAAATATAAAGAAGGCCCGGGTTTTTTTGTCTCAACAAGAAGTGAAGTCACTGGGAAGGATCCTGTGCCTGATTGTGGCAAAGGGAGATGCTCAGCCTCTGAATAACAAAGAATGACTGTAGAGTGGGTCAACTACATACTCACTTTTTTTAGAAGTCTTCTAAAATCCATCAGTGTTCTGACATTGGACTCATTGTCTCCAGGAAGTAGCAGAAATTATCAGGTGGTAGGGGCGCCTGGGTGGCTCAGTCATTAAGCATCTGCCTTCAGCTCAGGTTCATGATCCCAGGGTCCTGGGATCGAGCCCCACATCGGGCTCCCTGTTTGGCGGGAAGCCTGCTTCTCCCTCTCCCGCTCCCCCTGCTTGTGTTCCCTCTCTTGCTATGTCTCTCTCTATCAAATAAATAAAAAAAGAAAGAAAAGAAATTATCAGGTGGTAAAGAAAAAAGAAAGTCCTTCATTTTGGAGAGTCTGTTTATATTGTTTTTTATAAAATGCATACTCTTTTATAATTAGTGTTTCTTTCTCTCCATCCCTCTGTCCCTCTGTCCCACTCTTCTCCCAGATCTTCAGG
The DNA here is from genome assembly GCF_002201575.2 of Neomonachus schauinslandi. Classification (NCBI taxonomy): domain Eukaryota; kingdom Metazoa; phylum Chordata; class Mammalia; order Carnivora; family Phocidae; genus Neomonachus; species Neomonachus schauinslandi. Next base: position 40,824,958 of record NC_058417.1, on the reverse strand, counting down.
GGCCTAGAAGTCTGTTGCTATGGGCCCTTTACCAACATGCCCACAGGTAAGAGACTGGGAGAAGTGCAGAGTCCAGCACCAGCCTTTCTCTTACATGGTGGAGTGTTACAGGAGAGACCGTCTTAACAGGGCTCCTCAGATTGGTGGGGTGCTCTAGAGCTCATTCTGTTTCTCTACCATCTGTCAGACAAAACTGCACCTGAACGTTACCCTATGTCAAAAAACCAGCCCTGTGCCCTTTCTCAAGAGCTAGAAGGCTCTGAAAATTTAGCTTCTAGGATGCAGTGTTCTGTGCTCAGATGGGGTAGAGCTGCCCTTACTGCCCTTTGGTTTAAGAAAGGAGGGAAAGAATAAGGTGGGGAGAAGATACCTTTTAGGTTTGTAAATGTTAAGAAAGAATTCTGCTCTTCCTAAATCATCTTCATTTGATACTGAAAAACAAGCATGGCAGCTACATAAGCCCTATGGGCCTGGGGCCCCACACAGGCCCAGAGCAAGCAGGGAAGGACTCTTGATGAACATTTTCTAATTAACTCTGACACTGAATGTGATGTTATGTTTAGGAGTGCTGTGGGGCTCAACTCCGGAGTTGTGTGGCACTGAGGCCCTGGCGTGTGTATAGATTTGGTTTGTTCTTTTCGAAACAAGGTCCACCCACCTTTGCTTCTGGGCCCACTTCCTCCCCAGGGATTAGGTTCTCTTACTCCTCAAAAGATGGCCTTGGCATCTGGTCAGGGACAGATGAGTGGCAGCAAGAGAGCCCGGCAAAGTAATTTTACTTCTGTCTTCTTTGTTGGTTATTGATTGGATTTTTATGAAATTTCCAAGTGCCACTTGGGGATTTCTCAGTGTTTTTGTTCTTTGGTGTAATGAAAACCACGTCTCTAACAGGTATCGTTTTGGAGATGAGTCAGTTGATCTCAGTTCTTTAAGACAAACAGGAGCCACCTCCACAATCCCCAGAAACGGACTGATGAAAAAAGAGCCCCCAAAGAGGCCCAGAAGCCATTCATTGGTCCATTCTGCTGATTTTCCAGGTGCAGGTGGAAAATCTCTACAGTCTCTTTTGATTTCTGTTCCCCTGAGTGTGTCGATTCCAGCTGAGCACGGAGCCCTTCCCCACTGATGTACTGAGTTTTCGTTCAGGATGATGTGTATTTTTTTTTGACTGAATGAATTATCTTCCTGTCTCTTGACACTTACAGTAATTACCACCAAGTATGGTGTCCTCGGTGGCCGTGATTATCAATTACCACACGGAATTCGGCAGGGAGGGAGGGAAAGCAAGTGGGTATTTTTTCACAGTATCTTAGCCAGCAATTTAGCAAATTAGGGAAGTTGGATCTTGGATTCTTTTCTTCCAAAGTGTCTTATTTGAGAGACTGTCAAACCTTATCTACCAAGGGGCCTTCTGGGGACCGATAACCAGGGTAGGTAGCATATCGGTGGCAAACTTAGAATCCATACCTGGTATAGATTCTAGTTCAAGGCCTCTCTGTCCTTTTGGAGCAGGGATAGAAACTCTCCCACTTTGAAGTCTTAAGTCTTGCTGTAAGCCTTCATCCAGAGGAGTGTGGGGTAGAGGGCCCAGGTTAAGTGTGTAGAGTACTGTGGTGATCTTAGGTCTCTCTGTGCTATTTAGATCAACTGGAGTGGATGGTGTACCTCTGTGGGGCTTCTGTGGTGAAGGAGCCTTCGTTATTCACTCTCAGCAAGGTAAGTGTTTGATGCCCTGTCAGAGGGGGACAACACAAAATCTGTCCTATGACTGAGCAAGGCTGGTACCCATCAGTCCCTGCGAACCCTGCCAGGGGGCCTCAAAAGCCTCTCTTAGCCCGAGCCTTCTCTGATCATGTGCCAGTGCCAGAAAACTCGCACGTGTGGAGGGTCAGTAAGGACTTGAGTTCTCTAAGTATTTAATTTATTAAGGGAAGGTTCTCCCTCCAATGCTTCCTTTTTGCCTTGTGCCCTTCGCCATCCTTTCTGTGGTGGCACCTAAAGTAGTCTGCTTTAGCACACCATCAAGAAATGGTGAAGTGACTGTTGCAAAAGTTCAGCTCTGATACCCTCCATGCTGTTTCCTTCCTGGGGATGCAGGGTACTCACCCAGTGGTGGTCGTGCAGCCGGATGCCTGGGCAGAGGACAGTGGCTTCCTTGGTAAGTCTTGCTGTAAGCCTTTGTCCAGAGAAGTATGGGTGGCAGGGCCCAGATGAAGTCTGTAGATGACTGTGGTGATTTTAGACCTAAATGTCCTGATTCAATCAACTGGAGTAGATGGTGGGCCTGTATGGGGCTTCAGAAAGCCATGGGTATGTGCCTGTGACATATGGGGTCCTATGTGATGAGTTTGGTTCACCACAGATCACCCAGTGTTTGATTAACACAGTTCTCATGACCTTCTAGGTGCTCAGTGAATATTTGAATGAATAAATGAAGGAATGAATGAATGGCTAAAATGTCCTTTTAAAACAGTGGTTTGCTCATTTTGCATTTATAAAAGTAATGTGTGAGTTATTTCCATTGGTGGGGGTTAAATATTAATTAATGTTCATCACATAAAATATAAATGAGCATAGGGACACCTGGGTGGCTCAGTCATTAGGTTTCTGCCTTTGGCTCAGATCATGATCCCAGGGTCCCGGGATAGAGCCCCACATCGGGCTCCCTGCTCAGTGGGAAGCCTGCTTCTCCCTCTCCCACTCCCCCTGCTTGTGTTCCCTCTCTCGCTGTGTCTCTCTCTGTCAAAGAAATAAATAAAATCTTTAAAAATACATATATATTATAAATGAGCACAAACACAATGAAATAATTCTAGTAATCCCACCACTTAGAGACGGTGATGGTAAAATTCTTCCAGGCATGTGTGCATATATATGTACACGCATATATTTTACACAAATGTGATCACGCTTATCATACTGTTTTGCTTTCTCACCTAAGAGGTTGCAATATCATTAAATTGCAGTGCTGTTGGGATGCCTGGGTGGCTCAGTCGGTTAAGCGTCTGCCTCCGGCTCAGGTCATGATCCCAGGGTCCTGGGATCGAGTCCCACATCGGGCTCCTTGCTCAGTGAGGAGCCTGCTTCTCCCTCTGCCTGTGCCGCTCCCCCTGCTTGTGCTCTCTCTCTATCAAATAAATAAATAAAATCTTAAAAAAAAAATAATAAATTGCAGTGCTGTTTTGTGCTCTCTGGTGACTTTTTTTTTTTTTTAAGATTTTATTTATTTTTATTTGAGAGAGAGAGCAGGGGAGGGGCAGAGGGAGAGAAAGATAATCTCCAGCAGACTCCACACTGAGCACAGGGCTCAACGAGCAGGGCTCGATCCCAGGATCCTGAGATCACGATCTGAGGTGAAACCAAGAGTTGGTCGCTCAACTGACTGAGCCACCCAGGCGCCCCTGGTGACTTTTCCTTTAACAGATTGGAGCTCCTGTTTAGTAAAGTTGCTAGAGGCTGTAGGCTTTCACCAGCAGTCACTCCTCAGGCTTCTGAATGAGGTCCTGTGTCCTGAAGCATTATTTAAGATCAGCAGTTTTGCACTCACCCGAGTGACTCTATGAACTCCTACAACCAGGTCCCCGGAGTAGATTGACAGGAGTCTGGTCTGGGAAAACGTGAAGTGACACTAATTTCTGCTTGTGTTCTCTGTCCCCAGCGATTGGGCAGATGTGTGAGGCACCTGTGGTGACCCGAGAGTGGGTATTGGACAGTGTAGCCCTCTACCAGTGCCAGGAGCTGGACACCTACCTGATCCCACAGATTCCCCGCGCTGCTGCTCACTCCAGCCAGCCATGCATGTAGCGTCTGGAGCCTCTCTCCATAGGACCCCAAGAATGATCCTAAGAAGCAGCCTTTTTCCAGGCTCCAGGAGCTCTTCTTCAGTCCTTCCACAGTCCCGGTTACTGAATATTTTATGTACATTAGCCTGAGAAGAAATTCTGGCTATGCAAGGGTCCCTTAAAGATTTTCTGCTTCAAGTCGCCCTTTGAAATCTACCATGAGCACAAAATTGTCCTAATTTTTCACTTGGAAAGAATTTAGCAAGATGCTGATTCATTATTTATTAGCCCTATTCCTCATACTGGGGATGTTGGCTTAGAGCTGGAGGCACAGGATGCTGGCCTCCGGAGAGTAGCTGGTCTCCCTGAGTTTGCTCCTCTAAAACCCGAGTCAGACCCTTCAGTGGAAAGTGAGTACTTGGGGAATCTGTGACGTGACTTAAAATCAGAATAGTCCTCGGGCGGCTCTCAAATGTTGGAGTGGAGCAGGGGTGGGGGCCGGAGGGATTCAGAGGCAGGTAATAGATGTAAATATGAACGCTGAGGGTTAGAGGAGAGGGGAGTCACACTGGCCCTGATCTCCAGAAGTCTGTGCTATAGCCACTGGATTTCTAAGGAATTTTGTAGCACTGATGTGCTCTGAAATAGAATCTCTTCAAGAACTGGTGTCCGAAGAGAGTCTTCTAATTCCCCGTTAGAAATAAACACAGTGTTTGTTGTTGTAGCTCTGATATGTCACCCATTCCTCTTGAAACGTAATATCTCTGATATGGATATTTCATGTCTGAAAATGACGGATCCCACCAGGAAAGGAGCTGTTGCTCTCCTTGAGGTAATTTTTTTCTCTGTGCCCCCTCTTGCTGAACTGTATAGCTTCGTAAATAATTTTGTTTGCCGAAGGAAGAGAAAGTGTTTTTCATCAACTCATTATCCAGGACTGTTTATAGCTGTTGGAAGGACTAGGTCTTCCTTAGTCCCCCAGTGTGTGAGGGCAGTACAGACCTGATTGTACAGAATGTTTTGTAAATATTGTGCTATTCACCTGCAAATAAACTTGGTAGCAAACACTTCCACGGAGCATGACTTCCTGAGGCTTGCAGCTGCAGACCTGCTCAGACCCTTTCACTGCACTTTAGTCTCCTCATCTGTAAAATGGGGGTAACAACAGTACCAACTCCGAGCATTAACCGAGGAGACTTCAGTACCTCCTGTATTTGCTATTGCTGCCATAGCAAATTGTCACAAACCTAATGGCTTAAAACAACATCCATTTATTATCTCACAGTTCTGTAGGTCAGAAGGCCAAGTTGGCTCAACTGGTGGTTTCTTTGTGTCGGGTTTCACAAGACCAAAATCAAGGCAGCAGGGCTGGGTTCCTTTCCACAGGCTCGGGGGATGAATCCGCTTCCAAGCTCATTTCATGTTGTTGGCCAGATTGTTCCTCACAGTTGTGGGACTGAGAATCCCCGTTTCCTTACTGGCTGTTGGCCAGAGGTCATCCTTAGCCTCTCCCACATTCCTAGGCTCATGAACCCCTAGCTGCATCTTCAAAGCCAGCAAGCAACCCTGGTCAAAAGCTTTTCTCATGTTCGGAGTCTCTCTGACTTCCCCTTCCTCATCTTTCTGACTGCCGGATCTAGCTCCTGCCAGAGAAATTTCTGTTTTTAAGGGCTCAGGTGATTAGACTGTACCCACCAGGTAATCCAGGGTGATCTCCCTGTCTTAACGTCCATAACCTGAACTACAGCTGCAGAGCCCCTTCGCAGCAGGACCCAGATTAGTGTTTAATTGAATAACCAGGGGACAGAATCTGGGGAGGGTATCTTGAGATTTCTGACAACCACTCCCATTTAACATACTTAATCCACAGATAAGAATCTGTATCATCATTTTTTGGTCTTCACATGTTCAGAGATTAGAGTTCTCTTAGAGGCAAAGAGAAGTAAATGCCCACACAATTCAGCGCTGCCACGTTTGTAAGGAGGGTGGGTGGGTGAGGGAAGAGTGGAGAAAACGGAACTGGCATCACGTTTGTCTCTGGCATCACGTTTGTCTCGGGGTTGTCGTCACAGCCCTAGGCAGTGGGTATTCGGCACCTCATTTGAATAAAGGAGAATGGGAAAGAGATTTTGCTCAGAGTTTGCACAGCTAGTAAGTGACAACCTGGAAATCTAAACCCATGCCCTTTCTGCCCCATCATGGAGCTTCCCACCCGCATCCGTCACGGATCCGGGTCAGAGGCACTGGCTCAAGCCTCAAGGGAACTTGGGGAGAGGAGTGGGTTGTGAGGGGAACTAGCACTCTAGATTCTTTTGTGGGCCACAGTGGGAGGCAGTAGAATGTTCCTGCATCCCAGCAGCAGCTCTCCTCGAGGAAAGCAGCCCTCCTTTGCCCTCAGCAGAGACTGACAGGATTGGCCCACAGCTGCCGGTTTCCACCTCCATCCAGCCTCCCGATTATGGTTGCTTATCTTTCAGAGATCAAAGCCTTCCAGTCCGGGGCGCCTGGCGGGCTCAGTCAGAGCATGCGACTGTTGATCTCTGGGTTGTGAGTTCAAGCCCCAGGCTTGGTATGGAGATTACTTGAAAGTAAACTCTTAAAAAAAAAAAAATCCTGGGGCACCTGGGTGGCTCAGTCGTTAAGCGTCTACCTTCAGCGTCTACCTTCGGCTCAGGTCATGATCCTGGGGTCCTGGGGCTCGGGATCGAGCCCCGCATCAGGCTCCCTGCTCAACGGGAGGCCTGCCTCTCCCCTCTCCCACTCCCCCTGCTTGTGTTCCCTCTCTCGCTGTCTCTCTCGCTGTCAAATAAATAAATAAAATCTTTAAAAAAAAAAATCCAGTTCAGCCTCGCCTACAGCATCATCTCTCCCAGGCTCATGCCAGGCCACTGTCTACCCAGCAAGGAGTCCATGGGTCTTGGTGGGAACAGTAATGGCAGGTGGGCTTGAAGTAAGTGCTTCGGGCACAGTGACAAGTCATGGCTTGCTGGCCCCTGGGGGTGAGCCAGGCCTCAGCCTTCCCAGGAATCTTGGGTGAAAGCGGGGATGACAGACACATAAAAAAGTTTCCTGTAATTATCTCTCAAGGTCTTCCAACAAATATCCACCCTATTTTTCGAGCTCTGCATAACCCTTCCCAGAAGTCAGCTTCTGTCCCTGGCCTCATGATGCTTGGCTGGGTTTTAGAGGCTTATCTGATGATGAAGTGAATCTATAGTGCTCCTTTGACCTCCGGCTTTAAGACGTCCTCCCACTTTTCCATCCTGCAGTCTAGCCCTCTGGGCATGGCAGCATTTGGGGAACCAGTTTCTGTGTGTCCTTATCTGGCAAATGAACTTCTGCAAAGGAGCTGGAAAGGCAGGAGAAGAAGAGCGATTATCATGCAGGTGCAGGGAGGGGGGCCTAGAGAAGAGCTCTGTAGATTATCTCCCTTCTAAAAAACGCAACCAGAATCATCAACAAAGTATCGGCTCAGAAACATGCAGAAGAAAAAGAAAGGAATCAGTGTTGGGGTGGTTGGAGCCGAAGAAGCCGAGCTGCCCAGAATGTATCCTGTGAAGGCTGCGAGGAGCAGATAAGAGGGCACCAGGAGAAGGGCAGCGCGAGGGGGACGGGCAGATATCCCCACAGAAACCCAAGAGAATAGAGCTTGCTAGCCAGGGACCCGGGGAGCTTGTTTATCAAAGGCTGTAGACTGGCTGAGCCGGAGGCCCCTTTACCGTACTTCAGTGATGCTCAAACAGCCTGTAAATCTGCCCATAACAAGGAGAAAATTAAAGAAATGAATCTGGGCAAATAGCAAAGGAGAACTGGAGACAGCCAGCTCCTGTAGAAAGCCGGGCTTGGGGACATGCGGCGCGGGGGTGGCCGGGTTGGGGCGGGGGGGGTCCTGAGATGAGTCCGAATGATCAGGAAAATCGAAGCAATGGTGGGAGGGTCTGAAGCAATGGAGAACTGGAGAGTCTCCCCCCACCTTATGGGGACTGGCACAGACGAACTTTGCAGACCTAGTTTCAGGGAGCCAGAATGGTAAGGTAGTTTCACAAGTAGCTTAGTGCAGGGATTCTCAAACCATGATCCCCTGATGGGGACTGAGGGGGGAATAACACCACCACTAGGAACTTAGCTAAGCAGATTCCGGGGCTCACTCCCCACATACTGCATCCAAAACCAGGGGTGGGGGCCGAAGCAAGCTCGTGTTTGAGAACCACTGGCTTGGCGTAAGGGGCTGCTGATTGGTATAAACTGTTACCTGAGGTCTATTTTGTCTCCAGGAGAGGTGGCTCTGGGACCTCTTAAGGAAAACTAAAGTTTGTGGGCTGGTTAGTGGTTCTTATCTACAAGATTGCAGCAGCTGGTTTCAGTTGACTAAAATGGCCCTTTAAATAAATACAAAGCAAAGGATAAAGATTAAATTATATTAGCAGCCTAGGAGCAGAAGGGCCAGACTGCCTAAAAAAACAGCTAGAGATTTTATTAATATTTAAATTGCAGGGAAACCACAGCTGCAGCCTTTGACTCCAGCATAGAGATATGCAAATGGGGCTTTCTAAAGAAAGGCAATTTCAGACAGCCCGCGAGGTAACAAGAACAAATAAAACAAATGACTTTGTAATTTATCTTTATTGACTGATGGAGAGCAAGGCGAATAGACAACCCTCACCTAGCGAGAGAGCCGCCACCAGCGGGCTCTCTGAGGGGAGAAGAGACAGCTGGCCTGGAGGGAGAAAGGCAGGCAAGACCCATGAGTGGGGACAGGAAAGACCCAAGGAGGACAAAACAGAAGGAGGCAGATGGGAGGAGAAGATGACTAAATTAGAAGCAAAGAAAAATGGAAGGCCAGCCCTGGGTTCCGTGGACCATCTGATCTTGCCAGCTCTCAGGGGCAACAGCAAGAGTAATCGTTAATGACTATCATTTGCCACATTCCTACTAAGTGCCATGCACTATTTCCAACTACAAATGAGGAACAGGACACTTTGAGAGGTCGAGCAACTTGCCCGAGGTCACACAACAAAAGGAGGTGGCAAAGCCTTGCTCGGGGAAAGATTTGTGCGGGGCTGAACTGTGCTGGGAACCAATCCTAGGAGGCGGTGAGTAACAATCAGGTTAGTGATTGACGGGAGACTACATGCTCAGGCCCTGGTAGCCTCTGTATGCGCCACGGTTGTGAAAGGGAGGGAGAGAAGATCCATTTCTGGCCTTCAGATTGCTTACTATTCAATGCGGGAGGCAAGAAAGCCACGGGAAACCCTTACAGAGTTGTGCCTTCTGGTCCAGAAGCCCTCTGGGGGCTGTGGGGCGGCACCTCTGGGTGAAGCATCTCAAGCTGACCCTTGGAGCTTGGGTGAGATTTGGCTGGTGAAAAGGAAGCCAGGAGATTCCAGAAGGCCCAAGTGAGAACCCCTGCACCTGGAGGAACTGGGGGAAGGAGCACCTGATCCAGAAAGAGTTGGGAAAGTCTTCTGCAGATACATTTCTCTGACCAGCCCCCCCACCCCGGTCTTCCCCAACTGGCCATCCCAGGCTGAAACTCTGTCTCTCCAGTGCCTCACCTGCTGCGCCCTCTCAGGCACCCTAGCCACCAAACATGGGGACCCGCAGGTTTTGCTCACACTGTAACTTGTCCTCAGCGCATCCTGCTCTGCCAGCCCCACAGGCCCTGCCCACGACACCTCCTACAGAGAACCTCCACCTGTCTTCCAGGCCAGACTCTCTCCCGCCGACAGAACACCCCAGAAGTTTGCTTTATTTAATGACACTTTCTTCCATCGATAAGTTATTTGTGTATATACTCTCTTTTCTCCATTTGACCAGAACGTCTTTAGGGGCAGGATTAGTATCATTTTATCTTTGTTTGGAACCCAGCCTCAGTACCTGACAGATACTTTGTTGGGTACCCAATGAGGATTTGTTGAATGGATGAGTTCAAGGATGAATGAATGGACGCATTGAGTGAAGGGCTTATCCAACTGCCCCACCCCACCCCAGGAACACTAGTCCCTGGAAAACCAGCCACATTCTGCCCCTGGGAGTGCCAATTCCCTTCAGTCCTTCCCACCCACTTTTCTAGGGCCCTGATTTACTCCAAAAACAGCGTAAGATATCTAAGTGTCCAAGAATTACTTCCTCTTCTCAGCCCACACCTACAGATTTCCTCCTCGATTCCCTCTTGCGTGCCATGAAGCCTACTCCTTTGTGATTAATCAAGCCAACACCCACACAGATGGAGGACATCCATTTCCCCTATCCCTGTGTCTTCCAGCAAGGCCCCCTCCAGGCTGGATACTCAAGACCGATAAACGGCTGCCGCCATCACTGGAGAGATAATTATGATGTTCATGGTAATCTCTTTGCAAGTTCAAAGCACCGGCACAACTATTATTTCTCCCTCCTCACTTGTTCCCTGGGAGATGGCCAGGGTAAAAATTGTTATCCCCACTTTACAGGTGATAAAACTGAGGTCCTTGTCAAAAATCACCCAGTGAATTGGTGGCAGAGCCGGAACTAACTAGCCCGGGACCCCCTATTCATTAGAACACAGATGAAAATACCCTCATTATGTTGTCTGGGCTGTGTTTGTTTGGGAGAGGGGGAGTGTGGACCCCGGTTGAGTGGGGACAGGGGCCGAGAAGATAAAAGAAAGTTTGTGGCCCTGTAAAGTTTCTCTGCAATGCTGCGGCAGTTGGCACTGGTTAATTCCAGAAGAATCTTGTTCTGTTTTGTTTTAAAACATGACCACATGTCCTAGATTAGGGAAGGGGGGGAGGGTGAATCTGAAGGTAACACAGACACACAGGTAAGCAGATGTTTGCTGTCTTCTCCTGAAAACGACATAAAAGCAAATGGTAGCGCATATTAGCAAGAGGAACTCAAACTGCAACTTCTGGGAGTCTTCCCAGCTGTTAAGCTGTAGGTCTGTGGGATAAACTGGGCCACAAAGGTGTAAAATCTTTCCTTGGTGAAGCCTGTCCCTGGGGCCTGTGGAGGGGAGACCTCTCCTGGGGGCTGTCTCAGGGCCCTCCGCAGCTGCCAAAGTAAGAAGCCTGCTGGTGGGATCATCCCCAAGCCCACAGGGGCTCTGAAAGTCATGGGAACGAAGATTTGTGCCAGAGCCTCGTCTGGTTTCTAACCAAATGCCAGAGAAATTAAGAAGAAAAAGAATTTTTTTTTTTTTTTAATTCAAGAGGCCATTTCCTAAAGATAGGGTCCCAGGGCAGTGCTGGGGGAAAGCAGTGATGATCTTTCCTGTCTTCTTCTCTGGCTCCATCCTAAAGCACAGGGCTTGTCCCCCTTCAATCCCAGGCCGGCTCTGGGCTTTGCTCAGCCTTTAGCCCAACACCAGCCTCCATTACTCCTGGACTCCGCTGAAGCCTTAGCGGCTTCCCCGTGCCCCTGGAGACAGGGGTGCAGAGAGGGGCAGAGGGGTACGACACCCGAGCCCAGAGAGGTGGCGGCCGCGCAACTTGGTGACTGCGCTCAATGCCATGGAATTGTACACCTCGAAATGGTTAATTGTATGCTATATGCATTTCACCCCAGTTAAAAACAAAAACTGAGCTGCCCTGGTTGCCCTCTGGGGTGCGGAGAGAAGCTGGGCCGCCGTGAGGGCTGAGGCTCCTTGCAGGGAGCGGCAGTGAGCGACCATGGGAAGGCCGGTCTGCCCACCACCCCCGTTCTCCAGGACCAGATGGGAACTGGGGGCTATGGAGAAAGGCCCAACGGGGGCAGCGCCGGGGTCTGGGCAGAAGAGAGGCCCTCAGGGAGAGCCCGGAGGCTGCAGCCGCCGCTCATTTGCATCATAAGTGATTGGCTTTCCCTGCTCGTCCCTCATTAGGACACAATGGACAGTTGTGTGCGGTGCAGCAGATCCATTTACCGAGGGAGAGAGGAGGCGAGCAAGAGTGACTGCTGGGCCCTAGAGAGGGGGTAGGTGTGGGGGCAGCCGCCTCCCCTCCCCTGCTGCCTGGGGCCTCTGGGACTCTCACGCTCTCACACGCAGAGCAGGGACTTTAGAGAGTAAGCAAGTCCCTCATTTTACAGATGGGGAGACTGAGGTGGTAGGAGGGGAGGAGAGTTCCGAGGCCGAGCTCACGGCAGAACTGGGGTTTGGAAATCTAGCCTCTCATTAAGGGACTCACTCCACTTGCCTGCAGTACCTTCGCCATCCCCACCTGGTGGTTCAGGGTTGCCCCGGTCTCTTTCCTTCTCTTCCAAGCCTGGGCTTCCATCAGTTCCCTCTCGCTTGTCCATCTCGTCTCTCTATTCCTGCCCCTCTCCGTCTTGTCTCTTTCCCTCCCGATTTCCAGGCAGCTGGGGTAATTACTAAACTTCTAATTAACCCCTGCCCTGACGCGGGTGGGGTTGGCAGGAGAGACAGTGATTTTGTTTTTGTTTTTTTTAAAGACGAGCTCCTTTGTGAGAGAGGGAGAGAGCATGGGAGGGGAGACGGTCAGAGGGTGAAGCAGACTCCCCACTGAGCAGGGAGCCCGATGCGGGACTCGATCCCGGGACTCCAGGATCATGACTTGAGCTGAAGGCGGTCGCTTAACCAACTGAGCCACCCAGGCGCCTGAGAGGCAGTGATTTTGAAACTGTCTTGGTGTGTTTGGGGGGTCAGTGGGGGGAGAACTGCTATGTGTTGGGCCTATTATAAACCAGGCACTAAGACAGACATTTGACATAGTTTATCTCATTTCATCTTTCAGTCTTGCCAGGTAGGTATTCTTGGAACTGAGAGAGTAGGAGAGGTTCAGAGAGGTTGGGAAACACGCTGGAGAACACCCAGCAGGCAAATGATAGCTAACTCAAGAGTCCCTGCTCTTCCACCCCACACCCTGGCATAGGGGCTAAAGCGGGGTATGGGGCCCACTGATTCTGGGCTCCTGGGTGGCACAACCTCGCTGAAGGAGGCCCCTTGCTTTGTTGCCCCCCCCCAGGCTGCACCTGCCTTTCCCCACAACCCTCTCTACCTTCTGGCTCCCACCTTCTTCTGGGCCCCTTTTGCCTGGTGGTGAAGTCTCACAAATGCAAGCTTAGGCCCCCGGGGGATCCGGGGAGACCATGATCAAGAGGGAGAAACTGACAAGCCTAGCCCCAGACCCTCGAGGTCTCCCTTCTCCTGCCACCCCAGCTCCCTGTCTGCCCCTCCCCTTTGTGGGTCAAACTCACGAGCATCTGCTTCTGTCTCATTGTGCTCTGGGGGAAGGGGAGAGTCGGGCGGGGGGCGGGGGGTGTGAGTGGGTGTCTGTGTGCATGAACATAAGGCCTCCGGGTTCATTCTGACACTGAATGAAAAACTCACCAATTATTCGTCCAATCTCATTAATATGCAGACAGACATCTGTTATTTAGGAATCAACAGCAAAGGCATTTTTGTGGGGGGAGGGGCGCTCCCGCACAGGCCCCTTGTTCCTTCTGCTTTTGGGGTGGGCAGCTGCTGGGGAGCCTCCCCTCTCTCTGACCCTCACTCCCACCCACGAGGAGAGGGCGTCGGGGATTTACTAGAGAAGGAGACAGACTCGGCTGGAAGGAGGAAGGAGGAAGGTGGGAGAGGGGCTGCACTGTGTAGAAGGAACTCTTCTGTTGGCAGAGAGCAAAAGGAGGGCGGGACACCACAGAAGAGCCAAACCCCTTTCTTGGGGAAGCCAGTGTGGAGGCAGAGACCGCTGTATCAGGATTGCCTGCTAGGGTCCTGGTGACCACTGGGAACCTCAGGGACATGACCCCTTCCCCCCACCTCCCTCAGCCTGCAGGACCAGTCTGAGCCTATGTGGGGTGAGGTCACCATGGCAACGTGGGGTTCTCACCCAGACAATGCAGAAAAGTTTATGGGGGAGTTCAGAAAATCGGGGACCAAAGGACTTCAGCCCGCCTTTGGAGGACTCATTAACGCTCTCTCTAGCCCTCAGGATAGATGAGGGAGCAACACACAGAGACCTCCCCCTTCCTGTCTTTTCCTGAGCACAAGTAGCCCCCTCCAAGAGGCCTCTCCTGATTCCCTCGGGCAGGCTCAGACGCGGTCAGGCCTGGATGTGAAAGCGGCAGGGAATAAAGGCTGACCCCAGCTCAGCCACCTATGAGGGGTCAAACAGCTCTTCTGTGACCTTTCTCCTCTCCGACTCTTCCTCAACAACACAGTGAAGTAGATGTGATCAGCTCTTTCCCAGGTGTGAAGCCTGAGGTTCAGACAGGTGTGGAACCTCACCAAAGGCTCCCCAGGGAGGAAGGGGCAGAGCTGAAACCGAGGCCCTCTGCTTCCAAATCTCCAGCTCTTTTTCATGACTGTCCCTTGAGGGAAGGTTGGTGTCCCAAGGGGATGACCCCCGGTCAGTTGAAGCATTTCAGGGGTTAGACCATGTCCTGCCCCTACCCGCACCCCTTCCTTCTCCCTCCTCCCTCCAGGGCAGGCCGATTGCGGGGGGTTAAGAAACACTGGCAGCATCACAGCGTGATTAGTTGTTTATTTCATTAAATGATTAACGAGGCTACATTGTTTCCCAAACGGGTGTCTAATTTGTGGGGGAAACAGCTGCGGAGGAGGAAGCTGGGTCTGACTGGGTCTGACTCTGGCATCTGGGGTGGGGGTAGGGGTAGAGTCCTCTCCCTCCAGCCTGCAGGGGCCTTTGAGGATCTAGAAACAGCCCCATTCCCTCCTCCCACCCATTGAGCTCCTCAGCCCAGCAGCACAGGCCCCTCCCCAGGAAGTCAAAAGTCTGGCAACCCAGACCTGCACAGGAGACCACAACCTGTTCCCGGTGGTATTGGAAATGTATTAAACTTTGGGAGTTTCCCCCGCTGATTTATTTTCCTAATTTTGTTTGCTTTAGGCGGATATTGAAATGCATCTGCATTCCCTGAGCGAGGCAGGAGAGAGCAGTTGGGAGAAGAGAGGGGCCCAGACGCTCTGCACTTCGGTGGCTATAGGCTTGAGTAGGTTTTGTATCAAAGTCCAAAGTGGGGGAAAAAAAGCCATGGCCCCAAATCCCAGGTTGATGGTGTGGCGGGTCCCTTTGGGGGAGGGGTCAGTCCTCAGAGCCCCCTAGCTGGGCCCCAGCCCTCTCCAGCAGCTTCCATCCAGGACTCGGGACCCTGGAGGAGGGTCTTGGAGTCAGCTCCTAACCTCAGCTTGGGTGCCCAAGACCCTTGAAGCTGTCCCAGAATCCTTGAGATTAGCTGAGATGGACCGGGACAGGGTCCTGTAGGAGAGGGAGGGAAAGGGCTGTCTGATGAGCCAGCAGTAGATGGGATTTCCTTTCCTCTCAAGACTGGGCCCTGGCATAGGGAAGGAGAAGCTGTTTTAAAGGACACATCTCAGAGCCAAATCCCCCTAGTCCCCAACACCTCATCCAGATACCCATCTATCCAAAAAACCAAATCTGGTCACTTCCTCTCTGCTTGAAATCCCTGGTGCCTTCTCACATCCTCAGAATGAAGACCTGGTTCCTTTGTGGGCCCTGCGGTGGCCTTGATGTACCTTCCGGGCCTTGTCTTCTGCCCCCCTTGTCAGGGCAGCCCCAACCGTGCCACACTCTTTCTCATCGCCACGTGTTTGCACATGCTATACCCTCTGCTCAGAGTGCCTTTCCTACCCCTTCCACGCCTGCCAAACAAACTCTCCTGCAGCCCTCAGGACCTGTCTCAGAGGATTGGGTGCCTGAGGCTGTAAGGAGCTCCCACAGGCAAGGCACTGTCACACCTGGGGTACCTCTCTTCCCCGTTGGGCTGGCCTCCAGAGCACAGAGACTGGTCCTTTCACAATCCCAAGCCGGTGTCTAGCACACAGTTGGTGCTCAGTGCATATCTGCTGATTGAACGAGGGAGGGATGGGCTGCGAATTCGGGGGGAACCCAGCAGATGGGAGGGTGAGGTTTGTGTTCTATCCCAGAGTGTGTGTCTGGAAGAACTGGCTGGGGCTGGGGGAGGGGACCGCCAGGGATGGTTCCTGGGGGAGAATGTCACCGAAAAGAGGCCAGTGGGAACAGAGCCAGGGAGGGAATGCAGGACAATGTGAAACCAGACTCCCAAGAAAACAGACCAGCACTGTCTTTCGTGACAACAGGATCTCCGCCAGCCCCTCCACCAGCTTTCCTCCTCTCTGGGGTTGGCGTTGGGGGTGGGGGAGGGTGGGCAGTGACCTTAACTCACAGCTGATGTTCCCTCCAAAATCATCCAGGAGCTCAAGACGGAAAGGAGGTGAGAGCCTCTGCCCCCACCTCCAAGGAAACCCCAGGATCAAACTACTGCCCCTTGGGTAACTTCACTGCACATAAGAATCAGCTTCTGTGACATGGAGGTTTTTGAAACTTTCCCTACCCTCACAGCTCCTAGAGCACCAGCAGATTCCAAGCTGGGGGTGGAGGTGGTGTACAAGGGGCCTGGACCACTTCAGCAGGACCCCTCCCACTCGAGCAGGGGGCCCCAGCTGGGCTGAGGAATGAATTGCACATCAGTCCACTTTAAAACCCCCAAATGGCCTTAGGATTGTCTGGCTCATTAACTGAGATGAATACTCCCATGATCCCTCACTCCCCCACCTCTGGCTCCTAAAAGGACACTGCTAATCCGACCCATGGCTTTTTTTCCTCTGTGGGCACAGACAAGAAAGTTCTTCCTGAAGTCTAACTTCCCCCCTCCTGCTGCTAGAAATTGGTAGATTGGGTTTTTAGAAAGCAACAAAACTAAAGCCACAGCCGTTTTCCATGGACATGGGCTTTATTTGGGGACAGCTGGGGGAAGGGATTGAGGGAGCTAGGACTGTGGGTAGATGGGGGAGGGGCTTCTCAACTTGCTTTTTAATTTAGTGCGTGTTGCCTGGAGGTTAGGATGAGTGAGAACAGCTGTGGAAGGGAAAGGAGAGGAAAAGGGAAGGCCACAGAATGGACACTTTCCTTAGGGAAGGAAGCCAGGGCCAGGATATGGATACCGGCGGTGGGGAGGGAAGGCACCCTTCATAGACTAAGACTCAACCAAAGTCACTGCTCCATGCTTGCTTCCCCAACCCCCTCCCCAGCCCAGCTCCCAGCCCAGATGCCTGTCCCGCTGGCTTCCTCCACTTGCTGTGGGGAGGAGGGGGATGAGGACGTGGGGAATGGTGGCACCCTTCTGCCTTCAGCTCTCCTGCCCAGGAGAAGCGCTCCCTCAGCCTGCCCTGAGGTCCCTACCAGAGTCAGGCGGTCCGGAAGTCAGGTGCAGCAGGGAACAGCTTTGCCCTCACCGCCCCTCCTTACACTCTGCCCCACGCCGGCCCCTCACATGAGGTTGCAGCTCTTGGCTCGATCCTTGTGTATCTCGCTCTCGGTCCCAGTCCCCCGATCCGGCCGGCCTGCCAGCTGAGCAGATCTCTGCAGTCCACGGCGTGAGTCAGTACGACGCAGCTGCCTATGGCCACGGCCAAGGGAGGCCACTGTGGCCACATGGAAGACATCCCTGACGCTGCGCTCAGAGGACCGAGAGGAGCACTCCACGTAGGACACAGCCCCTACCTGCTTGGCCAGCACAGTGCCCTGGAAGGATGGAGTGTATGGAGGAAGTTATGGGGCTTAGCCTGCAGCTCAGCGAGGGGCAGGGAGTCTGAGGGCGTCGGGGTGGGGGTGTGGCCAAGGGATGGGGTCGGAGGTCAGAGGTCAGAGGTCAGGGCAAGGGACAAGTAGGGTGGTTTTCAAATCAGAGATAGAGAGGGGCAGAGGTGAGAGGTCTAGGCTGGGACCAGGTCAGAGGTCAAGAGTCCCACCTGCTCATGTGTAACAGGGATAAGCCTCTGCTTGGACAGCTCCCTCAGTGTGGCCAGGTCGGTGCGCATGTCCAGTTTACAGCCAACCAGCACAACCTTGGCATTGGGGCAAAACTCCTGAGTCTCCCCTTGCCACTATTTGGGGGAAGAAAACAGTTATGGAGGGGTAGGAGGAGGCACACGGTGAACCCTTGCTCCATGCCAGGAGAACACCCTTCCTCACATCATGCAGAAACCATGCACCCCTCTGGACTCTCCCATGCGAGCAAGAAGGTAGGAATGGTGGGCTTGGCCTGGAAGCAGGATGGGGTGCAGGAGATGGGGAGGGAGGAAAGGGCTGGGGTGGGGCTGTGGGGTCAGGGGCCCTGCTTCTACCTCCGTCGCCATAAAGGGTCTACCGCCCTGAAACTCCCACCCCCTTTCCCAAATTAGTTCCTGAGAACAGACCAATCTGCCCTCCCTCCCCCATCTGGGAACTTGGGCTGCTTTAGCTGACTTCTGTCCATTCAACGTGGGCTTTTCTCATGGAAATAGAGGCCTGGAGAGGAGACCACAGGGCTCTCCCGAGCTCCTGGAGCAGCATTCCCATCCCCTCCATCTGCGGCTCCCACACCCAAGGAGATGCGGAGGATGGATAAGGAATCCCTTGAGTACTTCTCCCTGCCCTCCTCTATCTCCCCCAGATGCTGAATCCAGCTCTGAGGACAGACTTTCAGGAAGCAGGGGGTGGGGGGGTGAGAGGGATGGGGAAGGACGAGAGCTTCACACACTCTCCAGCTGATGACCATGCCCCAGACATCACTCCCTCCTCCCGACCCATGTTGTGTCAGGACCATGGTTTCTGTCCCCCTCAGTCTAGCCAGGCTGCTTCCCCAGGCTCCCACCTTTTTGAGGACACTGTCCAGTGTTTCTGGTCGGCTAATGTCGAAGCAGATGAGCACAGCATCTGAATCAGGATAGGCCAGAGGCCGGACGTTATCATAATAAGAGGAACCTGAGAGAAGACAGGGAGGGAGGGGACAGATGAGGGTCTTGAGTGGGTGGGAGGCCTGGAAGGGAATGGGAGACCTTACCAATCCTGGCCAAGGGACGCTAGGAACAGAGAATGGAAAAGAGCAATTATTAATATCCCTCAAGGAGTCTGGGTTTCTCCAAGGAGGGGAGCAGGGAGAGGGGAGGTTAGATGGCAGAAAACAGCTCTCCACTTCCCTAGGGGTTTCTCTAAAAGTAATCATTCTTAATCTTTTCTGAGTCTTTGAGAAGCTCATGAAATCTCTGGACATTCTCAAAATTTTGCATATGCTTTCTGGGCTTTGACAGACATCTTCTAAAGCCCTCCAGGGGAGCTGAGTAAAATAAAAACCCTCCTCCCTCTTTTGGAGGAGGAGGAGGGGCAGGGGCAGAGCTCTCCCACCCATTGGGACATCTCAGATTTCTACACTTCAGTCTATAGAAGCAGTTCCCCACCCCTCAAAGAAATTCTAAATGTCTTTTCTAAACCCAGCCCTATCTCCTAAGAAACACGTTCCAAAATAAATCCATTCTTCCCAACTTTCCCAGGTAGGCAGAATCCAGCTGAGAGGACTGGATACTGGGCTTTCTCTCTCAGGACAAGATTTCTGTGTCTCTGCAAGCTCTGCCTCAGTTTCCCCGGCTTTAAGCAGAAAATTGATTTTCCTTCCTCCTAAAATTGGATGGATGGGCTGGGCTTACCTGGAGCCTAAGAGTCTAGCCAAGGGAGGGGCAAGGTGGGGGCCTAGGAAGTCAGGGTGACCCCAGGGACTTGGCTACCTGAAGTGTCCCACATGTTGAGCTCAATGCGGCGCTTGTCGATCTCAAAGCTCGCGGTGTAGTTCTCAAACACGGTGGGGACATAACTCTGCAGAGAGGGATGGGTCAAGATGAGATCCTCCAGTCTTCATCCCAGACAAATGCCTTCCTCACTCCCACACACGGTCCAGCCCAGCCCCTGGACACAAGTTGGTCCGGTGTTGGGCAAAGGGGAGATCCCAGGAGCGGCTGCCTCAGCGGAATATCTGCTAGGTTCCCAGACCCCCTCCCGGTCCCTTCAGCCCCTAGTTCTTCCCCTCTCCAATGCCCAGGACCCCCGACATTCCCCTAGCGTCCCCTCCTGGATCCTCTGGTTATCCCAAATCCCATTCATCTCACCCTGCTCCCCAATTCCTCCCACCCCAATCCTCTGCAGTCCCCCAGAGCCCCCAACGTCTCCCTCGGTCCCTGGTTTTCCGAGCCCTTCTCTCTCGACCCTGGTTACCCCGGCACCCATTTCGGTCCGTCCCTAGGGCCCTAATCACCCATCCCCGCGGCCTCAGCGCCCTCCTCCCAAGACGCGGGTCCCTCACCCCGGGGTAGGCGTCCTTGGCGAACACCTGCAGCAGCGCCGTCTTGCCGCACTCCGCGTCCCCCACCACCACGATCTTGCAGCGGCCGCTCTGCCCCTCCATAGTCCCGGCTACGCGCCGGCCCCCTGCGCAGCCCCCCTCCGGGGCCCCGCTGCCGCCTCCCCCGCCGCTGCAGCTGCAGCCGCTCCGGCCGCCGACACCGGCATCTCGCGGGCCCGCGCCGAGCCCCCGCCCGGGGCCGCGGCCCCCTCAGCCCCGCCCCCAGCCCGACGGCCCCGCCCCCGGCCCCGCCTCCCGCCCGCGCAGCCGGGGGGGCGGGGCCCAGAGGAGCTGGGCGGGGCCCGGGGAATCCAAGGGCCCGGACCAGGATTCCAGCGCATGGGGGTGACCTGAGGAACCCTTGTAGGTTTGGGGCGGGCCGAGCCGGGCTTATTTGACTGTTTTGACTTCCTTGGAGAGGGGCGCGGGGCAGAGTTTCGGCGAAGTTCTGAGGGGTAGGGTGAAAGCGGCAAACGCGCGAGGCTCGGGCCTTCCGTGTGCCCACGCGTGCACGCCGGTGTGCTAGTGCGGACACGCGCGGAGGCAGCCATCCACTCCCTGAACAGGAGGGAGCGCAAGATGGTAGGAGGAGGGAGTCTTTTTGGTTCGGTCTTACCCCTCCTCTCTCAACGTCCCGGCAGGGAGTCTTGGGGATATGAGGGTATGGACTCCAACACACCCACCCGGTCAATGGTGACATCATGGCTTTCCGTCCCCATGGCAACGGACAACCTACTCTGGGGCTGGGGTGGCTTTACGGCGGGCCTGGACTAGCAGGGAAGTGTGGACTGAGTTTCTCCAGCCAAGCCCAGGGTGGAAAGTTTTGGGGGAGCTGCGTCCTCTGGTGGATACTTCGGGGAGACAGAGATGGGGAGGAAGAGGAAAATTGAATTGCTCACAATGACAGGCCTGATGGAGACATTTAAGGCTTGATCCGGAGTCTAACGATAAATCACACCACTGTTTTGTGTTTGCATGGCATCTTTTACCTTTTAAAAGCGCTTCTTTAAATCGGTTATACTCGATTTAATTTTATCTTTTAGAGCAAGCAATATCACCATTTTACAGAAGGGAAAGTTGAGGCACAGAACTTTAACAGTCAGATGGAAAGTTTTAAAGACTCGGTCTCCCTGCTCCAAGTTGCCACTGCAAGACCACACGAATGAGTCACATATGGGTAGAGTTAGAGCCTGAGGAGCAACTTAGTTGGGTTCCAGTCCACAGGTGGCTGGCTCCACAAATCTGATGTAAGCTCAGGTTTTGGGATCGTCCTTCAGATTGTCTTTTTACATATTAACTTGCATAAGGCTTATTATGAATAAATAAGCAAATTAAGTCGCAGTCTGCATGACCTTAAGAATGCCCTCGCGCGGGTCTCTCTCCAGACGTTCCTGGTCTCCCACCTTTCGCGCTCCTGCCAACACCCGCGCGGTGGCCCTGGCCCTTTAAGTCGGCCCGCGAGGCCCCGCCCCTCCCGCGCGCAGTCCGCAGCCGCGGCTCCTCCCGACGCGCGCCCCGCCCTCCCCAGCTGTGCACCTTCGGTCCAGCTGCGCGCACGTCGGGAGTCCCAGACATGTCCGCGGAGAGAGAGGTAGCCGAGGCGGCCACCGTGGTGGCGGCGGCCGAAGCAGGGGCCGGAGAAGACGCCTCTTCTCAGCCCCCGAAAGCCGAGGCCGCTGGCGACGCCCAGCCATCCGCGACTTCCGAGGGGGCCGCCGCCGCGTCGCCGCCGCCGCCGCTGCGGTGCCTGGTGCTCACCGGCTTCGGCGGCTACGACAAGGTGAAGCTGCAGAGCCGGCCGGCTGTGTCCCCGGCCCCCGGTCCCGGCCAGCTGACGCTGCGCGTCCGGGCTTGCGGGCTCAACTTCGCCGACCTTATGGCCCGGCAGGGGCTGTACGACCGGCTGCCGCCGCTGCCCCTCACTCCGGGCATGGAGGGCGCCGGCGTCGTGATCGCGGTGGGCGAGGGAGTCAACGACCGCAAGGTGAGGGGGACAGGGCAGGACAGGGAGAGGCTGCCCGGGCCACCGGGTAGTGGGGCTCGAGTGGGCGGGGGTCGGGGGTGTGGCAGGGCGGAGGAAACTGGCACTGACCCGGGCAGACGGGCATGGAAGGCGTTGGAAAGGAGCCTGTGTTACGAGGGCCCTGGGGAATTGGGTTAATATTGGAGGGTAGGTAGTGGAGATAGAGTTATCGCCCCCTCCCCAACCATTTCTAATTGTGGCCGCCGCCCAGCAGCGGCGGCGTGGGTGGTGGTTTGGGGCCGGCGGGGAGGGGGGAACACAATAAGGCACCCAAGCGCATGCGCACAACGACCTTACCAACTACCCCCCCCCTCTGCCCCCTGCCAACCCCCCCCCGATTAAAACCACACTTGTACCTCTGCCACCAAACAATCCCTGGGTAATTGTGGTCTGTGACCCTGGGTACCGATTAATGCCTTTTTCCCCGAGGGAGCTTGAGGAGCTCTGTAGTCCGTGTTGGGCGGGGACGCATGACCCTGCCAGAGCCCCAGTCACATGCAGCCCCGTGGTCTGTGGGGGTGTGAGGAGGCCCCTCCCAGAGCAGGGCCGAAGAGACGAGGCACGCCCATCATGGAGGAGAGGGAGCCTGCCACCCGCTCTCCCATCGGCCTTACACTGCCACTCTGATCTTGGGGTTGGTGGGGGCGAGATTGGGTCTCTGGATCTTTGTCTTAAGCTCTCTGTATCCCGTGACTGCACTGTCTCCTCCTCCAGTGACTCAGCCGGCGGGCCACGACCCCAGGCTGCCCTTGGGACCGTTGGGGGGCGGGGGTGGGGGTGGGGGAAACGCCTCTGCTTTCCTCTGGGAGGACCCTCGCCTCAGAAACCCCATTTGGATCGGGGTGGGGGGGGGTGTGGCACTGGGAGCAGGTTGGCCCAGCTCTGCCGGTCTGTTTCTCCTTTCGTTTATCATTAATCTTGGCAACAAACGCGGACAGCGAAGAGTTCCAAATGAGAAACTTTTCGAGAGACCTGGGGTGAAGCCTTTGCACATCATTTGTTTGAGGATTTCTTTTTAGAATCAGCCCCCTGCAAGAGAGGCCTCCTCAGACTCGGCCTTTCTCTTGCAGGACCTGCTAGTCCCAGATCCCAGAGCTGGAATTCTTGAATTTATTGAGCATGCCAACATCTCCTCCTTAAAGGGCTTCTGCCTCCATCCAGCTCTGGCCCCACCCTTTCCACTGACTTCTGAGTAATCCCACTTTTGAGAAGGTGCTAAGAGGAATTTTGTGTGTGTGTGGTAGGGTGGGGGGGAGAATTGTAGTTCATGTTTGAAGGCCACCCACCTAACCTCCCTCCCCACACTTTCCGCTTAGTAAATACAGGATATCCTGTTCAGGGCAAGAACCTGATGTAAGAGGCTGGATTCTGTGGGGAGAGCCCTCCTTCCCTCCTGATGTCTGGACTGGGGAGGGGTTCATGGCCCTGCCCTGTGATGGGCTGAGGGGTCGCCTTTAGCCTGGGTAGGTGAGCCTTGTTCTGGGCCAGATTGGTCACAACCCTGGCTGAACACTGCACTTTCCAGCAGTCCTGGGCTATTTCTGAGTCTCCTAGTCCTGAGTCCTAGAGTGGAATGCTTCCATTCCCCAGACCTCATCTCAGACCAGTGCTTGCAAGGAAAGATCCCAGCCTGCCTTCAGTCCTCTTTGTCAATGGAGTGTGGGGGCTTGAGAACATGAAAAGGGGTGTGTGTGGGAGTCCCATGCCTTCTTTCCATGGATCCCAAGTCTATACAGAATTCCCATCATTCCTGGCAGGGACCACAACAGCCCCGGATTGTCCTGGAATAGCACCCACACTTCTCTCTCCATGGCCTTCAGAGAGTGAGGAGAGGCCTTGCTTTCTCCAGAGATTGCCCCCTTTCCTCTGCCCTCCTCTTGACCCCAGATGCTAAGCTGGAGGGAAAGATTCTGTTTTCCTAGCTCCCTTTCCCTCCTGCAATGAGGCTCTTGTGCAGGTGGCTGGGGCGGGTGGGGGGGTGGGGGTGGGATGGCTCTTCCTGTTGGATTGCGGCTGTGTGGCTGTCCTTGTCCATCACTCCAACCCCCTGGCTCTGGGTGAAGGTGTTTTCTGGGCCCCCAGTGCTGGCTCAGAAGCTTCTGGTGAGGTGATTGCACAAGCCCTAGCGGTTCAGAGATCTTTACGGGCATTTTATCATTGTTATTACCTAATACTACGAACTGTTTATTCTGTGCCAGACGTTGAGCTAAAAATTACCAAATGATTTTTTTGCCACTTAATCCTCATAATTGCTCTGCTTTACAGACAGGGAAACTGGGGCTCAAAAAAGTTAAATGGTTTTTTTTTTCCCAAGGTCACACTGTCAGTGAACAGCAGAGCCCATTTTTTTAACTAAAACAGTTTGATGTCTTTAACAATACTTCATGCTGCCCTAACTATAAGCTTCTTGCATTCAGCGATCTTACACAATAGTGAAGCATGAGATCCGTAAAGTTGAGATAAGGACAATATCTACCTCAAAGAGCCGGGAAGGATTAATCGAGCGTTTATATGTAATAAACTTATTATAGCACTTATAATAGGGCCTGGCCTCTGGTAAGCACTCTGTAAGGGTAAGTTGTTATTGTTTTCCATGGTATTATTATTATGATTAGCATGAGGACTGTGGCCGCTTCTCTTGCTACTTCATTGCTAGGAAGAGGGCCTCGTACATAGTAGAAGGTCATAAATTGCCAGTGGGTGGATGAGCGAGGTGCTGAATGATGCTCTTCTCTCATTCTTCAAGGTAGGGGACCGGGTGATGGTGTTGATCCGGTCAGGCATGTGGCAGGAGGAGGTGACTGTGCCCTCAGCCCAGACCTTCCAGATGCCTGAGGCCATGACCTTTGAGGAAGCCGCTGCCTTGCTGGTCAATTACATCACAGCCTACATGGTCCTCTTCGACTTCGGCAATCTACGGCCCGGCCAGAGCGTCTTGGTACACATGGCCGCAGGTGACAGGCCCCCTCCCTTTATCCCCCCTCCTTACCCTGCCCAGATTTCCTTTGGGCCCCTTCCCTGCAGCCTGTCTGGACGGTCGTCATGACAACACCAGGCTGCCTCGGCCTCTGGCTCCCAGAGGCCTCTGCAGTATTGTTGCCGTGGTAACGTTCAGGCACCAGGTCCAGCCTAGTGTGCTATCCATAGCGACGTCCCCTCACCCGGCACCCCCTCCTTTGCCAGCTACCCTCCCCCCCAGTTCCCAGTCATGGATATTGGACCTGGTTGTGAGGGGAGAAAGCCTCAGAATGCACCCAGGCCCAATGAAGGTGATGAGCAGAGTCCTTGAGGGGCAAGACTGGAGAGCGGTGGCGGGGTGGCTCCGCGTCCCCGCCTCACGGGAGTGTCTTGCTGCAGGGGGCGTGGGTATGGCCGCCCTGCAGCTGTGCCGCACAGTAGAGAACGTGACGGTGTTCGGGACGGCCTCGGCCAGCAAGCACGAGGTGCTGAAGGAGAACGGGGTCACACACCCCATCGACTATCACACGACTGACTACGTGGAGGAGATCAAGAAGATCTCCCCCAAAGGTGGGGTCGGGGTATGGGCGGGGGCAGGATGGCCCAGGACAGGGAGGGGCACTCCAGATCTGTGGCTCCTGATGCTGTTCCTGGCTCCCCCCTGCCTTACTCTGTGACAGGAGTGGACATCGTCATGGACCCTCTGGGTGGGTCAGATACGGCCAAGGGCTACAACGTGCTCAAACCCATGGGCAAAGTGGTCACCTATGGTGAGTTCGCGGGCTGGGGGTGGAGAGGGCTGTGGGTCTGAAGGGCAGGATGCAGAGGCCCAGGGACTCCGCTGCCCGAGCGAGCATCAGGGTTATAGGGTTAGGCCGGGCCGGGGAACGCGTTCAGATTGCTGCCTCCGGGGTGTGGCTGATGTCATTCTCATTCCCTGCTTTTCCTGCGAGTCACACACAGTGAATTCTGTGTTCTTTCTGTGCTCCTGTTTGGGGCTTATTCCCGATGCGAAGTCCCATCAGTCTGCCTTCCTTTGTCCTATCCTCCTGGGCTTCTTGGGCAAGCTGCATTTTCATCTGAAAAACTGTTTCACACACACACACAAATGGACAAGTAAATAAAGATGAGGGCAATTCTGAGTCGGCCAGAGTCCACTTGGGCCTGGCAGCCAGCAGCCGGGGGATCATGCTGTCGCTCCCTGCGCCGCTGTGGGTGATTGTGAGAGGCCCACAGGGGGCAGATGAGCACGGATTGGGACAGGGACGCGCCCGGCACCTGGATTCACAGGCCGCATCTCCTCGTGCCGCAGGAATGGCCAACCTGCTGACGGGCCCCAAGCGGAACCTGGTGGCCCTGGCGCGCACATGGTGGAACCAGTTCAGCGTGAGCGCTCTGCAGCTGCTGCCAGCCAACCGCGCCGTGTGTGGCTTCCACCTGGGCTACCTGGAGGGTGAGGTGGAGCTCATCAGGGGCGTGGTGGCCCGCCTCCTGGCCCTATACAGCCAGGGCCGCATCAAACCCCACATCGACTCCGTGTGGCCCTTTGAGAAGGTGAGTGGGACGGCTGCGGGGAGGGCTGGGCCGGGACCCCTGCAGGCCGGGGCTCCCAGGGCTGGGGTTCCTGGGAAGAGGAGGGCTGGCTCCATCTCTGCTGGCTCTCTGGAGGGGACCGGACAGCCCTGGGAGCCGAGTCTCATCTTCCTCTCCAGGTGGCGGATGCCATGAGGCAGATGCAGGAGAAGAAGAATGTGGGCAAAGTCCTCCTGGTGCCTGGACCAGAGAAGGAGAACTAGGGCGGGGGCTGGTGGACCCTCAGGGCCCGGGAAGAGAGATGCTGGGGGGCCCCGCATTGTGCTGGTCACCAGACTCTCTCATATTTCACCCTCTATCATCACGCTCTGCCCTCTCTCCCCCGAAGGTCTCCGTCCTGATGACCTCTCCCCTGCCCTGGTCTGTCTCCTTAGGCAGGGCTGCCCCCTCCCCCCTTCCTGCCCTCGGAAGAGGTTGGGAAGTGACCACTTGGATGTCTGGGCTCTGACAAGGGGACAGGGAGGGTCAGAGGGAGGCCGGCTGCTTCCTGCCCCCACCCTTTCCCTGGGCCTGCTGTGCTGCTTTTGTGCCAAGGTTAGCCGATCCCTTTCCGTCCAGTTCTGTGTGCTTCCCCCTCGGCCTCATCTCCCCCTCCTGCCCCTGCCCCACCCCCACCCCACCCCGCCCCACCCCCACCCCACCCCACGCCACCCCCAAAGAATTGAAACGTCAGCTCAGGATATGGGGCCAACCTTTGTGAATCCAGCATGTCCCTGTCTCGCCCTCGTGTCCCTTCAACCCAGGCCGACCAGTGCCCACCTCTGAACTCTGTCGCCTCGTTGCATGGCCTTGTCCTCTTTTTCCCATCTCCTTAAGCACAGTTGGGCTTCTTCCACCTCCAGGTTTTCTGCCCCTCGTAACCAAGGTTGCCTCTTACAACAAGGGTGGGAATCAGACCTGCTCCCCTAGGTCACAACTGTGGGAGGGACACAGAGCACCCCCCCCCACCGGTGGCTCCCCACCCTTCACTGAGTTCTCTGGAGTTGTTCTCAGTGCCTTAGCAACGGAAAACCTGTGCGTGTGCGCGTGTGGGGGGATGTCCCTGTCTCACACCTCCTTCTCCACCCCTGTACTCCCCAGTGCCTTCCTCGTTCTGCTGGAGCTGGGGTTTTCCTGCCTCCCAGTCCCGCAACACTGCCAAAAATCTGTGTGTGTGCCCGCGGGGGGGGGGGGGGCAGCCCCGAGCCTCCTGGGATCTGTGGCACGTCCTCTGTGGGGCTGTCATTTCTCTATGGGAGGTGGAGGAGAAGAAGGCGGGAAGCTTTCTCAGCCTCGCAGATAAGTGTGGTATTTACCAGCCAGGGCTCTCAGAGGCAATGCCAACTGTTTCTTGTTCTGGGACCAAAGTGAAAATCAAAGCACATTTCCCGCGTCGTCAAGGGAGGCCCACAGCCTTCTCAGAGCAGGGGGGGCAGCTTTTCCAAATTCAGCCACAAACTTTGTTTACACGGGTGGGGAGATGGAACAGGAGAATGGGGGGGGTGGTTTAGGACCTGGGCCGCTGGAACCAAAGTAGGGACTTCCTGGCATAGGGGTGTAACTCCCCCTGCTCTCCGATGCGGAGTTAGGTAGGGTTATTGCCCAGCCACTGCCGGTGGGAGGTGGGGGGAGGCGCTCAGCCTCTTCATTGTCTAAACGAGGACGAAACGTGTGAAGTGCGATTTCTGCTTTCGTGTACCCCACCCTGTTTTACCGAAGCTGCCTTTGTGTTTGTGTCAATAAAAAGCCAAACCCTGGGTCTTGGATGTTGCCTCTTGAGAGTTGGAGGGGAAGGTGGGCTCCCGGAAGGCCAGTGCTGAGAGTGGAAGGTTAGGGTTCCTCCTGTCATGCTCAAATCAAGTTTCCTTTTACGAAATGAAATGAGAAGATCACGCCACTTTTATTGTTCTTGGGCAGCATTTCACAACCCATAATCCCTGCCACTGTCGACCCGCACGATCTCTTGCACCCGTGCGCCCCGCTCCAGCCTCGTTCGAGAGGCTTGGCAGATGGGTGCAGGCGCCGAGGAGGGCAGGCTCTTAGCCCGAGGTGGCGGTGAAGACCGCCAGGCCCCGCTGTCCGGGGGGCACGACTCTCAGGGCCTCCACCTCCCCACCTCCACGGGAGGGCTTCTGGAAGTGGATCTCCAGGATGTCCTGCAGCTCCGGGCCATCCAGGACATCAGGAATGTTGAGCACCAGCACTGACTGGGGCACCGGCCAGAACGCGATCTGGAAAAGGAGCCAGGAGATGGGCAAAGGCTCCTGGGAGTCAGGGACTGGGGGCAGGTGGTACCCCTGGGGGTAGGGAAGGGGCGAGGAGGCCAGAGAGGCTGGCAAGGGGGAGGGCAGAGGGGTTTGGGGACTCTGATCCTTGGGCAAGTTTCTGGCAGGCAGGCAGGCGCCTGGCCCAGCCCCCGAGTAACCTTCCCACTTACCTCGGCCTTCTGGATCTCTCCACTGAGGTAGGGGGAGACTCTCACAGGGCACTTACACTCGCCCAGTGGCACTGTGAACTGGCCAACCCGGCACAGGTACTGGGCCACTGGAGGGGGAGAGAGGGATGGACTGCTAGCGTCAAGCGCCCTGCTCTCCTGGGGCCTGAGTCCTCAATCAGCCCCAGTCTTGTGGGCGGGGCCCTCACCTGCGTCCTTAGTGAAACCCAGCACAACGCCCCCTCGCAGCAGCTCCCGAGACTCCACATCACCACCCCCGTTCCTGGTCTTGCCAAAGAAGATCTCCAGCTTGTCCAGCAGCTCCTCCTCACCCAGCCTGAGCCCGGCAGGAAACCCACTGACCAGCACGCTGCGCCTGCTCACCTGAGTGGACACCTAGGGGCAGACAAGAAGGGGAGGCCTGGCCCCGCTGCCTGGGGCCCAAGCGCACCGCAGCCCCGGCGTGTCCCAGGACCCTGCCGCGCTGTCACCTGTATGGTAGTCACCACGGGCAGCTCCAGAGCCCGCACTTGCACCCGCAGCCGGCATTCCTCTATGTGGATCTCATGCTCCTTTTGTTGCAACACCCTCTGGGCCACTGGAGGGGGGGGGCCCCGCGGTGGGGGGAGCATGGTCGGTGCCGGGAAGCCTCCCAGCCTCCCTCCCAGGGCCTCTCTCAGAGGACTCACCCTTGGGGTCATCGAAGGTGACCAGAGCAGAGCCTCCAGACAGAGGGTAGCCGATCCGCACTTTGGAAACCAACCACTTGGGCGCTTCCTGGCCCTGCTGAGTGTGTCCTCGGAACACCAGAGG
This sequence comes from Neomonachus schauinslandi, assembly GCF_002201575.2. Classification (NCBI taxonomy): domain Eukaryota; kingdom Metazoa; phylum Chordata; class Mammalia; order Carnivora; family Phocidae; genus Neomonachus; species Neomonachus schauinslandi. The sequence goes on along the minus strand of NC_058417.1, from coordinate 40,795,242 downwards.
GACCGCAGGTGCCTGGAACGGGACCTGGAGGTGGGGGAAGGGAGGCTGATGCAGCCTTCAAGGGTGGGAGAGGCCCCACCCCGGCCCCCAGGAGGAAAGTGTTCGATGCCGGGGACAAATACATTTATTGAAAGGAGCAGATGGGGCGCCTGGGTGGCTCAGTTGGTTAAGCGACTGCCTTCGGCTCAGGTCATGATCCTGGAGTCCCAGGATCGAGTCCCGCATCGGGCTCCCTGCTCAGCGGGGAGTCTGCTCCTCCCTCCCCCGCTCCCCCCTCTTGTGCTCTCTCACTCTCTCTCTCTCTCAAATAAATAAATAAATAAAATCTTTTAAAAAAAAAGAAAAAAAAAGGAGCAGATGAATGTAGGTCAAGCCTATACCGGCACTTTAGACCCAAGATCTTAGCTTGTCCTCACACAGTGCTGCAAGTTTGGTAGCTCCACTTTACAGATGAGAAAACAGGTCCAGAGAGTTCAAGTCACATACTCGAGGTCACAGAGCGAGGAAGCGGCAGAGCCAGGAGGGAAACTGACTTCTAGTTCTTCCTGCCAGGCCACACCCCTCTGCCAGCTTACCTGGTCGTAGGGTAGGGCCCTGAGCTCCCTCCACCGCCGCTGCAGCTCCTGCAGCCTGCTCTTCAGGCTGGCCTGCTCCTCCTGGAGGGCGCCGACGGTCTATTAGAGCAGGGGGGAAATGGGCACACATCCACCTGCCTTCCCGGAGAGGGAGCCCAGGGGAAGGGGACCCTGTGGTGGACTCTCCCACAGCAGAGCTGATGCTCAGCTCCAGGACAGCCCAGCCCCTTTCCCCTGCTCCGGGCGGGTCCTGGCCTGCTCTCCTCAGGATTTGGCTGACCTCATCCCTGGGGGGCCTGGCCGCTCTCTGGGGGCGCAGGAGGGGCCCTGGCAGCAGCCACAGCTGCTCTTTACAGGAGAGCTTGCTTTTAACAAACACTGAGCTCCTGCTGCGGGGTGCTGGGCACGGACACAGGGAGACACAGGGACAAGAGGCCAGCCCTCGGGTCTGGAGGAAACGGTACCCAAGGCAGCATGTACCCTCACACGACAGACTGTGGAGGACATCGGGAGTATGGAGGAGGGACCGTCGTCCCATAGGACTTAACATCACTAGGGAGGCCTTCAGAAGGAGTGGGGGCTTAGAGTGGCAAAATGTCATACTATTAGCTAACATTTATTTTATTTTTTTTATTTTTTTAAGATTTATTTATTTATTTATTAGAGAGAGAGCATGAGAGGGGGGAAGGGCAGAGGGAGAAGCAGACTCCCCGCCGAGCAAGGAGCCCGATGTGGGACTCGATCCCGGGACTCCAGGATCATGACCTGAGCCGAAGGCAGTCGCATAACCAACTGAGCCACTCAGGCGCCCTTAGCTAACATTTATTAAGCACTTACTATGTGTCAGGCACTGTGCCAAGCTTTTGATATGGATTGTATCACTCCATTCTTGAAACAACCCTATGAGATAAATTCCCTCTTAATCTTATTTTACAGATGAGGAAACCAAAGCTCAGAGAGGTTAAGTGACTTGCCCGAAGTCATTCGGCACTATGCAGGCTGGCTCCAGACTGCTAATCTGTGCTTTCCAGTGAAGAAATCAAGCCCCCCCCCCCAAAAAAGAAGTCAAGCCCAGAGTGGGGTAGCAGTTTACCCCACATCTCCCAGCTTGTCCCTTGACTGCCACTCTTTCCACTGTACTAAGCGGCCTTTCAGGCTGGGTATGATTTGGAGCAAGTCCAGAGACAGAGAGTGACAACATGGGCAAGGGAATGACACCAGGGATACGAATAAATGCACCTTTGTTTGTGGGATGGAGTAGACGTTAGCTGGCAGGGTTCACTCTGTGGTTGGGAAGCCTGATAAATAAGGTCAGCTCAAAGAAGCGTGAGCTCACTTGGGAAGGCGGGACTCTGTCCTAGTCATCTCTGTGTCCCCAGTGTTCAGCAGAGTCCCTGGCACAAAACGGGCATTCAGTCAATGTGTGTTGAATGAATGAATGACTGCAGTGAATGAATGACAGAATGGGAGCATATTACAGAGGGCACCGAAGACATTCAGTGTGAGTTCACTCTGTTTTTAAGCAGAGGAAAGCCAGGGCTTGACCAAATAATGCTGGTTTATGAGTAGTGAGAAAGGTACCCAGTTCTTTATATTTCTACAAATAAGGTGCCTTTAAGGCCTGGTTAGATGACATCAATGAGTCCAGGAGTCACTGTAGATGATAGGGAATGCTAGGGACTCACAGACTGGAGAGAGCATGTCCCCACTAAAGTGGAAGCCTCTTCTCAGCTCCAACCAAGATGTTCTCACGTGGGAATGTGGTTCCAGTATCCTATACCTTCCCATTTTTAAAAAAAGATTGTATTTTATTTATGTGAGAGAGAGAGTGAGAGCAAGCATGAGAAGGGGGAGGGGCAGAGTGGGAGGGAGAGGGAGGGGGAAAGAATCTCAAGCAGGCTCTGCACTGTGTGTGGAGCCCAACGTGGGGCTCGATCTCATGACCCTGAGGTCATGACCTGAGCCAAAATCAAAACTCGGTCGCTCAACCGAGCCACCCAGGCACCCCAACAAATATAGAGTTTTCTTTTTTTTTAAAGATTTTATTTATTTGACAGAGAGAGAGACAGCGAGAGAGGGAACACAAGCAGGGAGAGTGGGAGAGGGAGAAGCAGGCTTCCCGCTGAGCAGGGAGCCCAATGCGGGGCTCGATCCCAGGACCCTGGGATCATGACCTGAGCCAAAGGCAGATGCTTAACGACTAAGCCACCCAGGCGCCCCAAATATAGAGTTTTAAAAAGAACCATTCAAGCAGGGGAGTTCAGACCCGATATCAGTAGGAGATGGGGAACTAGTGAAGATTTCTGATGGGGGGGGGTGAGGTGCTGGGCACAGTGTTTAAGAAGCAGCTTTGCAAGCCATGGCAGGATGAACCCAAGCAGCGGGGTTCATCCCACTGATGAAGGAGTGAGACTCTGAGGTTCTAATTCCCACTGACATGGCAGGAGCTGAGCTGGGCCTCTGGCAGTAGACATGCGCGGGTAAGCACATTTCATGAGGAAAGCGCCAGGACTCTGTGGATATTTATATTAAGGAGACAGAGGGGACAAACTGGAGAGATGATGCCAAGATTGTAGACCTGGGTGTCAAGAGTTTGGTAGAAAGCCAGGGACCCAACAGGCAAGGAAATGAGCCAGTGGTTATTGGGGGCCTGCTAGGTGCTGGGCACAGTTGGACCCCATCTCCATTTAAGTATCATAAAACTGCCCCCTGTCTCGAGCTCCCCGCTGAAACTTCTCTCTTATAGGACCCTCTGAAGGACAACACAGGCTGATCGTAGTCACTTACATGAATTTGACTACACATACATGAAAACATGGTCTCCTAAATGCAAGCCAGTTTGCATCTGCCACTCTGCTGAAAAAAAAAAAATTGCAATCCTTTCCCCGCGGAGCTCATTGACAGACTGTAAATTCTAGATACTCTAGGGGTGAGTTAATGATTTAAGGTTAATTTTGACTACCTACATGCTTCTGCTTTATTTGCCAACTTTACAACCTAGCCACCCCAGAAGATAAAATCTCATGCTATCTATGTTCATCATAGGGGTATTGGAGGCAGTTCAGCTTAACAGTTAAAAGCACAAACTCTGGGACCAAACCTCTGGAGCTTACATCCAGCTCCTCTTAGTCCTGCAAGACAATGAGCAAGTTACTGAACTCTGTGCCTTGGTTTCCTCATCTGTAAAATGGGCATAATAGCAATTTCCACCTACATATAATTTTGTTGGAAACAACGGTGCCTGGCACATAATGCATGCTATGTTGAATGCTTTCTATTGTATCAATCCTCATTTTATTTTTTAAAAAGATTTATTTATTTGAGAGACAGGGCGAGTGTGTGAGCCGGGGGAGGGACAGGGGGAGAGGAAGAGAGAGAATCTCAAGCAGACTCTGTGCTGAGCATGGAGACCCTTGTGGGACTTGATCCCACAATCCTGAGATCATGACCTGGGCCAAAATCAAGAGTCGGATGCTTAACCAGCTAAGCCACTCAGGCACCCCTATGAATCCTCATTTTATAGCTGAGGAACCTGAAGTTTCTCAGGGTTAATTAGTGGGCCAAAGTAAGTCAAACCCAAGGCTATTGAAGACACATGGGGTCAGGGACAGGACTTGGTGGAAAGGACTCTGGGTTGGAACAGCATGTGGTGATGGAAGAAGCCAAAAAGAAGGAAGAACACTTTGATGGACAGAGCCTTAAAAAATGTAATCTTTGGGGCACCTGGGTGGCTCAGTCGGTTAAGCAGCTGCCTTTGGCTCGGGTCATGATCCCAGGGTCCTGGGATCGAGCCCCGCATTGGGCTCCCTGCTCGGCAGAGAGCCTGCTTCTCCCTTTCCCTCTGCCTGCCGCTCTGCCTACTTGTGCTATCTCTCTGTCAAATAAATAAATTAAAAAAAAAAATCTTAAAAAAAAAAAGTAATCTTTGAGGATACCTAGTCAGGGGTCAGGGGAGACAAAAGGAATGGCAGAGAAAAAAAAAAAAGGCCTGGCCAAAGATAAGGCGGTGCCAGGGCCTGGACTGGGGACTGTCAGAGACACAGAGGAGGAGGAGCAATGAAGCAGGGCTTCAAGGGAAGGAGGCTATAAGAAGCGCTCATCTGCTTTCTCATTCACTCATTCAACAATTAGCTACTGAGCTTCTACCAAGTGCCAGGCACAGCTCTAGGCTCTGGAAACATAGTGGTGAACAAAACACACAAAACCTCCTTGTGGAGTTTATATTCTAGAGGATGAGCCAGACAATAAACAGAATAAATAAAATCTACAGTATGCTAGTGGGGTTAGTGTTGTGGACAAAAACCAAGCAGGGGGAGGATAGAGAATGTTGGAGTACATTTTAAATGGGGTGATCGGAGCGGGCCTTGCTGAGATGATGCTGGATCATTTACTTGAAGGAGATGCAGGAGCAAAGCCATGTGTGCACGTGGGGGAAAGTTCTATGCAGAGGACAGCAAGCGCAAAGGCCCTGAGATGGGAGTTTGTCAGACGGATCTGAGGAATAGCAAGAAAGCCAGTGAAGCTGAGCAGAGGAATTGCGGGGACAGGGGCTGGAGAGGAAGTCACAGAGGAGGAAACGGGTTGGGACAACGCAGGGCCTTTTACACAATGAGGGGTGGGAAGCCACAGACAGGATGACTTGGCTGTTGTGTGACTAGACTGATGTGGGGAAAGGGCACAAGCAGGGAGACCTCCAAGGAGGCCATTACAGCGTCCAGGAGAGCCATGTTGGTGGCTTGGACCAGGCAGGAGTAATGGAGGTGGTGAGGGGCAGTGGAGTCTAGATTGGTTGAGGTTGCCGATGGATCAGAAATAGAGTGTGGAATAAAGAGAGGAGTCTGGGATGACTCTAAGCTTTTTGGCCTGAGCAACTGGAGGGAATGAGAGCCATTTTCTGAGATGGGGAAGGCTGTGGGTGGAAGAGATTTAGGGCAGAAAATGAAGGGTTTATTTTGAACACATTAGATACGAAGTGCCTATTTGACATGTCAGTGGAGACAGAGGGTAGCAGTTGCCTCTAGGGATCTAGTATTCAGGCAAGATGTCCAGGCCGGAAGTATACGTTTGGGGATTATTCATGTGGGGGAGGTAGAGTCACAAAACTAAGTAAGATCACAAGAAAGTCTCACAACTACATGAGAGCAACAGGGAGGGAGGTGCAGACATAGAGAGGTCCAAGGGCTGATTTCTGGGGGCACCCACCACTAAGAGGTCAGGGGAACAGAGAAGCACCAGCCAAGGAGGATGCAGAGGAGGGGGTCAGTGAACCTAGAGGGAGAACAGGAGTGTGAAGAAGGGTTTCAAGGAGGAGAAGCCAGCGTCTGTGCCAAACGCTGCTAACAGGCCAACGAAGATGAGGAATGAGAATGACCACTGAGACTGAGCGACAAAAAAACAGTCCTACTTATAAGGAAATGGCCAGAAGTTCATGTACAAAGATTATTATTGTGGCTTTATTTAAAACAAAGAGAGGGGTGCCTGGGTGGCTTGGACGGTAGAGCATGTGACTCTGGATCTCAGGGTCTGAGTTCGAGCTCCACACTGGGTGTAGAGTTTACATTAAAAACAAAACAGAACAGGGAGGCTTGGGTGGCTCAGTCAGTTAAGCGTCTGCCTTCGGCTCAGGTCATGATCCCAGGGTCCTGGGATCGAGCCCCGCATCGGGCTCCCTGCTCCACGGGAAGCCTGCTTCTCCCACTCCCCCTGCTTGTGTTCCCTCTCTCTCAATCTCTCTCTCTGACAAATAAATAAATAAATAAATAAATAAATAAAATCTTAAAAAAAAGCAAACAAAAGCAAAACAATAAAATAAAAACAAAACAGGGGCGCCTGGGTGGCTCAGTTGTTAAGCGTCTGCCTTCGGCTCAGGTCATGATCCCAGGGTCCTGGGATCGAGCCCCGCATCGGGCTCCCTGCTTGGTGGGCAGCCTGCTTCTCCCTCTCCCACTCCCCCTGCACCGTTCCCTCTCTCACTGTGTCTCTCTCTGTCAAATATATAAATAAAATCTTTAAAAAAAAAATAAATAAATAAAATAAAAACAAAACAACAAAACAGACAAAAAGAAATCTACATATCCAACAATAGAGGAATAGCTAGAGGCGTCTGGGTGGCTCAGTGGTTGAGCGTCTGCCTTCAGCTCAGGTCGTGATCCCTGGGTCCTGGGCTGGAGCCCATCGGGCTCCCTGCTCAGTGGGGAGCCTGCTTCTTCCTCTGCCTGCTGTTCCCCCTGCTTGTGCTCTCTTTCTCTGTCAAATAAATAAATAAATAAAATATTTAAAAAAATAGGGGAATAGCTAAATAAATATATCATGTAGCAATTCAAAGACATAGAAGAACATTTAACGATATGAAAAAATGCTCACAATAAGCCAAAAAAGCAAGATACAAAACTGTATAGAAAATAGGATCTCTATTCTGTTGATTTAAAAAGTTTTATTTCATAAGGATCTTTATTTATTTATTTTTTTCATAAGGATCTTTATTAACACATAAAAACGCATGGGGGTGCCTGACTGGTTCGGTCTTGGAAGAGCGTGTGAATCTTGATCTGGGGTCATGAGTTGGAGCCCCACATTGGGTGTAGAGATTACTTTAAAAAAAATATAAAATCTTAGAAAAAAATAAAAAGGCTAAGAAACTCTGGGAAGATAGACACCAAAATATTATTTTTTAAAAAAGATTTTGTCAGAGAGAGAGAGCATGAACAAGCAGGGAGAGTGGCAGGCAGAGGGAGAAGCAGGCTCCCCGCTGAGCAAGGAGCCCTACGAGGGACTCAATCCCAGGACCCTCAACAGACTGAGCCACCCAGGCATCCCCCAAAATGTTATTAATAGAGGTTATCTCTCAATAATGAATTTAGGGTGATTAAAAGAAAAGAGTTTCCTGAACCCACCTTTCAATATGTAAAGGCCGTTTAAGGGAGTAGTTTTGGCAGAGGTAGAAGATGGGGGTGAATCAAGATAATCTTGGGAAACTGGGGTTCTGAAAGTTTGGCAGTAACATTAATAATAACACATATTGTATGCTTAGTAGGTGCCAAGCAGTGTGCTAAGTTTTTATTGTATGGATTTATGGATTATCTGCTTTAATTTTAATTTTTTTTAAAAGATTTTATTTATTTATTTGTCAGAGACAGAGAGAGAAAGCAGGGGGAGCAGCAAGCAGATAGAGGGAGAAGCAGGCTTCCTGCGGAGCAGGGAGCCCGATGCGGGACTCAGTCTCAGGACCCGGGATCATGACCTGAGCCGAAGGCAGATGCTTAACCAAATGAGCCACCCAGGTGTCCCTAATTTTTTTTTTTTTAAGTAATCTCTACACCCATTGTGGGGCTTGAACTCACAGCCCCAAGATCAGGAGTCACTCGGTTCCAACAACTGAGCCAGCCGGGCGCCCTGAGCCTGTATCTTTCTTACATTTGTGGGACGAATGAAAAATTCCCAAGCAAGACATTTGTGTATTTATGAGATGGGGGAGTAGCAGGGAGGGAAAGACTGAAGAAGCTGGAGAGGGGAGGAGATTCATTCATTCCACAGCTGTTTATTGAGTGCCTACTGCAGGCACAGTGCTGGTATGTCTAGGGATCAAGGGCCAACAGGCTAGACAGGTGGCCAGTCTTAGTCTAGCAGGAGTTGGGGCATTCACAGGTTAGGAAGGGGAAGACTACAGCATGCAGGGGTTAGGTAAGCTCTTGGAGGAGGAACAGGTCTTCCTGTGACCCGGAAGAGGGCCCAGCGTTCAGTTCAAATGAACTATAAGGCGAGGAACTATCCATTTCAACTCTAGGGTGAAATATAAGGAGGGAAAGTTTGTTGGGCAAGATCTCAGGAGATAAAGGTGTGAACGAGTCTTACACTTTTTGGGTCACAGAACCCTTTAAGTATCTAGTGAGAACTGAATTCTCTTGGAAAAACGCATTCACACAAGGAATTCATGAGCTCTTGAGGTGAAGGTTACAAAATTGTCTCTGAGGCAATGGGTTAGGGGAGAGCTAATCCCAGCCGTTTGCTTCTCCCCAGTTTAGCTGGTCTAAGAGACGGCAGAGAGGCTTGGCCACCAGACCCTGAGATAACTGCAGATGCCCAGCCAAGAGGAATGCTCCTCTGCTTCTCTCCCATCCCCCAACACTCTCCTCACTTACGGCATCACCATACATCACTGACATGGGCCTGGGGTCCGGTTGACAAGAGCTGAGGCTTCAGAGCTGGGCACAAAGTGACAGTGTCCCCTATAACTAAACTCTTGCTTCTACCTTCCGAGGTGTCTTTGTCCTCTCCAAGCTGGGTCTAAGATACACTTCCACTTTCATTTCAGCAAAACCCTGGCTGTGGTTTCCCCGCCCCTGGGAGGAGCCCTTCTGGGCTTGGAAGTTGACTTCGCTGACTGGAGGCCTGAGGGGAAGCCACCCACAAGTAACAGCGAACAGAATATGGGCCCCAATCAACCACTGATTCCCAGCCTATTAATCCCAGTACAAGCCCGTTGGTAGAATTTTGTCTGCTGTTAAAGATGTTTCCCTGGAGGGGCACTGGGTGGCTCAGTGGTTAAGCGTCTGCCTTCGGCTCAGGTCATGATCCCAGGGTCCTGGGATCGAGCCCCGCATTGGGCTCCCTGCTCCGCGGGAAGCCTGCTTCTCCCTCTCCCACTCCCCCTGCTTTTGTTCCCTCTCTCGCTGTCTCTGTCAAATAAATAAAATCTTTAAAAAAAAAAAAAAATTTCCCTGGAGCCTAGAAAGATGACGGGCACAGGCAGACTAAGATTGAATGAGAAATGCAACCAGGATAAGGCCTCTCCAAGTTCACAAAGCCATGCTAATAGCCAACCATTTGTGGAGAGCTCTTCTGTGCCCAATACTGGATCTGCTTCACATGAGTTAACTCAGTCTTCCAAACAACCCCACAAAGTTGCTTTTGCCATTTTACAGATGAAATTCTAAACGTCTGAGGCAGTGAAGTATAGAACCTTGCTCAAAGTCATACTGATAGAAGTCAAGCATGTATTCAAACCTGGCTGGAACAGTATTTGAATTTGGGCCTTGAGGTAGAGTGGAGAGAACTTGTCAGTTTCTAGGCAGAGGGTTTAAATTTACTTCCATTTGTGACTGAGTAGGCAAGCTACTTAGGAGTCTGTCTCAAGAGATGCCCAATACTTAAGGGTGAGGAATCAAACAAAAACACATAGGACACGGTGCACAATAGGTTTGTTTTCCTAATATCCAGTCCAGGATTCTTCGAGTAATTCAGACCTAGCCCTTCCCCCACATTCCAGGTGGATGTATGCCAAGCGCAGTGCTTGGGGAATACACCTGTTTGACTCCTACTTCCATCTAGGGACTTAGAACCAGCTCAGCTGCACAGAGTGCCTATTTCACCAGTAGAGCAGGGTCACAGGTATCCAATGAAAAGGTAAAACACCAGATGGGCCAAATACCTTTCCTGCAACAGTTGGTGACACAACTGTACCCAAGACCCTTGAATCACACCTTTTATTTTTTAAAAAAGATCTGAGGGGGCGCCTGGGTGGCTCAGTCGTTAAGTGTCTGCCTTTGGCTCAGGTCATGGTCCCGGGGTCCTGGGATCGAGCCCCGCACCAGGCTCTTTGCTCAGCGGGAAGCCTGCTTCTCCCTCTCCCACTTCCCTTGCTTGTGTTCCCTCTCTCGCTGTGCCTCTGTCAAATAAATAAATAAAAATCTTAAAAAAAAATAAAAAGATTTGAGAGACAGACACAGCGAGAGAGGGAACACAAGCAGGGGGAGTGGGAGAGGTAGAAGCAGGCTTCCCGCCTGAGCAGGGAGCCCGATGCGGGGCTGGATCCCAGGACCCTGGGATCATGACCTGAGCCGAAGGCAGACGCTTAACGACTGAGCCACCCAAGTGCCCCGTGAATCACACCTTTTCTTGCAGGTCTCTGCTAGCCAGGCCACTTGGGGACCTCTTCCGATCTCACTAGGAATGGCTCTTCTGGGGCTCAGGCCTTCCTCAGCCCCCACCCGTCATCGGGAGCAGCTCTCCAGGGCGGGCCTCATCAGGGCAGTACCCATATCAGTGGGTAACTTCCCAGAAATTCTGACCTACTAAATCTCAGTGGGACTATGGCACTTTGAGGTTGGTCTGAGATCCTCAGATTGGTGGCTCTCGATCCAAAGTAGCCAGTGCCCACGGAGCGGGGCCTGTGGGTGTTCCCAATGGGGGACAGGGGGAGCAGAGTGGCCCAGATTCTACTCTGCACCTGTGAATGTCAGAAGTACTCCTTTTTTTGGGAAACAGTTCAGATCACACCTTGCCCAACCAGGGCGTCCAAATGATGAAAGGATGCTCGGCTGAGGACGGAAGTAGTCTAAGTCTCACAAACGCATTATTTCATATATTCTCCCACAGCCTCTCACCCATCACCCAATGTCTCATCATATGAATGTTCTTCCTTCCCAGTCTAATAATACATGCCACAGGAAGACAGCGATTTTTTTTTTTTTTTTTGGTATTTTTAATGACTGAAACCAAACAAATCTAAAACCGCAGCTTCTGGAAGAACCACTTGTTCTTGCCGGTCTTGTACCTAAAGGCAAAAAAGGACACCATTGAGAAGAACAGTGAAACCAAATTCCCTTCATGGAGAATAGGGCCACCACCAAAGTCTACTTACCTCTCCTCGAACTTGACCTTGGCCTCTCGTCGGGCCTTTCGTTTAAGAGCAGGGTCTCTGAAGACATCCTTGTTCACAACAGTCTTGTCCAAGGGGATATCCACAGAGTACCTGGGAACAACGGTGGGGACGTAAGATCAGCCCACACGCTGCCACGGCCCTTCACACAGCCCAAGGACTCCTGGGTGTGACACTGGGGTGTCAGGGTCTGTCTCCATAGGAGCAATCCACAGAAGCTGTGCCAAAGTCCCCGTAATATTCTTTGGACATTCCCAATTTAAAAGGACTCCTTTACGTGGACCCAAACCATGGAAATACTTCACATTTCATTCTCGACTTTCCACAGTGACTATTTTTCTAGCTAAGGACTGTTACTTTATCACATCTCCTTCACTATCATCATGGTGGTTGGCTAGCTTTCTATTTGGAGCCATTTTATTTAGTGTTGTTCAAGTGGTGCCTGGGCGGGGGCAGCCTCATTGTGGACAGTGCAGAAGCTGGGCGGCTGCTGAGGTCTCACTGCTTCCCGGCACCTGAGAAACAGCTCTGCTCTTTTAAGACACCTTTGGGAGTCAACATGCAGCGCCCGGCGGCAAACTGTAAGGCACACGCTGCTGGGTTTTGCCAGTCATCATTCGGGACTCTCAACCATTGTATTTCTGTACAACCTATGCACCAAGATAGTGTGCATGGCGCACAACACTGTGGAAGGCCAGGAACTAAAAGGCATGGCAGCCCAGGGGAATTCGTTGGTGGGGGGTAGGCTTGCTGCCTTTATCTACCATTTTGGAAAGCCTTCAACAACTATCCTGGAAAGTGGAAGAGTGGCAGAGAGCAGACCAGATCCCGTGCCCGTGTTTACTCTGAATGCAAACAAATGAAACGATCTTTACCCAACACTTGGAGAATTTTCAGGTGAGGAGACAGATAAAGAGCAAGCTTGGAAGAGATTTTCCATCCTGCTTGGCCAACTCAGGGAAGTCACCACAGAAAATGGTAGAACACAGCTCCATGTTGGACCAAAGAGGCAACACAGGAAACCACCACCACTTTGTAAGTGACACACTAGAATAGCTGCAAGGTTGCCTTATTCAGCAGGGCAGAAAGGGATGAAAAGAAAATCCCTTTCATTCCCATTCCTTTTAAAAAAAAAATTTGAGAGAGCGAGAGAGAGCGCACGCATGCACGCGAGCACAAAGAGGGAGAGTGAGAGGTAAAAGGAGACTCCCTGCTGAGCAAGGAACCAGATGTGGGACTTGATCCCAGGACCGTGAGATCATGACCTGAGCTGAAGGCAGACACTTAACCGACTGAGCCACCCAGGAATCCTCACTGCCATTCTTAAAATGCTCACCTTGTGGGCATGAGGTGATTGTAATTATAAACTTTCACAAAAGACTTGATCTTTGACCTCTTGGCGATTTTCTTCTTGCCCATGGCAGCTGTCACTTTGCGGGGATAGCGGTCAATTCCAGCCACCAGAGCATGGCTGTAGGGACGGTCTGAGGTGCCATCATCAATGTTCTGAACGAGCAAGAATCACATGTCATTGACTGAGGGCCTATTTAGGCCCTGTGCTAGATAGATGTAGGGCATGCATAAAAGGAACACCCCCACTGCCAGGTCTGAGACCCACTATGGGAAAAACCAGGCAAGGCAGACCCTCTTGAGTGCTATGCTAGATCGCACAAAGAGTAATAGGGAAGGGTTGTATTCATTCCCACAAGAATCTGGAAAGGTTCCTGGGAGGGAAGAGATCTAAAAGGAACGATATCAACATCGATGGAGTGCTTGCTTTGTATCAAGCACTGGTGCTCAGCACTCTAGGCCTCTTAACTTCCCCTACGATTGCACTGCTAGTGAGGAATAGCAGGACTCCAAAACTGGTGGTCTAGCTCCAGAAACCAGTCTCAGATTGAGGGGGGTCAGGGCAACAAAGGGTGTCCCGCGGCCCCACCACAGCCAGAAGCAGGTGTGTGGCCAGAGCTTAGGAAGCTCTCACCAGAGGCTACAAAACCTAGGTAGAAGGCCAAAGGTGAAGGGCTAGAACGTGCTAAGTGAGCATTTGGACGGGAAACGAGTTCTCCTCTTTTTACAGACTCCAGGCCGCAGCACTTAACCGTTTTTACCTCAGTGGAATTACTTAACGTCCATACACGTTAGCACTAGAAAGGAATCCCCTACGGTGACTTCAAGAACCGGACGTGACAACACCTGCACGGCGGTGCCAGACACCAAGCGAGCGCGCGATAAACGCTGGCCACTATTATTTTTTAAAACCTCCTCGGTAGAGGACGCGTTATGTGTTAGGCGCCCAATTCCACTCTCATCTGTTTTTACTTTGCACCGTCCTCTCTCAAAAGCCCTCCCGCACTGACCCCACCCGCAATGCTCGGCGAATGCCCCCCAAGCTAGCTCTTGAACTCCGAGCCTGCAGGCCCTCCGAAACCGCCCAGTTCCCGAGATGCAAGGGCGCAGCAGAGGCTCGCGAGGCTGGTACCTTCACGATGACCGCTTTGCGTCCGGAGTAGCGTCCGGCCAGGACCAGCACCACCTTCCCGGGTTTCATGAACTTGCCCATCTCTGCAGAGGACGGAGAAGGGGCCGATCAGAAACGCGCAAGCCGAGGCCGTGGGCCCGGAAACCGAGGATGCGCTCCCTGCCGTCTCGGCCCAGGCCGTCCGCGGGCCCTGCTCGCAGGACAGGAGCGCTACGAAGCCGCCGGAGACCGAGCAGTGGAAAGCGCCCGGCGCCGCCCCGCAACTAGACCCCCGGGCCGCGGATGGCGGCGGATTGGAACACCCTAACCAAGTCGCTACTCACCGACACCAGCCACTGGAGCCTACAGCAGAAAGGAAGAAAGGACACTTCCGCTAACCTTTCACCCCGGGGAGTGTTGATCTCACTTCCGGTCCCGCCCCTCAAGCTTGCCCCGCCTCTCGAAATCCGTTGTGGGCGGAAGAAGCTCTGGCGGGGAGAGCAGGCCCTGGGCGCTCATGTATTCAAATCAAACTTTATTAGTAGCTTCAGCTGTTGGGAAGAGCAAAGGAGTCCCCTTCTCCCGCATAGGTTGGAAGGGCGAGGAAGGCTGCAAAGCGCGCAGATTTTTGACTCCGCTGCTCTGCCCCATCCTTGGTTGTAGTTCCTTTCTCGGGCGCTAGGAGGGGACACAGTTCGAAATTGACGTTTATGCCTTGCAAGAATCAGCAAAATAGGACTTCTCTTAGTGTGCACTGTTAGGCGTAAGGAGGGAGAGATGAAGATCAATCGGTCAAGGGTGCTTACCCCCAATATTTAGAGTCTAGTGATGTCACACCCATTACCGGCTAGAATAAGCAGTGACGATGGTGATAATCACTGAGCACCTATTTTGTGCTAGGCTTTTTAGGTAAGTCGACAGCCTATTTAATTCTCACAACTCTGCATCTTGGGTATCTTCTTCCCATCTAGACATGAGGAAATTGAGATTCAAAGAGGATAAGGTACCTATCCGAGGTTGACCTTGATCAGTAGCATAGATGAGATTCAAATCTAGGTTTGAACCTAGGTCTAGTTGGTTCTCAAACTGAGTTATTTCCCATCACTTACTAGAAGAGTGTTTTTATTTTATTATTATTAAGTAGGCTCCATGCCCAAGGTGGGACTTGAACAGAGGACCTTGAGATCAAGAGTCACATGCTCTACCTACTGAACCAGCCAGGCATACCTGGAAGAGTGTTTTTAGATGGTTCTTTAGCTGTCTTTTTTTTTTTTTTTTAAAGATTTTATTTATTTATTTGACAGAGAGAGACACAGCGAGAGAGAGAACACAAGCAGGGGGAGTGGGAGAGGGAGAAGCAGGCTTCCCACGGAGCCCGGCGCAGGGCTCCATCCCAGGACCCTGGGATCATGACCTGAGCCGAAGGCAGACGCTTAATGACTGAGCCACCCAGGCGCCTCCTCTTTAGCTGTCTTCTGAGTTCAAGAGAAAGGAAACCATCTTACAGTTTTTGCTTATCTGAACATTGAAGAATCTACAGGATTGGTCTTGGGCAAGATGTGGGAACAATCAGGGTTTCATCGATTCTCTTAAGGCTCTCCAGGGACCAATTTTCCCTGCAGCCCTCACGACCCCATTCCAATGGTTTATCACAGTAATTATGTACTTATATTTCTTTTCAATTAAAATCTTTTGTTTTGGGGCGCCTGGGTGGCTCAGTTGTTAAGCGTCTGCCTTCGGCTCGGGTCATGATCCCGGGGTCCTGGGATCGAGCCCCGCATCGGGCTCCCTGCTCCGTGGGGAGACTGCTTCTCCCTCTCCCGCTCCCCCTGCTTGTGTTCTCCCTCTCGCTGTGTCTCTCTCTGTCAAATAAATAAATAAAATCTTTTAAAAAATCTTTTGTTTTAATTTGGAATATGACATTTTAGAGTTGGAAGGGACCTCAGAGATATCTACTCTGGCCTCTGAGAGGACAGTTCCAGAGCAGCGAAGTCACAAAGATGGTGAAGAAGAGAAAGTTCTCATTCCCAACCCAGTGCTCTTCCCACTACACCATGCCAACCTGCCCATTTCCACCTCTGTGCTCTGCTCCCAGCCTCCTTATCTGCTGCTGCCTCTTTTGCTGTATCTCTCTTGGAAAATATAAACCAGATCCTCAAATCTCGTAATTGCCATAGACTCTTCTCACAGACACTCTCCAAATCAAATTAGTACTAAATCCTGTGAATTTTTCCTTGTGTTTTAAATCTTTTCTGTCCTTTTCCACTTGCCCCCTAATCTATCCAGCCTCAGATCTTTTTCTTCTCCTCCTCAAACTTTTGTGTGGGTCAGAATTGCTTGCTATGTTTATGAAAGATGGATTTCCAACCTAGGAGATAACAATTCCAGTCTGGAGTGGAGCCATATGATCTATAGAGCTTATTTTGGGAAGCTTCCCTCAACACAACTCTTAAATCCACCATTTATGTGCTTGAAATCCTTCGTTGGCTCTCTATACCAAAGTTTGAACTCACCTCTCCTTTCCTACAGCCTAAATTCCTTCACACCCTCACATACTGCCCTCCCCATCCCCCAACTACTCAAATATCCAACCTCTTCTGAGCCCTGGGGTCTTTACTCAGGTGGTTCCATGTGTCTTTATTCTCCTCCACTGCAGCCAGGCAAAAACCTGTCCAAATCCTATCCAGAGTTCTACTGGGCAGAACCAATCTCTTCCTGCTGTGCTCCCTCAGCAATCCAATCCCTATTTATCTTTATTATAGAATGTATTTGGTTTGCAGGCGCCTGGGTGGCTCAGTCGGTTGGGCGTCCGACTCTTGATTTCAGCTCAGGTCATAATCTTGGGGTTGTGAGATCAAGCCCTGCGTCAGCGTGGAGACTGTTTGGGATTCTTTCTTCCTCTCCCTCTGCTCCCCAACCCCCTAAGCTTGTCTCTCAAATAAATAAATAAAATCTTAAAAAAAAAAAAAAAGAACATATTTGGTTTGGATCAGTGGTTCTCAAAGTGTGGTCCCCAGACCAGCTGCATCAGCATAACCTGGGAACTTGTTAGGATTGCAAATTTTCAGGCCTCACCCCAGAACTACTGAATAAGAATCTCTGAGATGGGACCCAGCAATTTTTAACAAGCTACGCAAATTTCCAGTTGGTTTGGTATCTCCTTAGTTAGACTGTGTCTTCCTTGAGGACAGGGGGTATGTTTTATTGATCTCTTTCCTTAGTATCTAGCCTGGCCCAGGCAATTGGCAGGCATTCAAGAATGAATGAATGCAGAACACCTTAGGAAACTTTTTTTTTTTTAAGATTTTAAATAATCTCTACACCCAATGTGGGGCTTGAATTTATAACCCCGAGACCAAGAATCGCTTGGTCTACCAACTGAGCCAGCCAGGTGCCCCCATCTTAGAAATCTTCAAGAACGCTTTGCA
Organism: Neomonachus schauinslandi; assembly: GCF_002201575.2. NCBI lineage: Eukaryota > Metazoa > Chordata > Mammalia > Carnivora > Phocidae > Neomonachus > Neomonachus schauinslandi. The sequence goes on along the minus strand of NC_058417.1, from coordinate 40,778,121 downwards.
GATCATACTTTTATAACAAAGGAGGCTGCACTTTTATGGATACCTATCTATGGCTCTTTTTCATTCTGTTCTTGCATATACTTAGACCTAGGCTGACTGTTTCCTTCTCTCCTCCCTTGTCCTGTGTGCCTCCCCCCCAAGCCTTACTGTCTTAAGTAATAATGCAGATCATATCAGTGACTACCAGGTATCTGACTAGGGGATGCTGGCGGGCTTGTCTCTGTCTCTACACATTGCCTTTACGTTTCATGAAGAACTTGGTAGAGCAGCGGCTGTCTGCCCATGTCCTTGTGGCCTAGTCCATTGGCAGCATGAATTTCTGGTGGGTATGTGGGAAATACCTTCTCTTTCCCAAAGTGATGGTGGAACGAGGTGGTGGATAAAGAAGAGAGAGGAACAAAAGATCTGGAAGCAGCATGATACAATGAGATAACATGATAGAATATAAAGACCATAGGATTTGGATTCAGGCAACTTGAGTTCAAGTCTCAGCTCTTCCATTACATAAACGTGGACCAGATGTTTAACTTCAGTTTACTCAGCTATAAAATTGGGAGAATACTGTCCTGCCTTACAAATAGTGAGAATTATATTAGAACGACTTATGGGGTGCCTGGGTGGCTCAGTCGGTTAAGCGTCCGACTCTTGGTTTCAGCTCGGGTCATGATCTCAGGATCTTGAGATCGAGCCCCACGTTGGGCTCCCCGCTCATCGGGGAGTCTGCTTCTCTCCTTCTCCCTCTGCCCCTCCCCCCCACTAGCGCTCGCTCTCTCTCAAATAAGCTTTAAAAAAATTAGGTTGACTTAAAAATGCTTCCCATTGATGCTAGCAAAACCTTGATACAAATTAGTCTTCGTGAAGATTAGAAAAGGATAATACTGGGGTGATCCAGGGCTGTGCCATATAGTTATGGCAGTTATCATCCACCCTAAATGATATCTAGACAAATGGATTTAGAAGTGCCAGCTCCAGGGGCACCTGGGTGGTTCAGGTGGTTGGGTGTCCGACTCTTGGTTTCAGCTTGGGTCGTGATCTCGGGGTTGTGAGACTGAGCACCCAGTCAGACTCTGTGCTCAGCGTGGAGTCTGCTGGAGACTCTTTTTCCCTCTCCCACTGCCCCTCACCCCTGCGTGCTCTCTATTAAATAAATGAATCAATCTTTAAAAATAAAAGTGCCAGCTCCCAAAGTGGCATGTATGGGGAGGTGTGCTGTGGGAATGGGGCCGTAGGCCTGGGTGAGATGGCAGGGTAATGTCTGGGGGAAAGAAAACACCACCAAAGCTGAGCTGATCCAGGGTGGGGGGCCGAGAAGGGGCAGAAAGGCCAAGAGCCAGACATTGCTCAAGGAAATACTGATCTGGATCAGATGGGCTAATAATGCACAGACAGACTTATAAACCAAAGCCAAGAGTCTCTAAGGTCTTTGTAGAGAAGCTACATAAAATACTATGATTTTTATTAGCAACCACAGATATATCATTTTCCACATTTTACACTTACCCTGTTTCACACAGAAAGAGGACTAATTCTAATGAATGATCAATAATACATCTTAAATAACATGTCACTGAAAAAAATTAAGTTAACGCGGACTACGCAATAGTGCAGACACGAGTGCAGCTGGTAATTTAATACAGGAAACAATGCCGATCAGCGGTATGCAGATCCCATCTGGTTTTCCAGAAAGTGATAGGATACACTTTGCCCATCTTTGATCAGTCCTGGAGCAGTATGCAAGCTGAATGATAAATACGAACTAAAAAGGCTAAAATACTGAAGGCCAAACAGGATCACTCTAGAGTCAGTTTTACAAGGAAATGCTCAGTCCCTGTCAGCGGTCATCTACTGTAGTCCCAACCCCCTCTGTAGTCCCTACTGCGTGATCAGACTCCCTCCATCATCCAGCCTCCAGGACAAGTGGAATCCCAACCCTGGGAGGAGTTGCTGCTGATCACTAAGGCGTATTCCCATTCACACTTGACTTGGGTGGCAAGGGTTCTCCTGAGGAGTATACCTCTGGCGTATGTACTTTCAAAAAGACTGGGTCAGCGCCTTGCTGGGAGGTGTGCCCAGGAAAGGTTATTTGCCAGAGGACGTGGTACCGACAGTGGTTGCCATTCCTCATAACTAACCAGCTCTAAATCCAAAAGACCGCCATCTGTGCCGTGAGAAGTGGGCCACCTTGTCAGGAACAGATCTCAGTTCTTACCCACAAAAAAGGGCTCACATTGAAATCAACTTGTGGTGAACTCCCTCAGAAATGCTGTTTTCCGATATCCCCATTCCTAGTTTTAGAAGCAACTGTGGAACACACACAGCCTCCCCTGACCTGGGGTCAGGAAGGGGTGTCAGCATTCGTAAAGGAATTCAAATTCTGGCCCAACGACTCTCGAACCTACTCCAAGTGAAGGAATATGCATCCCAGCTTGACTGAATGTCTTCCGGGACCAACGACTCACTCATGTCACTCACCACCATAAGGAGAATGGTTAGAGCAATTTGGGTTTTGGAGAAAGCAGATGTGGCACGATGAGGTGGTCCATTAACTGTGTGCCAGAGCTGATTTCTTTTACATCGGCTCAAATATTTGTGCCCATGTGTTACACGCCAGGGCAGAACCTTGGACCGAGAGGGTCTCCAGCATCTCTGAGATGCTACGTTGGCGGGGAAAACAGACTTTGCAGTCATTTGGCTAGGGAGACTGTCTTTAACCCCTCCTCCTCCTCTTTGTTTCTATCCTAGAAGACTAACCATCTACCCCTACTCTACTGAGGAAGGTGCTGGTGAAGGGCCGGGCACTCTTATCAAAAGGCATCTTTGATGTTCTTGAGCTGGCGCACGGCCAGGTCCACGGGGAGGCTGAACTTGAGGCTGCTGAGGCGACTGAGCAGGTTGAGGGCGCTCTCAAAGCCTGTGTGCGCCATGTAGCTCCAGGGCTGGTAGTGGGGCTCGATGAGCGACCCCGACTTGCAGATTAGGTTCACCCAGGACACAAGACGCTGCTCGTTCAGGGCCATGCACACCAAGGCCTTCAACTCTGAGTCTGCACTGCGTTTAAAGGGGTCGTGCTCCGTCAGCACCACATGGATGGCTGTCAGAAGGCTCTGCTTGGGGGTCACAACAGTGCCTCCCATAACTGGCAGGGCAAAGGACTGGGAGAGCTTCCGGGCAGGGGATTCCACGTAAGCACGGCCATTCTTAGCATGGTAGTACTTTACAAAGAGCTCCCACGGGTGCATGGCCTCAGGGGCCGAGGAGAAGGCTGGCAGCAAACAAGCAATGGGGGCCATGACCAGGCTCATCCCTGGTGAGGAGGCGTAGAGTCCGTGGGCCAGCAGGTCCCTGACGGCCACGGTCAGCTCCTTCCGCACAGCCATGGTCAGCTCGTCCTTGCCTCCCAGAGACAGGTCCTGGAGGCTGGCAGAGGTGATGATGTGGCTGTGCGGCTGGTGCCTCAAGGCTAGCTGCTTCACTCTCTCTACTGAGATCTCCAGCCTCTTCAGTAAGGGGGAGTAGTCCCTGTCAGCCTGGCCCCTCTGCCACAGGGTTTGTGGGATCTGGCCCGTGGCGCAACCAAACTGGCTGGCGGCAAAGATCTGGAGCACTGCCAGCGCGCGCCGCACGAGGTGCAGCCCCGTCTCCTGGACCTTCTTCACGTCGTCTGCCTTTGCTGTTTAGAAAATGCAACGGCTCATCAGTGAGGGCCATAATGGCACAGAGGTATATTCAACTAGTCACTAGCTGAGGTCTAGTCTTGCTGCTGAGCTACAGCCATGGGTCCCACATGAAGCCAAGAGCCACCTAGGAGGTTGCTGGACTTAACTGTTTTGGGTTAATAATAGCTATATTGAGATATAAATCACATGCCATGTAAATCACCCATTTAAGTGTATCAATCAGTGACTTTTAGTATATTTACAGAGTTGTGCACCCATCGTCCCAAAAAGAAACCTTGTACTGTTAGCATCTCCCATTCCCATTCTCCCCAACCCCGTACGCCCTAGGCAACCACTAATCTACTTCTTATCTGTCTAGACCGGCCTATTCGGGAAGCCATACTTACTCTTGCTGTTTCCTGGAGGCAGTCGGCTGCTGCCCATTCTCATGGAGCCACTTCCTGTCTTCCCACTGGCCTTGCACTCACAGTGCGCGCTGTCTGCCTGCAACGGGCTTCCCACTTCATCTGTAGTCAGCAGTTACAAAGCGGAGGAAAAAGAATACTTCCTATTGCCTCCCACATGATAAGACTTTTACAAATATCATCTTATTTGCATGGAATAGTGACTGGCTCAAAACATATTTGCTCAATGAGGGAAGCATGAATCATCCTTTCTTGGGTGAGGACAGTGGGGCTAAAGTTAGGAACCTGCCCAAGGACCCAAGGCCAGGAAGTGGCAGAACTGGGATCTGAATTATCTGGCTCTGAAATCCATGTTTTTGGGGTGCCTAGGTGGCTCAGTCAGTGAAGTGTCTGCCTTCGGCTTGGGTCGTGATCCTGGGATCCTGGGATTGAGCCCCTGCTCCACACGGGGCCTGCTTTTCCCTCTCTCTCTGCCTGCTACTCCCCCTGCTTATGTTCTCTCTCTGTCAAATAAATTAAAATAAAGTCTTAAAAAAAAAATCCATGTTTTTGGGGCGCCTGGCTGGCTCAGTCCGTGGAGTGTGTGACTCTTGATCTTGGAGTTGTGAGTTCGAACCCTACATTGGGTATAGAGATTACTTAAAAATAAAATCTTTTTTTTTTTTAAGATTTTATTTATTTATTTGACAGAGAGATAGTGAGAGCAGGAATACAAGCAGGGGGAGTGGGAGAGGGAGAAGCAGGCTTCCCACTGAACAGGGAGCCCAATGCGGGGCTCGATCCCAGGACCCTGGGATCATGACCTGAGCCCAAGGCAGGCACTTAACCAACTGACCCACCCAGGTGCCCCTCAAAATAAAATCTTTAAAAAAATAAAATAAAATCCCTGTTCTTTCCATTCTACCATGCTGGCTCCTTTACTGAGTGGTCAAACTTCCTACATAGTATATTGAGAACTGGTACCTTTAGGTACCTTTAGGTACCAGTACTTGGATTATAATTATTATTTTTTAAAGATTTTATTTATTTGAGAGAGAGAGAGGACGCACGTGCACATGCACAAAGGGAGAGGGAGAGGCAGAGGGAGAAGCAGACTCCCTGCTGAGCAGGGAGCCCGATGCGGGGCTCGATCCCAGGACTGAGATCATGACCTGAGCCGAAGGCAGACTCTTAACCGACTGAGCCACCCAGGTGCCCCTACATATAATTATTATGACATCTGTTCATGCTTCTCTTCCCATCCCCTCCTCTGACCTTGGATGAAGTTGATGAACATCTCGAGGTCTCGGATCTGAGTTTTCAACTGTTCAACCAACTGTTCTTTCACTCGGGCTGGGTTGACAATCTGAGCCACAGCTGTATCCACACGCTGCCGGAGCTCCTCAGTGGACAGTGAACTGATGTCCTCATTCAGATTCATGTCCAGTTTCTTTATTAATTCATCTATGATCACCTATCAAGACCACAAGCAATGAGCACAGCCTTTGGAATTTTCAGGGAGAGGGTTAGGAAGAAGAATATTTGCTAGTATGTACCTTTAAATGAAAATCAAAGACAGATAGAACTCCCAAATTTGTGAGAGAAAACGATGCAACTGCTGATCAAGGTGAGAGTACAGAGCTACTTTCTCCTATAGTAACAAGGGCCCTTGGTTCCTCTTGGACAGAAATGGCTCCTCTCAATGGCAAATTTTTTCTTTTTCTTTTTTTTTTTAACTGCAAACTTTCTACCAGGCCAGGCAACTTTCAGGAGAACAACAGTATGAATAACCCAAAGTGGCTGATGATCCAAAAAGCCTCATAGTTAGCTTCCCCCAAGGCCTCCAAGAGAACAAATACTGACTTCCCTTAGTGTCTAGTCCTCTTCCTCCCTTCTTGCCCCATTCTAGGCAACTAAACAAAAATCTCTACTAAACATCAAAGTGTGTTACAGTCAAAATACCCTAGTGACAATATCTGGAACACTGTGAAATCCAGATAATGTAACTCCAGCTCAGTCAGAGAAACACCCACATCATAGTGGAAGACAAACATGTTAGTAGGGGAGACTGCAGCTGTATTTTGCTGGCAGGTTACCTGTCTACCCAGGTGTTGCTTAAATAAATACGGCGTTAAAACCAGTCTGGATCCCTGGAATATTTATCAACTGGTGGTGGGGAAAAAAGCTGATTTACATTGTAGGATGTGTCTAAATAGAACTGTTTTAATGATCAAATGAAAAATTATTATTATTATTATATATTATTATTACTAATAACCACCCAAAAGAAAGAGCTCAATTATCATATTATAAGGCTTTGGAACTTGTGTTTCCATGTGTGAATAAAGACGTGTCCGTTTCTCTTTGATATGGGCCAGCAAAGGGATTCTCAGTAAGGCCAAGGGTGAACATGCGAAGAAAGAACGTCCTGTGATCGCCAGCAGGAACAAGGTAACCTTAGGTAGATGTGGAGGAGCCTCTAGTCTCTGCTCACCCGCTGTCTTTCCAAGACCACGGACTGCGGCAGGGAGTCGTAATTACCCTCTTGATAAGCAAACGTTTCCAGGTCATCTAGCTGGGTTTTGAGCTGTAGTATAAGTTCCTTCTGCTTCTCCCTTTGGGCTTCCAGACGTTCCCGTTTTTCCTGTTCACTCTAAGACAAGAAAATACTTAGGTCTATTTCACAGGAAAAGGAAAAATCAGGGCACATTACGAAGCCTCTCAAGCTAATAATGACTAGTGAAACATAAAATGTTTCCAAATAATCCCAATGAAATACAGAATTCATAAGCTAGGTTCAAAAATAAGAATAAAGATTTCATCCAGGGCGATTTATTAAATGTGTTTCTTTAAGAAGGTATTTGTCCCTTATTAGAAATAGGATATGAATACAATGGAACCTTTTGTTAAGATAGCTTCCCCCCACACAAAGGTCTAGTTAGGATTGAGACAACTTATCTTAGCCAAGACAGCCTCCCAGGAACTAAACATGCCATCCTCCACAGCCAATTACCACAGATCAACTCCTGAATACTTTCTGCAGCCATATTTTGCAAGAGAATCTAGAGATAAGGGTGTAGAGAAAGGATTTATAACTCATAACCAGTTTTCTTAAGGTTCAAAACCCCGCCAATGTATTACAGACTTCTGCAAAATCAAAAGAATTAAAGCAGATGCCTGGGGCAGTGAAAAAAAAAAAAAAAAAAAAACCAACCCAAAAGCCAAGTAATAGGAGTGGGAAGGTAACCATGTTTAAAAAAAAAAAAAAGAGGGCGCCTGGGTGGCTCAGTCGTTAAGCATCTGCCTTCGGCTCAGGTCATGGTCCCAGGGTCCTGGGATTGAGCCCCACATCAGGCTCCCTGCTCGGTGTGAAGCCTGCTTCTCCCTCCCCCACTCCACCTGCTTGTGTTCCCTCTCTCGCTGTGTCTCTCTCTGTCAAATAAATAAATAAAATCTTAAAAAACAAAAAACAACCTCTGGTAAGTTTCCCCCACCAGTGACTCCTTTCTCCACTGTTGGCCATCAGGTAGTTTCTGCATTTAAATGATTAAAAACCTTTCAGGGTGGTAAAGTCTTGCCAATGTATTCTCAAATACTAGCTCTTCCTTAACTTTCTTGAGTGCCAGAAACAAAACAAAGCAAAACTAGCACGTCCTGTGCAGGTGTAAGGCTGCATTTTAAACCAGCAATCTATAGAATATTAACTTTAACTTTCAAATGGTACTTACCAAGCCCTCCAGAAGATACGAGAGAGAATAAATGAAAAACAACACATTAACTTTTTGTTCAAGCTATTTAAAAAGCAATCCTCTTGCTTTAGCTTTACTCAACATGAAAGCAAGCCTTTTCTCAGGATACTTCCTCTCCAAACCTGAGTGTTGTGGTTTCTTAGAAACCTACTGTGGGAGGGCCTAACTATCCTTCAGGCTTCCTAGATCTCCCTAAGCAAAGCTGACCGTTTCTCCAACTGTATTGTGTACACACTTCTCTAGCTCATGTCGCATTGCAATTCTTTGTTGAGGATTCTGTCCCTCAGTCAATGAACTCCTTTAGGGCAAAGGCTTTGATTTTGTACCCCCAATGCCTAGCACCATGTCTGGCAAAGGGTAAGCTCTCAATACACATTTGCTGTAGGCTACTGAACTAAAACAAGTACAGAACAACACATTCTGAATAATGAACTCTGACCAGAAGAAGCTGTCTAGCCAGCGGAAGGAGAAAGAACGGGGAAAAACTGTATGTGGAGAGAAGGGTGGTACAGTAAACACAGGATTGCGCTGGAAACATTCCAGATTAAAATAAGCAAGTCAAATTTGCTACTGATAAGTCTTCTTGGTTAAAACCAATTTAAGTGGGAAGAAAGGCATAAGTGGGTTGTAACTTGAAGAATGAAAAGGTGGAGAAGACAGCAAGTCTCTTCAACACCTCCAACAAGCTATCTGCAACTGTGCACTTCCAGAGAGTCAACGACTGCAAGGAAATGTTCTCTTGGCATGGCATACAGACTCTCATTATTCACTGGAGGCTAACTGAATGCATCTTGTCACAGTAAAGGGGCTTCATTTATAATATCTAGTTATTGGGCAGGATGGGCAAGGAGGTTTAAAATATCAGCTTCAGGAAATGCATATAATCAGGAGTTGTATTTCTTTCAATTACTAAGTGATCCTGCCGTTCACCAAAGCTCCCACCCACACGAAAGTCTAAATATTAAAGACGTTTTCTAGATTCCAGGAAGGCAGGTACAGGCAGTAGATCTAAGTTTCCATGGATTCCAAGTCACTTACACTTCATTAGCCAATGTTCTCAACCCCAGGTCGGGGGACTTATCAGCAAATGTCCTCGGGTCTTACTTAGGTACATTATGAGGCAACGGCAAGGTGAGCGGGAGCAGCATTGCTTTGGTTGGTTGCTGTTCCCCTCTGAATACTCTGCTCACCACTCTTGTGTCCCGCACGTCACCACACCTGCATCTCTTTCCACACTTCAGATAGACACCCCTCACCATCAGGTTCCCAGGCCTCTCTGTCCTCCTGCCCTTCAGCAGGACTGGCATACCTGTCTCACCTCCTCGTCTCGGACGCGCGTAGTACTCACCCAGACCGGCCGGCTTCTTACCACTGCTACCTCCGTCCCGGTCAGCATCGCCACCCACCCAACCCCCTATTCCCATGTCCTTCGGGACCCGGTCCCAGCTGCTCACCTGGTTCTCGCCCCGCAATCGTGGCCGGTCCCCTGGCAGCCCATCGCCATCGTCGCTGGCGGGGTCCTCGGGCCCCCAGTAACCCAGGACGTGTGGGCAGCCACGGAACGCGAAGTCCTCGAGCTCGCGCAGGAGGCGCTGCTGCTCCGCGGGCGCTCCGCGCACCACCTGGCGCAGGCGGAACTGCACTTGCGCGAAGTGCGAGGACAGCGCGAGCAGCGCCGAGTCCAGCCGCCGCCGCTCGGCCCGCAGCCGCCGCAGTGTCCGGCCGGGCGAGTCCGGAGGGGAGCCCGGGGCCGCGCCGGGTTCCTCGGCCGCCGCTTCTTCCGAGAACGCGGCCGTCCCAGGCCCGGCCTCCGCCACTGCCCCCACCGGGGCCCAGCGCACCGCCTCGCACGGTGGCACCGACTCCTCTTCCTCCTCCTCTTCGTCCTTCGCCTTTGGACCAACAGCTGCCACCACCGTTACCTGCTCCGCAGCCGCTTCGACAGCCGCCATCTTCTCGGAAACGCCGCCGCACGTCAGCCGCGCCCCCTCACTGCCATGGCAACGGCGCGCTGTCCGGGAAACCCGAAGGCGCGGGTGGGCGGGGCTTATACGACAAACAGTTCACAGTCACGCGGGGCGGGCCTTCCCAGGGGATTTAATTCGGGCCAATAATTTTTTATTGAGCGCCTACTGTGAATCAGGCACAGAACGCACTAAGCGTTGGAGAAACGGATGAATGAAGACAGGGACAAGTCATTCGTTGTGCATCTAGTGTGGCCCTTGTCCTGGTTCCCCGCGGGTGGGTCGTCTATTCCTTTTTTTTTTTTAATAAAGATTTTATTTATTATTTGACAGAGAGAGAATGAGAGAGAGAGAGAGAGCACATGAGAGGGGGGAGGGGCAGAGGGAGAAGCAGACTCCCTGCCGAGCAGGGAGCCCGATGCGGGACTCGATCCCGGGACTCCGGATCATGACCTGAGCCGAAGGCAGTCGCTTAACCAACTGAGCCACCCAGGCGCCCCGGGTCGTCTATTCCTAATCTGTACATTTCTGGAGACACTGAGATGTGAAGGGCTGTCGGGATTACGCTCTTCAAGAGTCTCTCCGAAGTGCGGATCCCTTGGCTGTGGGGGCCACGTTCCCCCTTCCTCTAAAGCCTTCCCCGACCATATAAGGAGAGGCAGCTGCTGGGGGCGTCCCCAGGATCTAAAGATAGCAGTCCCTAGCTCGGAGTCCAAATGCCACCGGGTAGCGGGGAGCCGCCATGGCAAGGTGAGTGTTTCCGGCCGCCCTTTTCCTCGGAGATTCCTTGTCCCACATTTTCTGGGCGCTCCTGCGAGTTCCCATGGAAATTCCAGAGTCCAGGTCTCTGTAACTTTGGGGTGATGAGGAATGTTCTCCATAACACCCTCCCTCTCAACTCTCGCACTCTGGATTCTCCCCAGGTTCACCCTCACCTCACCACACACCCCCGCTGCCATCACTCCTCTTTCACCCCCTTCTGTCTCATTTAGCTCCACTTTGACAGGGCCGTAGCATAAAACGTCCCTAAATGTTCCCTTCCTTCCACCTTTCCCAAATGCCCTCAGTCTTCCCTCTCCCACCCCTATGAAGCCCCACCGCAACTCCTCTGCAGGCAGCATGCCCGGACGCTGTGGTACGACAGGCCCAGGTACGTGTTCATGGAGTTTTGTGTTGAGGACAGCACCGATGTCCATGTGCTCATCGAGGACCACCGTATTGTGTTCAGGTAACGGCCCTCCTCTCTGAAGGTCCTGGTTTCCTGGAACCTTTCCCTTCTCTTAATGCCCCCATGCTCAGCCTCCCGCATTTCCTCAGCTCCGTTGTCTCCTCAGCTGCAAGAATGCCGACGGAGTGGAGTTGTACAATGAGATAGAATTCTATGCTAAGGTGAACTCCAAGGTAACTGTGGGGTGGGACAGTAAGGTCTGGATGGGAAGGCTGCCTGGAAAATTGGAAATTCATTCTAAACCTCACATGCTAAGAATGAGGCTCTCTATCCGGTAGGACTCCCAGGATAAGCGCTCTGGTCGCTCCATTACTTGCTTTGTGAGGAAATGGAAGGAGAAGGTAGCCTGGCCCCGACTCACTAAAGAGGATATCAAGGTAGGTGTGTGGGGGAATGGCCTGCTCTCTCTCCTGTGCTATCTCTGCACTTGGGGACATAAGTCAGGGAATCACCCTTGGCTCCTTTCCCACCAACATTGAATCATTCACAAAGTCCTATTTGACTTCCTAAATATTCTTGAATCTGTTACTTCATCTTTTCCTAATTCAGGTCTCATCCATCACTGGGTGATGTTTATTGCATATTTTTAGACCGACCCTCAGTCCATCCTTTGCATTGCTCCCAGCATGGTCTGTCTAAAACACCCATCTGACCCTGTTACTCTTCCACCTAAGACCCTCCAGTGGCTTCTTCCTTGCTAAAAGTTGAAAATTGGCTAGCTCCTGGCTGATCTGGCTCCTGAATTTGTTTTTGTGGTCTTTACAGTACTTACAAATTATTTTGATTGGTTATTGACATTTAGTTTTCATTAGTTGCTGACCTATAAAAATATGGGGATTTCATATAAAACTACAGATTATCAGCTTTTCTTAGAAAATGGAGACTCTGGGGCGCCTGGGTGGCTCAGTTGGTTAAGCGACTGCCTTCGGCTCAGGTCATGATCCTGGAGTCCGGGGATCGAGTCCCGCATCGGGCTCCTTGCTCAGCGAGGAGTCTGCTTCTCCCTCTGACCCTCCCCCCTCTCATGTGCTGTTTCTCTCTCATTCTCTCTGTCTCAAATAAATAAATAAAATCTTTAAAAAAAAAAAAAGAAAAGAAAATGGAGACTCTGATCACACTGGTCTAAATTCCCAAATGCCAGGGGTGCCTGGCTGGCTCAGTTGGTAGAACGTACGACTCTTGATCTCAGGGCTGTGATTTCAAGCCCCATGTGCAGAGGTTACTTAAAAAGAAAGAAAGAAATTCCCAAACGCCTAGAGATGGAGCTTTAAATGGAGCATGTGTACCAGCACACTTTAATCCTTTTCATTAGTTCCCTAACTCTTTTAGGCATATGAGCTTGTCACTTCCCGCCCTTTGGGTTGAAATCCAAGCCCCATAGCATGACATATAAACTCATGACCTGGCTACTCTTCCCTTCTGTAGCATTATATCCCATTAGTTTCGGCCTTAAACTTCACATTCCAGCCACAGCAAATGGCCTGCAGCTCTTTGGCACACACCAGGCTATTTCTCACGAATTTACCTTTGCTCAAGCTGTGCCTTCTTCCTGGAAAGCCTCCATCATTGCTACTTGTGCCCACCTAACCTTTGCTCATCCTTTAAGTCTCTGCTACTCTAAAAAGCCTGAGTTCCTATAGCTTCTGTCTGGGTTTTCATAATATCCCCCGTGTAAGCCATCACCATACCTTTCACACTGTATTTTAACGATTTTAAATAAATAGATTTCCCTTCCCCACTTGCTTCGTGATAGCTGGGACTATATATCAAACATTTTCATAATCCCAATGCCAAGCTCAGAGTCTGTGTTCAATAAATAGCCGTTAAATTAATGAGTGAATAACTTCCTATCTAAGTGTAAGAACTTGGAACAGGATTCCAAGGGTTTTCTCCCGACTCCAGGGAATGCAGCTTGTCTATCTTGCTTGGTGACTCCCATGATACTTTATGACACAGTTATCTTTCCAGATGTATTACCTCTCTAGTCAGTCCGCTTCCGGAGGGTGGAATTTCTATGCTTTTCTATCTACCAAAATGCCTGGCATTGTGCTTGGCACTTAGTAGGTTCCTGGCAAATCTTTGTGGATGATGATATTGGCAATCTAGAGAGGAATTAGTCAAAGAGGTGCTTTTGGGAAGACTGCACCCCCATTGACCTTCTTTTCCCCGCGCATGCCCCTGTGCACGCGGCCATGCTCTTCCATGCACTTCTGCGCTTCCTGCCCTGTGACGCTCTGTGCTTTCCTCTTGCAGCCAGTGTGGTTGTCTGTGGACTTTGATAACTGGAGGGACTGGGAAGGGGATGAAGAGGTGGAGCTGGCTCAGGTGGAACATTACGCAGAGGTAATGCCATTTTCTGCCCCTCCTGCTCATTCTGTGTCTCCCTGCACACATTTCTCTGGAGGACTGTCATCAGGGCTAGACAGACACATATGAGCTCCCCTCATTGGTGCTCATATTCTTTAAATGTTCTGCGCAATATTTATTTAGTAGGATGAGAGAAATGTATACTAGTGGAACCGTATACATGCCTTCACTCACTAGTTACAGAATTTTGAGAAAGTTTGGCAAACCCTTTCACAACTCTTCTGTAACTCTTGTTCTTTCTTCTATTTTATGTGTGTGTGTGTGTGTGTGTATTTCCTGAGCCACACAACTTCACAGGAAGCTCAAACTAGGCAGTATACTGGGGCACCTGGGTGGCTCAGATGGTTAAGCGTCTGCCTTCGGCGTCTGCCTTCGGCTCAGGTCATGATCCCAGGGTCCTGGGATCGAGCCCCGCATCGGGCTCCCTGCTCAAGTGGGGAGCCTGCTTCTCCCTCTCCCTCTGCCATTCTCTCCACTTGTGCTCTCTGGCTCTATCTCTCTGTCAAATAAATAAATAAAATCTTAAAAAAAAAAAAACCAAACTAGGCAGTATAAAAATTCACATCATAAAACAAATTACTAGTTCCAATTAAGTTGCACCCTGCCATACATTATTTGGTTTTAGAATTTCAGCTACTATTTATTCAAGTTGCAAAAACATTGACAGACCCTAACCTGGATTAGTAAGGAGGATGCTCTGTGTATGTCTATTTCCTTTTAAAAAGGGGATCGGGGCGCCTGGCTGGCTCAGTTGGTGGAACGTGCGTCAACTCTTGATCTCAGGGCTGTGAGTTTGAGCCTCACATCAGGTGTTACTTAAAAATAAAATTTTGGGTGCCTGGATGGCTCAGTTGGTTAAGCGACTGCCTTCGGCTCAGGTCATGATCCCGGGGTCCTGGGATCGAGTCCCACATCAGGCTCCCGGCTCGGCGGGGAGCCCGCTTCTCCCTCTGATCCTCTCCTCTCTCATGCTGTTTCTTGCTCGCTCTCTGATAAATAAATAAATAAATAAAATCTTAAAAAAAAAAATAATAAAATCTTAAAAGAAATAAAAATAAAAATAAATGAAAAGGGGATCGATTTACTTTTCTCCAATTCATTCCAGTGATGTGTTAGGGGTTGTAAAGATGGGGCAATTGTCTGGCTGGGACCATCATCCTATGGCCCATCAATATACAGGTTGCTCTCCCCTTGCCCTTCTTTTCTCTTGTAATTACTTTCCTCTTTCCACTAGCTTTTGAAGAAGGTCAGCACCAAGAGACCTCCTCCTGGCATGGATGACCTGGATGTAAGTAAAGCCTACCCTTCAACCCTTCAGTTTCCTTTTAGCCCTAAAATATAAGATACTAGAAAGCTCTTCTCATGGTCCCTAGCACGCAGTAGTTCTCAGTGCCTGTCAGCCAAATTTGAATTTGACACAGGAGGTCGAATGTTCTTCTCCAGGCTGTAGAAAACTCCAGCAAGACCCTCCTCCCTCCCATCTCCCCTTTACTTCTCTATCCTAGAGCCGACCTGGCCCCCTTGACTGTCTTTACAGCTGTCAGGAGCAGTGGCATGAATTGAAATTCTGAAACCAAATGATGCTTGACACAGTGTTGTTTATTGAGTACCAGGGGTTGATTTTATTTCCCAAAGTATTAATCCTTCCGTGTTAGCCTGCCGGGAAGTTGTGTGACTTAGAAAATCACAAAAGAAAACTTGGAGAGCAGGAAGGAGTGAGAAGAATTTGTGAACACAAATGTCCACGCTTTGCAGATTCTACAGGTGCTTTTGTCTTTTTTTTCTTTCCCTAGGATGATTCTGACAGCACTGAAGCAACAAGTAACTAACTTCTGTACGACAGAGCTGGGGAGGAAGCTGGGGTGGAAGCTGGGGCGTCTTCCAGTTGCTCTGAAAAGCTGGGGCCGGGGTCTTTGCCAGCTCTTTAGCCATGGGGTCTCTGGGATCTCTGAACCTAGAAACTCTCTCTCTTTTTTTTTTTTAATTTATTTGAGAGGGGGCATGCACGTGAGCAGTAGGAGGGCCAGGGGGAGAGGGAATCTCAAGCAGACTCCCCACTGAGCATGGAACCCAAGATGGGGCTCGATCCCAGGACACTGAGATCATGACCTGAGCGGAAATCAAGAGTCGGCCGCTTCACTGACTGAGCCACCCAGGCACCCCTTTTTTTGAAGCTTTTTTAAGGGTCCTCTTCATATTTTATTTCTTCTTCCTAGGCACCCGAGTATGGCTGCATCAGATGGCAGGATAGGAGAGGAGTAGACTGGTGGGGCTCCTGAGTTTCTACCAATTGCCTATAATCTTTGTGTTTGTTTGGGCCAGTCATCAGGGCTCTCTTGAGTATTCGAGCATGTGTATATATGTGGTGGAGCAAAAGCCAAAGAAGCAGCGGATAGATTATAATAAATCTGTAAGAACTGTTCTTTGTCTCTTTCCTTCTTGCACTTCTTCCACCTGGAGGCAAACCTCTTCTACTCTATTGTTCCTCTCAAGGGGAGGGGTGGGTGTCACAGATCCTGGTCCTCATTGTTGAGATTGGAAGCAGAAAGATACTGGGAGCAGGCTTGTAACCAAACTGGGGAATTTTCCCGTGCCCACCTCCTATTTCTCA
Source organism: Neomonachus schauinslandi (assembly GCF_002201575.2). Classification (NCBI taxonomy): domain Eukaryota; kingdom Metazoa; phylum Chordata; class Mammalia; order Carnivora; family Phocidae; genus Neomonachus; species Neomonachus schauinslandi. The sequence continues at coordinate 40,762,142 of NC_058417.1, read as the reverse complement.
GACCATACCCAGCCTTTTGCTATATTGCCGCCCCTAGAACCATATATCTACTGCACCCCTAGAACTAGCCAGAAACCCGCCTCAGCTTTCTGCATACTCCCCCAAATTTCTTTATACTTTCAAAGCTAATTGTTATATTAGCTGTTTACTGTTTACTCTTCTGTTCACTCTTCTATTCATCAGCTACCCCATTCATCCGTTAAAATTTTTTTTTTAAGATTTTATTTATTTGTCAGAGAGAGCACAAGCAGAGGGAGAAGCAAGCAGAGGAAGAGGGAGAAGCAGGCTCCCTGCTGAGCAGGAGCCCGATGTGGGACTTGATCCCAGGACCCTGGGATCGTGACCTGAGCAGAAGGCAGACGCTTAACCAACTGAGCCACCCAGGCGCCCCCATAAACATTTTTTGAGTGCCTAATATGTACTTAAACAAAATGCTATACCCAGACTTTGCCCTTAAACTCATGGTAAAGTACTGAGATTTATTTAAAAAATTGAACTTTAAGGTTTATATTGGTAACATATAGACATAGTTAATAATTAAAATAGTATAAAAATTTATTTGTTAAAGATTTTTAAAAAAGATTATTTATTTTTTTATTTGACAGAGAGAGACAGCGAGAGAGGGAACACCAGCAGGGGGAGTGGGAGAAGGAGAAGCAGGCTTCCTGCGGAGCAGGGAGCCTGACGTGGGGCTCGATCCCAGGACCCTGAGATCATGACCCGAGCCGAAGGCAGATGCTTAACGACAGAGCCACCCAGGAGCCTCTTGTTAAAGATTTTTAAAAAGATTTTATTTATTTATTTGAGCGAGAGCCAGCAAGCTCGCACGAATGGGGGGGAGGGGGAGAGAAACAGGCAGACTCCCCACTGAGCAGGGAGCCCAACATAGGGCTCAATCCCAGGACCCTAAGTGGAAGGCCAACCAACTGAGCGATCCAGGTGCCCTGAAGGGTATAAAATTTAAAGTAGAATTTGTACTCCCTCAATAGGGGTAACCACTTTGTTTTTGTTTTTTAAATTTTATTTATTTATTAGAGAGAGAGACAGAGCATAAACAGGGCAGAGGGAGAGGGACAAGCAGACTCCCAGCTGAGCAGAGAGCCCGAAGTGGGGCCCGATCCCAGGACTCTGGGATCATGACCGAAGCCAAAGGCAGACACTTAATCAACTGAAACACCCAAGTGTCCTGGGGTAACCACTGTTAACAGTTTTTAATTTTTAAAAAAGATTTTATTTAAGAGAGAAAGAGAGCAAAGCAGGGGCAGAGGGAGAGGGAGAAGCAGGCTCCCCCTGAGCAGAGAGCCTGATGGGGGATTTAATCCCAGGACCCTGAGATCATGACCTGAGCCGAAGGCAGATGCCTAACTGAGACACCCAGGTGCCCCTCTCTGATAAATTTCTATATGTATATATGTATATACACTGTATACGTTATAAGTTCCATTAATAGTATAATACATATGACACAAACATATGGTTTTGTATATTACTTATATATAGTATAATATATATTGAAATTTAAAAGACATAAACCAATGCAGTGTGTGTACACAATTAGAATCATACTATGTACATCTTGAGCCCTGCTTTTTATTTTACTTAATATATATTGGGACTCTTTCCAAATTAGTATATGCAAATCTAACTCTTTTTCATGCCTACATGGTATTCAATTGAATATATTTTCCATAATTTAACTGATTCCTTATTGAGGGACATTTAGGTTGTTGTTGGTCTTTTTCAATTTTCAAACAGTGATGTAATGAACATTTAAAAATGTGTATCTTTACGTATCCAGAAAGAATAAGGTAGATTTCTAGAAGTGGAATTGTCAGGTCAAAGAGTAGATACATTTAAACATTTTGATAGCTGTTACTAGGTTGCTCTTAGATGAACTTGAACAGCTTCCTGCTCCCACCAGTAGAGTGCCCCATTCTCCAAAACCTTTTAGATATTTGTGAAGGTAAAAAATTGTACCTGATTTAATTTACTTATATTAATTATAAATTGTTCATTGTTTATTTTTATTGGTGATTGGTATTTCTTTTAAAGTGCTCTGTATATGTTTTTTGCCCATTTTGCTGTTGACATTAAAAAAATCTGATAAGACAAAATTGTATCATGCTTTACAATTTACTAAGTCTATATATTATTTCATTAAAAATTTTTGAACCTCAAATCAACCTTATAATTAGGTCTTTTCTTTATAGGTGATTGAACAGGTCACAATAAGTGGCAGAGTCGGGACTTGAACTTGTATAGCATATGTCCCTCCTCTTACCCACAATTCTGAAAACCAAAAAGTTCTGAAAACCCACTTAAAAAAAAAAAAAAACCCGACAGCAAAACTCATTTGGCAGCAAAACCTGACCTAAAATGATATGGAGCTACTTATAGTATTTGTTTATTCCATGCAGTGCATTTATTTGTCAGCATAAATATTATATTTGATGACATGATGTTGCTCCAGAGTTCCATATGGAACGTGTTACAAAGCGGATGGGGTATGCTCTGCATTACTGCCTAAAATTTGAAAAGTCCTAAATTTTGAAACACCTGGAGTCTTCAAACTTTATTATTAGCTGATTTAAGAGAGCAGGAAGTTGATTTTAACATTTAATCCGTCTAACGTTTTAAGGTACTGATTACAGTTTGTAACTTTGTGTTAACCTTGCTTATCTACACTGTCCAATTAGGTAGTATTAGTCACCTGGTGTTACTGAGTGCATGTGATTATTGAGTATTAAGATGTGGCCAGTGCAAGCTGAGATGTGCTTTAAGTGCAAAATACATATCAGCTTTCGAAAATTTTGTGCGGAAACAAAATCTCACTCATTTTTACACTCGTTATTCCACATTGACATAATATTCCGGAGCTGTTGCTTTCAAAACAACATTAGCATGTGGGGCTTGCGCTGATTTCTATTGGGCAGCGCTGCCGTCTCTCCAAATGAGTACCACCCAGCCGACACTGCGCGGAGCTAAAATTGAGTGCCTTGACAAGTTCAGGCCGCAAGCAGTTTTGTTTTATTTTGTCTTCTCGTTCTTTCCAAAGTCTTCACACAGTCGCTAGGCTCCCCGGAACGTCTGCAAATCGCAAATCGCAAATCGCGTTTGCAGTAAATTTGCCCAAGCCACACCCCGTCCTTTCCCCTCTTGCTTCTGCGCGGAGACGCGCCCGCAGTGAAGATTGTCCCGCGCGGCTCTCCGTCGGGCCGCGGGCGTTCCAGGGTGCGTGGGTCCCCGCGTCCCGGGCGACGGCGGCGATGGCGTTCCGGTGTCAGCGGGACAGCTACGCCCGCGAGGTGCGGCCGGCTGGGCGAGGGCGGATGGGGCGGTGCGGAAGGAGGGCGCCGCGTGGAGGGGTGCCGAGGGAGGCTCTGTCCCGGTAGCCTGAGGGCTGGGGTCGGGCTTCTTCTTTGTCCCTCTCCGTGCAGTTCACCACCACGGTGGTCTCCTGCCGCCCGGCCGAGCTGCAGATCGAAGGAAGCAACGGCAAGAAGGATGTGCTGAGTGGCTTCCATGTGGTGCTGGAAGACACGCTGCTTTTCCCTGAGGGCGGGGGACAGGTACCAGGCCCGCGCCCCACCCCGATTCCCTCCCAGGAAGCCCCTCATTCCTTTCCGCTCAGGTGGGAAATGCCCTCCTGCCCCTCCGCCCCAGCCGTGATGAATGCAGATGGAAGTTAGTTCAATTCAGGTCATTTGTTCACCCAACAGATATTTATCGGGCCATAACATATGCTGGGTACTTATTCCAGGGGCTAGGGATAAGGGGTGGACAAGGCAGCATCTGTACGTACAGAGAATACTTATGGGAGAAAATAGACAAAGTGGTGAGTAGATAAAATAGAATGCCCGGTTTGTAAGCGCTATAAAGAAAATGAAAGTTTGAGGGAAAGACAGTGCTGGGATGTTCTCCTAGGGAGGAGGCGAGTTATTTCAGTAAAGAGCTAGGTGAAGAGAGGTGGTAAGCCATTGCAGTTGCCAAATGGTGCTGGTGGGGAAGGGGGAAGTATTCCAGGCAGCGAGAAGAGCAAGTGCAAAGCAATGAGGCATTAGCTTAGGGTGTTTGCCAGGGCCTGGAAAAGATCCCCCTGAAGGAGCACAGCAGAAGACAGGCTTATCTGTGCTGTGATGGGGTAGGGGCATGGTCCAGCGGCAACACGGGAAAGGAGGGTAATAGCAGCAAAAAGGTGGGCTTTTCCAGCAGGGATAGTAGCACAAACTAAAGACAGGGAAGCCTGAAGGAATCTGACCTGTCTAGTTAACTGCAAATAGTCCAGTGTAGTCGGAGCCTGTGGTGTGTGTTGATGGCAGGCTGGAAATGACCTTGGAAAGGTAAATTGGGGCCAGTGCAGAGGAACTTGAAGGATGTGTTAAGGTGTGTAGACTTCATTCAAGAAGCTGTGGTGAGGGGCGCCTGGGTGGCACAGTCTGTTAAGCGTTGGACTCTTGGTTTTGGCTCAGGTTGTGATCTCAGGGTCGTGAGATCGAGCCCTGTATTGGGCTCTGCGCTCAGCGCGGGGTCTGCTTGAGATTCTCTCTCCCTTTGCTCCACCTACTGCTGCTCTCTCTCTCTCTCTCGAATAAGGAAAAATAAATCTTAAAAAAAAAAGAAGCTGTGGCAAGCCGTGGAGGTACTTAGGCAAAGAAGTGACACAGGAGAACATGTTTAGTAAACTTGATAGTGAGAAAGTTCCGATTTCATATCCGTGTCATCATTATTATAGGGATTTTCTGCTGAAGGAAAACCTGTGACCTCAGGCAACTATGGGAGGACTCACTTTATACGTCATTTCTTTCAGGAAGTCTTCCCTGATTCCTTAAGACTATTAGGTCTCTTGACTCTGAGCTCCTCTAGAACAATGTACTTTTCATATTGTGGCATGTTGTAGATCATAGTGCAGTGACCTGTGTGTGTGTCTGTATTCTTTTCCAGATTCTTAAGTTCCATGAGGGGCCTTGTCTTGCTTACGTTGTATTCTTGGTTGCAGTGTCTTGTAAGCAGTTGGCACTAGATATATATGTATTTTCTTTTTTTTTTTTTTTAAAGATTTTATTTATTTATTCATGAGAGACAGAGAGAGAGAGAGGCAGACGGAGAAGCAGGCTCCCAAGGAACAGGACCCTGGGATCATGACCTGAGCCGAAGGCAGACGCTTAACGACTGAGCCACCCAGGCGTCCCTATATATGTATTTTCTAACAGAGGGAGAGAGAGAGAGCACAGGCAGGGGGAGCAGCAGGCAGAGGGAGAGGGAGAAGCAGGCTTCCTGGCTAGCAGGGAGCCCGATGTGGGACTCGATCCCAGGACCCTGGGATCATGACCTGAGCTGAAGGCAGACACTTAACTGACTGAGCCACCCAGGTGCCCCTAGATATTTTTTTTAATGAATGATTTTTTTTTTTTTTTAAATAATCTCTGCATCCCAGGTGGGGCTCAAACTCATGACCCCAAGATCAAGAGTCACATGCTCCACCGACTGAGCCAGCCAGGCATCCCTAAAATGAGTGAATGTTTTTGAATCTAAGTCTAGTTAGTAGTGCAGAGGATGGAGTGGAGGGAGGGAGGAAACCATTTTAGAAACTATTGAAAGATAAGAATCTAAATTAAGGCAGTGAGAGTGACGATTAAGGTTCTTTGGGTTTTACTAAAATCTTCGTTGCTGTAGTTACAATCTTTGTTTCAGTTCTGTTATTTTGTTCTAAAGAACACTATATATGGGTATTCAGGGTGAAGAGAGCAGAGTCTCTCATGGAATAAAGTGGACCACCTCATTTGTCATTGCCTTTTCTCCCTTAGGGAATCTCAAATTCTGGGTGTGTTTCTCACACCCTTTCCCTAGAGGGTCTTTGTATCCAGGAGTTAAGGTAAGCTCTGCCTCCCGCCACACTGATCAGCTTTACTTCTTTCCTTAGCCTGATGACCACGGGACAATCAATGACATCTCTGTGCTGCGAGTGACCCGCCGGGGGGCCCAGGCTGATCATTTCACACAGACACCCCTGGCCCCTGGGACCAAGGTCCAGGTCCGGGTGGACTGGGAGCGGAGGTTTGACCACATGCAGCAGCATTCAGGTAGGTGGGGCAGCGTGGGGACCCTGCAGGAGGGGGGGTTGCCGTGCATGGGGATGCCGTGAGGATTGAGATATGGTTTGGGTTCTCTAGGAGGTAACCTTTTGTAAAGGACAGACATTCAGAATCAGCTCTGATTCACGAAGGTTACGGTAAGTGGTATAAAAACATGAACAATTAAAGTAAAAGTATTAGAATAACTGCTGGATTTGAGTATTACCAACTTCCTACTTGTTATCTTTATCTCGATATATCTTGGGCCTCTTAAATTCAGTATGTCCAAAGTGGACTTAAAAAGGCATCTCTTTCCCCAGACCTGATCTTCCATTTGCATCCACCTGTTTGCTCGAATCCTGAAAGTCAGTGCAGACACCTCTTTGGGGATAGCCAGCCATGGAGTCCTGTCAGTTTATCTTCTTCTTCTTCTTTTTTTTTTTTTTTGATTTGTTTAAAGATTTTATTTATTTATTTGAGAGAGAGAGAGAGAGAGAGCATGAGAGGGGAAAGGGTCAGAGGGAGAAGCAGACTCCCTGCTGATCAGGGAGCCTGATGCAGGACTCAATCCCAGGGCTCTGGGATCATGAGCCGAGTGGAAGGCAGTCACTCAACCAGCTGAGCCACCCAGGCACATGTCAGTTTATCTTCTAAAAATACCTCTTCACTTCCTTCTATTGTCAGTGCAGTCATCCTGGTCCCAGCTCTATTGTCTGTCCCCTGGACTTCTGACATAGGTCATTTGTGAAATGGCATCATAAAACTTCTTGTAGAGTTTTCATGAGGATCTTCATATTTATTTATTTATTATCACTATTTTTTTAGAGAGTGTGTGTGGAGGGAGAGAGAATGAATCTTTTTTTTTTAAGATTTTATTTTATTTTTTTTTTTTTAAAGATTTTATATATTTATTTGACAGAGAGAGACAATGAGAGAGGGAACACAAGCAGGGGGAGTGGGAGAGGGAGAAGCAGGCTTCTCGCTGAGCAGGGAGCCCAATGTGGGGCTCAATCCCAGGACCCTGGGATCATGACCTGAGCCAAAGGCAGACGCCCAATGACTGAGCCACCCAGGTGCCCCAAGATTTTATTTCTTTATTTGGCAGAGAGAGCACATGTGCACAAATGGGGAGAGGCAGGCAGAGGGAGAGGGAGACAGAGAGAGGGGGAGAAACAGGCTCCCTGCTCAGCAGGGAGCCCGATTCGGGGCTCGATCCCAGGACCCCGAGATCATGACCTGAGTGGAAATCAAGAGTTGGATGCTTAACTGACTGGGCCAGCCAGGTGCCCCCTCATGAGAATTTTCAGTAAAGTATCTGTCAAGAGTATGAGCCAGTGCCTGGGAGGTGTTCAATGGGAAGAGTATCTGGGACGATATTGTGGGAATATGTGGCCGGCTGTGCTGCTCACTCTTCCCTGTCTCTTGCTCTCTCTGCTCAGGGCAGCATCTTATCACAGCAGTTGCTGACCAGCTGTTTGGGTGGAAGACCACATCATGGTGAGCAGGGGACATAAGACTAACCATAGGTCACAGGTCCCCAACTACCAGCTCCCTTCCCAGTAATGGGTCAGTAGGTAGGGGGAGAAAAGAAAGGGTAGAATTCAAAATCTGCTGTGTTCTCCTCTTCCCCTTAGGATAGGGTGGTGGGTGACCTTGTGTGTCTTGGGACACACGAGGATGGGAGAAGGAAAGAACATGGAATTTGGAGCCCAGAGACCCAGGGGGTGAATTCTCCTCCATGATGTTGCTCACATTCCTTCTTAGCCCTCACCTGTGAAAAGGAAACGACAGTCTCTACCTTGCGGGCTTCTTGCGAGCATTAAATAAGATAATTTATATGAACCTTCTCTGTAAACCTTATGTTATTGCGGTCATCCTCAGCATCCGGTGACCACTCCACGTCTTCCGGCAGGGAGTTAGGGCGGGTCCGGAGTGTGGTTGAACTGGATAGCCCCTCTGTGACAGCAGAGCAGGTGGCCGCCATCGAGCAGAGCGTCAATGAAAAAATCAGGGCCCGGCTACCTGTGAACGTGCGAGAGCTGAGCCTGGATGACCCGGAGGTGGAGCAGGTATAGGGGAGAGCCAGTAGGGCAGCATCTGCAGAATGGCCCTCCAAGGGCCCCTCCTCAGAAGTCAGACAGCCCTTCTCCTTCCGCCGCATTCCAGGTGAGGGGCCGGGGTTTGCCGGATGATCATGCGGGGCCCGTTCGAGTCGTTACCATCGAGAGCGTTGATGCCAACATGTGCTGTGGGACCCATGTGAGCAATCTTAGTGACCTTCAGGTAGGTGAGGAAGGGCTCCTGAGTGGTTGGGAGGGAGGGTGTTAGGGAAGTGGGGATCACGACCAGCTGGGAGTGATCAAGGGGGACAGTGGAGGAGGCCTCGGTGAAGTCACTTCTGTCTTGCTTCTGAGCTGGGGGGCAGGTCTAGGGAGCTCCTACTCTCAGGTCTTGCCCACACTGCGGTTCATGCATGTGCGTGTGTTCCCCCACGCTTGCCTCATGTAGGTCATTAAAATTCTGGGCATCGAGAAGGGGAAAAAGAACAAGACCAACCTAGCATTTCTGGCTGGGAACCGGGTGCTGAAGTGGTTGGAGAGAAGCCATGGAAGTGAAAAAGCACTGACCACCTTGCTGAAGTACATCCCCTGCCCCCTGCCCCTGCCCCCCGCCCCCCCCCCCCCCCCCCACGTCTGAGGTTCTGCATGCCCCAAGCTCAGCTCTTCTACTGGTTGGGGAGACTAATCTCTAAGCTCGGTGGGGTGAGATACAATCGTAAATGATCAAGCACCTTGGACGGTAAGTCAGACCTCCGTAAAATGGCTTGCTTTTTTATATCTTCTTCCTCAGTTGCTTAGGAATGTCCCCAGGTCCCCATCTGGAGGGAGGTGCACTATCAAGAAGGGCTTCATGGCTTTATGCCTCGCACCACAAGCCATTTGGGAAGCTGGGCGGGTGACCACGTGCCTTTCCCTTGCAGGTGTGGAGCGGAGGATCACGTGGAAGCAGTGAAGAAGCTGCAGAACTCTACCAAGCTCTTGCAGAAGGTGACTTATTCCACAGAGGATGGAGAGGGCAGGGGCTCTGCCTGGAGTAAGCTCCCCAGACTCAACCCCTCCGCCCAGCCGGCTGTGTAGTTCGTCAGAGCTGGGAGGGAGGCGAGAGCGAAGTGGCGGGAGGATGGTGAGCTCGCCTGTTGTTCCTTCTATCCGCTGAGCGCTGGTGTCCATTTCAGAACAACCTGAATCTGCTCAGAGACCTGGCCGTGCACGTCGCCCAGAGCCTTCGGAACGGCCCGGACCGGGGAGGGGTGGTCACGTTACATAGGTGAGAGACAAAGTGTGGGAGCATTGGGCTTGGGGTTCAGCCTCTCCCGAGTGCAGTGCATTGTGGGAGGCGGGTTGCTCACCGGTTTCTCCAGGCTGAGCAGACCCTAGGAGATGTGTTACCTTCCAGTATACCTTTATCGTCCAGATTTTCTGGGTTCGATGAGAGCATCTTCCCAGCAACACTGACTGTAACTTTCATCGCCAGCTTTCCTCACCCCCTTCACCATCTACCAGATCTCTCCTAACCTGGGTGATCATGTTTGAGAGAGGCGCACACGAACGCAAAGCATGCTGTAAACTGCTGAGAAGGGCTCGTTGCTGGCCGTCAGCCGCCCTCTCTGCCTTTGCTAAGGGGGCCTGGGACTTCGCATGGACAGCAGCAAGGCTAGCTTTGTGAGGGGGAGCGGGGCTCCCCGCGGTTTCCCAGCTCCCACTCCAAGCCGGGTTTCACGTCTGTGTCCTTTGTTATAGGAAGGAGGGTGATTCTGAGTTCATGAATATCATCGCCAATGAGATTGGGTCAGAGGTAAGAGGAGCGTGAGATTCTCTGTCCACCCTGAGTGGAGACCTAAGCGAGGGGCATTAGTTTAGCTGAAGTTCTTTCAAATGAACACATGAAGAGCAGAGAATAGAAGTTCATTCAGCATACAGGGTTTTTTTTTTTTTTTTTTTTTAGCACTAGCTAAAAAAGGTGCTGAGTTAGATGTAGGATATTGACCTTTCTGGGGCTGCGACTGTTACCAGCTTCTGAGTTCCTCTTATCAGAGCTGGAACTTCTCCAAGCCATGCAGATTTACGTGTGCCCAAGGCCTGGTTTTAGAAGTGATGGGGCTGGCTAGGCCCTTCGAGGACTGTCCCTCCCATTTTCCTTTGCCGCTGGCTTCAAGTGCTCCTGCCCATCCTGACGGTCTGCTACTTCATGATTTCCTGGTCTCTCTTTTGCATTTACTCTAAAAAATACTTTTTGGGGTCCCTGCTCCGGGCCAAGCAGTGTGTATGCCTCTTTTCATAATTCCGTATAGAGCATCCTGATTCTCAAGGAGCTCACTCTGGAGTCTGGGAAACAAGTGTGTATGTCGACATTTCTGGTTGAGGGTGGTAAATGCTGGGGGTGAGGAACATGTCACCTGAAAGGGTGGGGGGCCCCAGGGCAGGGGGCCTGGAGGATTGCTTAGTGGTCATCAGTCAGCGGGGAGTGGAGGCTGCCACGCAGAGGGACATCGGGAGCTTTAGGCAGCGGCAGGTGCAGGGTGTGTGGGGCAAGGCGGTGGCCAGGCTGTGAAGGTAGGGGGGCAGTCAGATCACAAAAGGCATTTAGCACCTGGCCGTGGTCAGCAGCCTTCTGCCTGCTTTTTTTTTTTTTCTCTCTGCCTCCTTCTTTTTTTTTTTTTAAAGATTTTATTTATTTATTTGAGAGAGAGAGAGAATGAGAGACAGAGAGCACGAGAGGGAAGAGGGCAGAGGGGGAAGCAGACCCCCCGCCGAGCAGGGAGCCCGATGCGGGACTCGATCCCGGGACTCCAGGATCACGACCTGAGCCGAAGGCAGTCGCCCAACCAACTGAGCCACCCAGGCGCCCCTCTCTGCCTCCTTGATGTTTAATCTAAGTTCCCATAGTCATTCTCGAAAAGTTTCTGGGCCCTGGTGGGCTACGGTAGAGGGGCTGCTTTGTCACTCATCAGGAACATCACTCATGGTTTAGGGGTAAAAAGTCTGATCTTGAGACTGAGGAGAGGGCAGGGTTTAAGGGGATTGACCCCACTTTCTTAAGAATCGGGGCTAATCTCCTTATCTTACCTCCTAGGAGATCCTCCTGTTCTTAACTGTGGGCGATGAGAAGGGTGCTGGGCTCTTCTTACTGGCAGGGCCGGCTGAGGCCGTGGAGACGCTGGGCCCCAGGTAATCTTCTGTGGACCGTCTGCACTAACCGGCGCATACAGCCCTTGCCCGACGAAAAGGGCCCCCTCTGCGATCTCATTTTCATTCACGTCACAGGCATGTGGGGTGGGCCGAGCCGGAGATAAGTGTTGCCACCATCATTCCTAAGCTTGCAGGGAAGGGACAGCACGTCCTGTGCCCGGGATCTCGCAGGTACCGTGGCAGAACTGAGACTCAAAGCTGGGTCTTTTTCGCTCCAAATCTCCTGTGCTTTCTGGTTTTTTTCTTTTAGAAATTGAGGTACATAAATGCTACATGAATTCAGGTGCTGGATTATCACTAGGCAGATGCAGCACGTGCTTCAGGCACCGGCAGAGCAGACACACAGACCACCTTTTTTGAAGAAAAAAATTAGGATTCTAAGACGAAATAAAAATAAGCATTGATACAGTTGTTATGGAAAAATTAGAACTTCGTTGGATTTCTTTACCTTCATATTATTGTTTTCTTACTTTAAGTTAGATACAGAGGTGTTAGTGCCCCATACTCTTTCTGGTGTTGAGGGTTTTCATAGTCCCAGTTGGCTATGATGAATATATTGTCAAAGGAAAACATAAGGATTTATTTGTTTTTATTTTATTTATTTATTTTTTTAAAGATTTTATTTATTTGACAGAGAGAGAGACAGCGAGAGAGGGAACACAAGCAGGGGGAGTGGGAGAGGGAGAAGCAGGCTT
>NC_058417.1:40695651-40750117 GCF_002201575.2 Neomonachus schauinslandi | reverse complement strand
AGGGAACACAAGCAGGGGGAGTGGGAGAGGGAGAAGCAGGCTTCCCGTGGAGCAGGGACCTTGGGGATCATGACCTGAGCCGAAGGCAGACGCTTAACGACTGAGCCACCCAGGCGCCCCTCATTGTTACATTTTAAAATTGGATTTGTACATAAAAATATAGAGTTCTGGCTTTTCTCAAAAAAGGAAAAGACCAGAAGGCCCACTGGGGCGACACTGGGCCCCCGCATCCCCGCATCCCCGCATGGCAGTAGCTGCAAGGAAAGGGGTGGTGGCGCCCTCTTGAGCCAGGACAGGCTCGTCGCGCTGCCGCAGCCCCCGCTTCTCCTCACCCCCCACTTGCGGCACTGCTGCTCCTGCCTGGCATTTGTGTCCACAGCCCTTTACCTCTCGGGGACGCTCGCCCTGCTTCCTGGAGGTTCCCATAATTTATCTAGGCCCCCTCCCCCCGTTTCTAGCTACTTCCGTTGTGTCCAGTTATTCACTCTTTTTTTTTTTTTTAAATACCTGGAACAACAGATACTAGTTCATTTTTTGTTCCCCCAGTTACTCACTCTTACAGTAAACATGGTACGTCTATATCTGCGCACATGTGTAAGTACTTTTTTTAAGAAGGATTTCTAGAAGCCGTCTACTCTTTCTTTCCCTCCCTCGGCCCTGGGGGAAAGACTCAGGGCTGCCTTTGGTTTTTCTGTGGTTTTGCCCTCAAAGACGTCCTCCCTGACTGTGTCTCTGCTCCCCAGGGTGGCTGAGGTTCTGGAGGGCAAAGGAGCTGGGAAGAAAGGCCGCTTCCAGGGCAAGGCCACCAGGATGAGCCGGCGGGCAGAGGTGCAGGCCCTCCTCCAGGACTACCTCAGCACTCAGAGCGCCGAGGAGTGAGGACTCAGTCCCTGGGGCTCCTGCCGTTGAGAACAGGCCTCCTGTGACCACAGAAAGAGTCTCTTGGACAATAAAATAGTTTGACTTGAAATGGTCGTGGTACCACATGCATATGACTGATTTACACAGCATTCTCTGGGGCGTGTATGCGATGAGTATCTGTGAATAAACAGCTTTTTAATTTGGCCCCCGGTGGGCATAACCCACACCAGGGGGCGTTACGGTGATGCAGTGTGCTGATTTCTCTAAAGTTACTGCAACCTTTCTTCCTGTGGAAACCTACTGCCTAAGGGGAGGGCGAGCCAGTCATTCAGCTCTCCTTGTTTTCTTGTCCTTATTTTCCTAGTCCTGTGTTTTAGACCTAAAAAGCATCGATGACTTTGCAATTAGGTCAAGAGGCCACACAGATACAGGAGAGGGAGGCTCCATGTCTGTTACTGAGGCAGAGAAGGGCTGGAGAAAGGTGTGGAAGACTAACCCAAAGAGAGCTGGTGTCAGACCAATGAGCCTTTCAGAATCATTGTTAGAGCTAAAGAGGGACCTGTAGTGATCAAAGGAAGACAAAGTAGTTCTAGATTTATGTGCATCTAATAACAACCTCAACATACATAAAGCAGAAATTGACAGCTGAAAGAAGAAACACAAATTCCCACTCGATGGAAGATTGAAACCGATCTTTCAGTAACTGATAGGACAAGAGGAAGCATGACCTCGAGGTTAAGAACATAGATGTTGGGCGCCTGGGTGGCTCAGTTGGTTGGGCGACTGCCTTCGGCTCAGGTCATGATCCTGGAGTCCTGGGATCGAGTCCCGCATCGGGCTCCCTGCTCGGCGGGGAGTCTGCTTCTCCCTCTCCCACTCCCCGTTTGTGTTCCGTCTCTCGCTGTGTCTTTCTCTGTCAAATAAATAAATAAAATCTTTAAAACAAACAAACAAACAAAAAACATAGATGTTGGAGTTTCATAGACCTGAGTGGAAATCCTGGCTTTGTGCACCCATGGGTGGTAAAACTAGAAAAGAAAGCGTCTTTCTTTTGGAAAGTGATTGGTTTTTTGTTTTTGTTTTTGTTTTTTTTTAAGATTTTATTTATTTGCGAGAGAGAATGAGAGACAGAGAGCATGAGAGGGAGGAGGGTCAGAGGGAGAAGCAGACTCCCTGCCGAGCAGGGAGCCCGATGCGGGACTCGATCCCGGGACTCCAGGATCATGACCTGAGCCGAAGGCAGTCGCTTAACCGACTGAGCCACCCAGGCGCCCGGAAAGTGATTGGTTTTTAAAAGGACGGCGTTTACCTCTTGGGAAAGGGAGTGAAGCAGGATGGAGAAGGGACCCAAGACGGGGTTGGGAGGGGGGTTTCTGGGGTGCCAGCAGTGTTCTGTGTTCTTGAACTGGGTGGGAGTTACATAGTTGTTGGCTTTATAGTTGTTCATTATAGTCTGTTTTATTCCATGGTGTTCTATTTCACTATTTAAGAATACAACCAAAAAAACAAAAACAAAAAATTCTGGGTTCTGTCACTTGTTTGCCTTGGGAAAGTGTTTTTCTTTTCAACCTCAGTTTGGTCCCCAGCAAAGTGGCCGAAATGGCAGCCATTTCTCTGGGGTGTGGTGAAGTAATGCATTCAACTGTAAGTGGGGAAACCACTTTGTCTGTTCCCTGAGATGACCTAAGAACACTTAATTTTTGATTGCCTAAATGTTCTGTTCCTCTTTACCTGCAAATTGAGTATTGATTGTAAGTGCACTGGGCCCCTGGGTCAATACAGCTCTGGTGGGGAATCATGTTCCCTCGGGTCAAGACGCCCTGAGGAGAGCCGACAGGGTCCACTCTGTCTTCTCCCAAAGAGAATGCAGCTGAGATGGCTCTCTGGTAAGATTGAAAGCCACAAGGCAGCTTACTTGTAAGGGACAGGAGTCCTGTCTGAGAACTTCAGCGGGAGCCAGGAGGCGGATTAGAGCCCGGCAGCACGGGGGTGGAGGTGGGGCAGAAGGACAGGGAATTTGAGTTTCTGAGGCAAAATTTAGGCATTGATGCTGCATCAGTAGGCTGCCTAGGAGTGTGGAAGGTGTCATCAAGAGATTTTTTTTTTAAGATTTTACTTTTAAGTAATCTCTATACCCAACGTGGGGCTTGAACTCATAACCCCGAGATCAAGAGCTGCATGGCTCCACCGACTGAGCAGGCCAGGTGCCCCAAGAAATTGTTTAAATGTATTTTTAAAGTCCTCCTCCAACCCTGCCCCCGACTCACCCAATTTCCCTTGCCAGAGACAACCACTGTTATCAATCTGTGGTGTATCCTCTGGTAGTATTTTTTTCACGGATGTGCATAAATCTTCCCTCTTTTGAAACAAATGGCAGCACACTTCTCTGCAACTTTTCTCAGTTAAATGAATGCCATGTTTTGAGATAAAACCATACTATAAAAGTCACACAGCAAAAAAAAATAAAAATAAAAATAAAAAGTCACACAGCACAAAATAGATTCATTGGTGGGAGATGGGGATGTAATATTTACCTCACAGAAGATTCCTTATTTACAGAAGGGCTCAGGCAGGATTCCCTTCAACAGAGACCCACTTGAATTCATTTTCGTGTGTGTGTGTGAGAGAGAGAGAGAGAGATCTCCTTGTCCTCTGTTTCTGCTTCATCGGGATGTAATGAAAAAGCAGTGGACTGGAGGCTACCCTTGCTTGCCATCACTCAGGTCGGTTCTGCTCACAAAGACCTAGAGTAACCATTTCATTTATGACCCGAACTCAGACACCTCTAATGGTGAAAGGGGTGCTCCAGAACCACAGTCACAAACCAGGATGATCTCAGGAAAACCAGGGTGTCCAGTCTCCCTGCTGAGACTCTCCCTGAGTTTTAGTTTCTTGACTTGAAAATAGGGATGTGAACATGGCATCCTCAGAAAGGAGGAAATTTCTGGAATAAATTAGGAAAATACAGGGTCAGTTGTCTCTTGTGAGGTTCAGAAAACAAAGCAGAATGGGTTTAATCATTTATTAGAGTAACATTAAATGAGCACAAGCAGAATGAAGGTATTAGCACAAAATGTGATAGTTTTACGTACACACAACACATAGATCATATATCCAGGAACATTGCTGTAACCCACTTTTACGGCATAGAAATAGTGAGAAGGGGCTCCTTCTCCTTAAGTCTTATGACTTAGGTGCCTGTGAATGGCTGGAGATGCAGATGCTGGGGCTAGCGCCCAGGTGAGGGTCTCCCGTGGGACTGTATGTGCATATGTAGCTGCTGGATAAGATGTTAGAATGGAAAACAAGAGACGTCAGATGAGAAATGGAGGCAGACTGAATTCAGGAAGGCACCGTGCCCACATGTCCTGAAGCCCCACCCCACACTCTAGTCCTGAGTGGAAGCCAGGGAGTCAGCCAAGCTATGCTGGAATGCCAGGTCTTATCCTTAATAAGAACTCAAACTCCTGGGCCTCACTGGGAAAACAGATGGCCCAACATACCCTAATGAAAAACCCTCTTGCAGAAAGCTTCTGTGTCTCCCATTCCTTTCCTGAATTAGATCCAAACGGTGACTAAAGTGTCCTCAACGGAGGGCAACCGAGGATATTCCGGAAAGAGTGATGGAGAAATTTCTTTCTTTTTCCAGAAAGGTCTGCACCTTCTGTGCAGACGACAGCCAGCAGAGGGCCAGGCTCTCAACTTGAAGGAAGGAGAGCGGGGCTGGTGTCCAGAGCAAAGAGGCTCCCACAGGGACAGCCTTCTCTCTCTCTCTCTCTCTCTTTCTCTCTCTCATCCTCTCATCAACTCGCTGCAGAAGTACCCTGCTGTCAAGGCGTGCTGGGAAATAGCCCTGTCCATCCTCCGACACCAACCTCAAAGCCAAGTTTTTCAGAAATAAAGGAGGAATCAACATTTTCTTCTGGGCAAAGTCCCTCCCTCTTCCTTTCATCTCATTGAACTTCTTTGGGTTGTTGTTGACTTGTGCATATAAGAAGCAACCACAGAGTTCATTTGTCCATTTAGTCTGTAGCCACTTGTCGAGGAGGTAATGTGTGCTGGCCACTGTTCTGAGAAGCGGGCCACTCCGGTAAATGACACGGCTGTGGTCCCCATGCTGACGGCATGGACGGTCACGGAGGAGAAAGACAGGAAAGAGACGAGCAAATAAATGTGAAATTATACACTCCGTCAAGTCACAGAGGAAAAGAACAGGGTGAAGTAAAAGAGGATAATGCAGGGGAGGAGAGCGGGGCGGGGTGGGGGGGAGTCGTGGCAGTGATGGGGGAGGCCCTTCACGATCCCCAGCATCCGGGCCATCTCAAATAAAGCAGTGTGCTGACTAGGCAAACAAAACCAGTGTGTTTTTTTTTTTTTTTTTTTTTTTTAAGATTTTATTTATTTATTTGCGAGAGAGAGAATGAGAGACAGAGAGCATGAGAGGGAGGAGGGTCAGAGGGAGAAGCAGACCCCCTGCTGAGCAGGGAGCCCGATGCGGGACTCGATCCCGGGACTCCAGGATCATGACCTGAGCCGAAGGCAGTCACTTAATCAACTGAGCCACCCAGGCACCCAAAACCAGTGTGTTTTGACAACTCTGCTGGTTTCCCTTCCAGCCAGATGGCTGCTTCTGACCCCTTTATGGAAATTCTAGAGCTGTGAATTGTCCCTGAGCCCCAGACGGGGACCAGGGTCTAAAGGCGCTCCTGGATTCTTCTATGAGCCATATGTATTTTGAGTGCCTTTTCTTTGGCTGTTACAAGGAGGCAAAAAATAAGACAGACATGAAGCTCATTTTGCTCTTCACCCAAATGAGCCTCTCCCACCACGGCTGGGCTATTTTTTTCTGACCCTAAGAGGCCATATTTCTCCCTATTAGCAGAAGGGAAAGCCTGAATTACACGTAAGGAGAAAGAGGGTGACAAAGAGGGGGCGCCTGGGTGGCTCAGTCGGGTCAGTGTCTGACTCTTGATGTCAGCTGGGGTCATGATCTCAGGGTTGCAAGATCAAGCCCCGAGACAGCTCCATACTGAGTGTGGGGCCTGCTTAAGATTCTCTCTCGATTCTCTCTCAATTCTCTCTCCCTCTGCTCTTCCCCTCCCACATGCATGCTCTCTCTCTTAAAAAAACAAAAAGAGGGCGACAAAGACACCACAGTTGAAGACCTCATGAAAGCAGGAAAGGCGTACTTGATAAAAACCTCTGCTGATTGCAATTCCAGGTATTGAAAAGCAGATGTCAGGGACACCTGGGTGGCTGAGTCAGTTGGGCGTGCGCCTTCGGCTCAGGTCATGATCCCAGGGTCCTGGTATCGAGCCCTATGTCGGACTCCTTGATCGGCAGGGAGCCTGCTTCTCCCTCTGCCTGCCGCTCCCCCTGCTTGTGCTCTCTCTCTCTCTGACAAATAAATAAATAAAATCTTTAAAAAAAAGAAAAGCAGATGTCAGTGCCACCACGCACTTTTTATTTTATTATTGTTTGGCACTGTTTAATCATCGATTGGTATTAAATCAACACTTAACCTAGTTCTGCCAGCATTGTTCGAAGGACTTTATAAATATCGACGCACTCAATTCTCATAACAACTCCATGAGATAGATCCTATTGTCATCCCCATTTTACAGATGAGGATACTGAGGCACAGAGAGGTAAGGAGCTTGCTTGAGGTCACTCAGCTAGTAAATGGCAGGGCACATTTTTGAACCAGCAGCCTGGCTCCTGGGCCCATCTGCCTGACCACCGTGCTGTGTGGCCTCTCTCTGTCTACTCACATACCTTAAAAGGTCACACAAATGTATATATATGACGAATATCTTTGTTTATAAACTAGTATCTCTTTCATGGTTAAATAAGTGATTTTAAGATGGGAGCATTTAAGGATCTCAAGGTTGTCTGGTGCCTTTGGCAAGGAAAAAGGATCAATTAAGCAATCTACAAATAGAAGTGAAAACCGTCCATTATAACATTGTCATGTAGCCTCTAATTTTACCTCTGTTAGGGCACGCACGTACATTATAATGCTGGAACTGAAAAGCTAGGGGTTTATTCTTTGAGGGTTCCAGAAGATAAGCTCCTAAATCCCTACATTTACTTCTAAGCCCACTTCTCTCCCTCTCCCTGTTACTCTGGGCTCAATCTCTATGGAGACAGTATTACATGTGCTTCAGAAATGACACTAGAAAAAGCGTATTTTTCCTGTTTTGGAGCCTTGGTGTGGGTGAATTGGGGTTTTCCACTCAGCTTGGAAAAGGCTGAGAAGCTGCCTTGCTGGAAAAGTTTAGCTGCCCGGTTTTATTTTGCTTTGTCTTTGCTGTCTGTTACCAGCAAGATGAACTCATCCTGAGGTTTCGCATGGAAACTAATTTCGAATTTCTTCTGCTCTTGTAATTTGCCTCTTGCCCAAGACCAGAATCCATTAGCCGTCTTGGTTCCAACACCCAGGCACTGTCCTTTGCAATTCAACAGCAGAGGGTGCTGCGGGCCTGTGGTTGCCCAGGGCTCTGCCAGGGAAATAAAAGAAGAGGACTAAAAGAGTCCCTGCTAGTTCAGCTAGCCTGAAAGAAGGCTTCTAATTATCCTGTTCCCTTGTTGCTCCGAAGACCTTGTCCGTGGATTGTGGGGTCATCAGCTGTTTCCCAAAATGCAAGCAGGGAATCAAGAGACGGGGTGTGGCCTTCTGGAAGGGATTTGTCGTTTGTGTTTTTGAGTTTTCACCCTTCTCTGATTAAATAAATGCTCGATATTTTATACATTTACGTCCACCAAGACCAGAGATTTTGAATAGTGCTGGGTCCTAACTTAATTCAGAAAACAGTATTCATTATTCCCGTTTTCCAAGGCTCCCACTGAATTTCTTTCAATGGCTACAAGACAACAGACGGCTTTTTTTCTTCTTTTCATTTCTTCTTAAGCTGAGGCTTGAATGTCTACTCCAGGTTGTCTCTCAATTTTTCTCCATTTTCCTGAAATTCTGCATCATTTTTTCCCCCTCTCCTTGACTTCCTCCAGCCTTTACCTCTTGATTGTTGATGGGAAAAGTGGACGGTCCACATTTCTGGCTATTTCACTTATCTTTTGCTCCAGGCAAGTTTGCTTTATAAGAAGCTAGATGTTCTCAGGGATAAATCAGTGGGTGATTTTTTTTTTTTTAAGATTTTATCTATTTGAGAGAGAGAGAGAGAACACAAGTGGGAGAAGGGACAGGGGGAGAGGGAGAAGCAGACTCCCCGCCCAGCGGGGACCCCGAGATCATAACCTGAGCCGAGTTCTGGTGCTTAAACAACCGAGCCACTCATTGTGCCCCAGTGGGTGATTTGTTTTTACAAAATTCTTCACAGGAGGCTTTCATGGCAAGACACGCTGATGAGTTCATAATACAACCGGATGGACACACCTTGAATTTGTTCACTACTTCCTCCAGGCATAGAGAACGTCTATGTCAGAAAGCTGGCTTCCACTGTTTTAATGCAATTTCACAGACACTGAGAGGTTCGAGGGAGATGGGGATGCACAGGGAGCTTGAGCAACACGCAGAGGAAGTGGTGACAGCCAAGACTGGCCTCTGGGTATCAACAGTCACCTGGAATGTAAACATGACAACATTCTGGACATGAACAAAAGAGAGACACTGGCTGAAGGACTCAGCAAGCTTACTGCCTCCTCTCCCTTTCTGGAACAAACAAACAACATTTGATTTGATTTGATGTGTTGGAAAAACCCCAGCAAAACAAGAGAAGAATTCAAGAAAGAGGAAAACATAACATTGTAAGAAACTGAAACTGACTGAGAACTTCAGGTAAAGACACTTTGAGTGACACCTACATCCTAAAACGGGGAACAGTGAAATCCTCCGAGAGCTGATTGGAAACTTCCAAATGTTCAAGAAAAGTTACAATCTGAAATAAAGCAAGCTTTAACTCGGAAATGAACTTGAGAACCCACAAAGCAGAAGGAGCAGCATTTTCTACACCAGCAAGGCCACGCCTCCGTTAGTGGGGTAATTGAGGGCGTGGGCGGCAGGGCAGTGGGATGGTGGATATTCTAATTCTGCAGACAACCATTTTGGATCTTTTCTTTTCCTTTTCTCTTCTTTTCTTCTTTTCTTTTCTTTCTCCCCCCCCTTCTCCCTTCCTTCCTTCCTTCCTTGTGTGTGAGAGAGTGAGGGAGAGAGAAAATCTCAAGCCAGCTCCACACTCAGCGGGGAGCCCAAGGTGCAGCTCGATCTCACGACCCTGAGATCATGTCCTGAGCCAGAACCAAGAGTCCAACTGGGCCACCCAGACACCCCAATCTTTTTTTTTTTAAAGATTTTATTTTTATTTATTTGACAGAGAGAGAGACAGCCAGAGAGGGAACACAAGCAGGGGGAGCAGGAGAGGGGGAAGCAGGCTTCCCATGGAGCAGGGGCCCAATGAGGGGCTCGATCCCAGGACCCTGGGATCATGACCTGAGCCGAAGGCAGACGCTTAACGACTGAGCCACCCAGGCGCCCCTCTTTTTTTTTTTTTTTTTTAAGATTTTATTTATTTATTTGACAGAGAGAGACACAGCGAGAGAGGGAACACAAGCAGGGGGAGTGGGAGAGGGAGAAGCAGGCTTCCCGCTGAGCAAGGAGCCTGATGCGGGGCTCGATCCCAGGACTCTGATATCATGAGCTGAGGCGAAGTCAGATGCTTAATGACTGAGCCACCCAGGCGCCCCACACCTGAATCATTTTGGATTTATAATGGTTGCTAACGTCAGTTGTTTTCCCATGATGTGCTTTGCTTCTTTTCTTTCTTTCTTTCTTTTTCTTTCTTTCTTTCTCTCTCTTTCTTTCTTTCTTCTTTCTTTCTTTTTCTTTCTTTCTCTTTCTTCTTTCTTCTTTCTTTCGTCTTTGTTTCTTTTATCCTTTGGCTGCTTTTTAAAGGATACTTTTATAAGGTATTTTTAGCTGATGTATTCAAATTATTTACTAATTGCTATGGTGTGAGCACTAACCAATTTCAACAAATCTTTACCGAGCGCCTACCATATGCCAGGCACAATTCTAAGTGCTTGGAATATGTCAGCGAACAGGACAAATCTTGCCCTAGTATAGCTTATATTTTAGTGATGCAGACACACAGCAAACCATAAATCTGATCAACATGGGAAAGCAAAAGAAAAGATAAAAGGGAAGGGAAGGAGATTGGGAACACAGAGGGTGGCGAGAGAGAGGAGGGTAGTAGGGTGGGTTGGCGTTTTAAATGGGTGGTTATGGGGATGCCTGGGTGGTTCAGTCGGTTAAGCCTTCAGCTCTTGAAGGGTCCTGGCATCGAGCCCCGGGTTGGGCTCCATGCTGAGTCTGCTTAGGATTCTCTCCCTCTGCCTCTGCCCCTCCCCCCACTCTAAATAAATAAATAAGAATTTTAAGATTTTATTTATTGATTTGTCAGAGAGAGCGCGCGAGTGAGCACAAGCGGGGTGGGGAGGGGGGCAGAGGCAGAGGGAGAAGCAGGCTCCTTGCTGAGCAAGAAGCCCAAAGTGGGACTAAATCCCAGGATCCTGGGATCATGACTTCAGCCAAAGGCAGACGCTTAACTGCCTGAGCCACCCAGGCATCTCAGTAAATAAAATCTTAAAAAAAAAAAAACAACCTTTTCTTTAAAAAGATTTTATGTATTTATTTGACAGAGAGAGACACAGCGACAGAGGGAACACAAGCAGGGGGAGTGGGAGAGGGAGAAGCAGGCTTCCCGCGGAGCAGGGAGCCCGATGTGGGGCTCGATCCCAGGATCATGACCTGAGCCGAAGGCAGACCCTTAACGACTGAGCCACCCAGGCGCCCCCTCATTACAACTCTTAAGCATAGTGGCCCACCAGCTCTTCATATTTCTCAGATTTTTTTAACCTTTTAGAGCAACCCTAAGAAATCTCAGACAAAATATTTGCCTGAGGCTCAGCAGCTCTTTCAGGTTCATGTTGATTCCTTTTTGTTATAGTCAACACGTCTTATTTCAAAATGTTAGCAGGAGTTATTTCTGGGTGATGAGATTGGAGTGCTTTTCATTTTCATCTTTATGCTTTTCAGTGGTTCCCAGCACTTCTGAAACGAAATGGTCTTCTTTATTATTCCTTTGTGGGACGCTCTTCAAATGAGAAACAGCAAGAACTATAATTTTAAAAAATTAAAATATCCTGCAAGAATAAATGTCACTTCCCAAAGGACAACTTAGCAAAACAGTAACAACAAAAACCAAACATTCCCTGAAACTCCCTCAGTTAGGATTTTACTCCAGAAGGAGTCATTGTCTTAAAAGGTGTCTGGCTCTCAGGAGGCCTCTGGGAACAATGTGCATAAGGATGCTGGCTCTGGTCAGTGTGTGTGTGTGTGTGTGTGTGTGTGTTGGGGGTTTGAGTTTCCTGATGTTTGTGGAGGAAGGACAGGTTGGTCAACAACAGCAAGGAGACCAACCCAACAGACATTGCTGTCAACAAAGGGATGGCATGATGGTGGCTGGCAAGGTGTAGGAGGAATACAAAACAGAAGGAGATGTGATGGCATTATTGATGAAGGAATAAAAAACTGGAAGCAAAATATTGTAGAGAAGGTAAGTTAAAAGATTTTTATATTGGAAAAAAAAAGTAAATTCGATTGGTCTGAGCTCATGATCTTTAACAAGACTGTGTTTTTCTGTTCGGACCCTGACTGGAGCCCATCCACAGCAGGGCTTGTGCTACCCCTGCCCCCCCCCCGCGACTTACCCAAGGACGATTCTACATCCTGGGGCAAGGCAACTTTAGAAGGGCCTAGGAAGCAAGGATTTCAGACAGTAGTGGTGGAAGGATAAGGAAGCCACTGACCAAGCTGTAACAATTTTGATGTTAAAAAGGGAAAAGTAATTACTAAAATAAGTTACGCAGGGCGCCTGGGTGGCTCAGTCGTTAAGCGTCTGCCTTCGGCTCAGGTCATGATCTCAGGGTCCTGGGATCAAGCCCCGCGTAGGGCTCCCTGCTCTGTGGGAAGCCTGCTTTTCCCTCTCCTTCTGCCTGCCCGATCCCCCTGCTTGTGTGCGCTCTCTCTCTGTCAAATAAAAAAAATTTTTTTAAATGTTAAAAAAATAAAATACAGGGCGCCTGGGTGGCTCAGTTGGTTGGGCGACTGCCTTCGGCTCAGGTCATGATCCTGGAGTCCCTGGATCGAGTCCCGCATCGGGCTCCCTGCTCGGCAGGGTGCCTGCTTCTGCCTCTGACCCTCCCCCCTCTCATGTGCTCTCTCTCTCTAATTCTCTCTGTCTCAAATAAATAAATAAAAAATCTTAAAAAAAAATACAATACAATACAATACAATAAGTTAAGCATGTGAAGACCTCAAAACAAAAAAGGTGATATATGACTTATGAAAAGGGTCAATACACCAAGATATGTTAATTTTTAAAAAACGTTTTATTTATTTATTTGAGATAGAGCGAGAGAGAGCACAAGCAGGGCTGAGAGGCAGAGCGAGAGGGAGAGAGAAGAATCACATCTCTCTAGAGAGATGATGAAGCCTCTGGAGCACACTGTTTATCATAATGAGATATGATAAGGTCCATTTTTAATAATCATAACAGACCCGGTCAGTACTGCATATTCGAATGACAAGACAGTGGGATTCGGTGAAGCAAGCAAGATTAGTAGAAAGCACTATTCTGGTGAGCAACACCAACTTCCAAGGGATGGATTTTTAAGATCTTATTGATGTATTTAGTCAAGTTTAAAAATGGAAAACGGAAGCTCAGGTTGGAAAGTGTGACCAGTTTCCATACGCCGGTCCCAAATCAGTCGGTTTACAGTGCAGAAACTGAACCTTGGCTTCTCAGAGATATTATTATTTTTCCTCTTGGTTCTGAAGATTACTGTAACTCTACAAAGATAGAGGAGTAAAGAAAAATTGCTCTGAACCTAGGAGAGTGTCAAACAACCCTGGAAAGGGAACGCAGGAAAGTAAGACAAGTGTATCTACTGATGGTGCAGATGAAACTTGACATCATGGTATTAATACTTACCTGTATAATAACAAGTTCTGTATCACTGTGGTGTTTTGTATGTATCTTCTCTGCATTCATGATGTCCAAAGCATCATAAAGGTGACAGGGAACTGCGGTGTCACCGGGGCTGAGGCTATGTGGTAAAAGCAAACATCCTCCGTTGAAAGCCCAAGGGGCTGAAGTAAGATTTGGTTAACACTATCTCTCTTATCCTAGGACCTGGGAGGGTCAGTCTCTATCTTGCAAAACAGCAGCAAGCCTTAGTCATGACTTTCTAGAATGGGTGGCTGAGAGAGTTGGTTCCCCACCTACTGGGGAGTCAACTTCTCTTGGGAAGAGGCCAGCGTTTCTATTCTGCATAAGCCTACCTTGTCCTTTGGGTTTTCAACCTCTTTCTAATTTTCAGTTGGGAGTGTCTGAGAATGTCTTCTCTGTGCATCTATAATTTGTTAGCTGGTTTTCCAACTCTTCAGCAAATAGCTGTATATTGTCCATTATTATTCAACAAAGACATACTGAGGCCTTCTTCTGCCTTCCCTGAGGTCACTCCCAATGGTGATCAAAGCAGGCATGGCGCTGCCTTCTTGGGGCTTTGAGTCTAGTGGGGAAGACAGACGTGACTCAGAGAATCACAAACTGACGCGCTGGAGAGCAGGGTGAAGGGAGAGCTGAGCAGGGGCCCAGCCAGGGCTCTCGATCTGGGCTTGGGGTAGGTGGGCAAGGAGGTGATTTGGACTGGAAAGGGACTTGTGAAGTGGGCACAGAGTTCTGAGAAGAGGTCTGGGCAAAAGCCCAGAGGAGGCCGGGGTGGCACCTGGAGGAGCGAGGCTATCTACATGGAGCGAGGTGAGGGGGCAAGGTAGGTGAGGCCCAGACCAAGCCGGCTCAGATCAAGCCGGCTCATGGAGGTCAGATAATTTTTTTTCGGTAAGTGCTTTATTGAGATATAATTCACATGGTGTATAATTCATCCATTTAAAGTGTACAATTCATTGGTTTTTTAGTATATCCACAGAATGGAATAATCACTATGATCAATTTTATTTTATTTTTATTTAAAAAAAATTTTTTAAAGATTTATTTATTGGGGCACCTGGGTGGCTCAGTCGTTAAGCGTCTGCCTTCAGCTCAGGTCATGATCCTGGAGTCCCGAGATCGAACCCCACATCGGGCTTCCTGCTCAGTGGGGAGCCTGCTTCTCCCTCTCCCTCTGCTCCTCTCCCTGATCATGCTCACTCTCTTGCTTGCTCTCTCTCTAATAAATAAATTTATTTATTATTTTAGAGAGAGAGAGAGTGAGAGCGCGGGTGAGGGAAGGGGCAGAGGGAGAGGGAGAGAGAGAATCTCAAGTAGGCTCTACATCCAGCACAGAGCCAAACACGAGACTCGATCTCACAACCCTGAGATCATGACCTGAGCCAAAATCAAGAGTCAGGCGCTTAACCATCTGAGCCACCCAGGCGCCCCTAAGAGTCAGGCACTTAACCAACTGAGCCACCCAGGCTCCCCACTAAGATCAATTTTAGAATGTTTTTGTTGCCTCTGCATAGAAATCCCATACCCTTTAGTAGTTATCCCCATTCCCCACTATTTGGGTTCTGGACCCAATTCCAGTGTGCGGAGAGAGTCGTTTGCCCACACATCCAACAGGCAATTCTCATAACACCTGCTGGGTGTCCTTTAGTTCGATTCTGACACTGTCTACCTGAAGATAGTGTCAGATCCCCCAGAGTGAGGGTTCAGTCCTACAAGACTCCCCCCCCCCGCCCCTTCAGATGCGCAGGGACATCTGTGCTTCTGACAGACTGACAATAGATCCATATTTCAGGCATTCCAACGACTCCCTCCTTGGGTCGGATTAATCTGCTAGAGTGGCTCACAGAACTCAGAGGAATATTTTACCTACTAAATTGCTAGTTTATTTATTTATTTATTTATTTATTAGATTTTATTTATTTATTTGACAGAGAGAGACACAGCGACAGAGGGAACACAAGCAGGGGAAGGGGGAGAGGGAGAGGGAGAAGCAGGCTTCCCGCGGAGCAGGGAGCCCGATGCGGGGCTCAATCCCAGGACCCTGGGATCATGACCTGAGACGAAGGCAGACGCTTAACGACTGAGCCACCCAGGCACCCCTAGTTTATTGTTTTATTATAAAAAGATAGAACTCAGGAACAGCCAGATGGAAGAGAGACACAGGGCACGGTATGGGGCTAAGGCGGGAGCTTCCATGCCCTCTCTAGGTGCACCGCTCTCCCCAATCTCCACGTGTTCACCAGCCCAGGGGCTCCCCAACCCCATCCTTTTGGGGTTTTATGGAGAATTCATCACATGGGCACGATTTATGAAATCACTGGCCATTGGCGACTGATTCAACCTCCAGTCCCTCTCTCCTCCCTGCTTCCCCCAGGTCACAGTGAGAGGATGGCAAGTTCCAACCCATGATAATCACATGGCTGGTTCCCCTGGCAAACTCTCCTTAGGTGCTTTCTAGAAGTCACCTCATTAATATGAACTCAGGTGTCGTTCAAAGGGATTTGTTATGAATATCAAGACACTTTCATCACTCTTATCGCTTAGAAATTCCAAGGGTTTTAAGAGCTCTGTGCCAGAAACAGGGGACAAAGACCGTATATATTATTATACCACGCTGGGTTTGTAGGTCTTGCGTTTGAGGCACCCGTGAGAAATCCAGGTAGAGAAGTGGAATGAGTAGTTGAACGCACAGCTCTAGAAAACAGTGGCCATTTGTCTGGATGGGGGATATTGATGTGACAGTCCCTGGGGGTTAGGCAGAGGCCCGTGCGGGAAGCAGAGGGCAGGCTCCAGCTGGATACTTGGAGGAGAGTGTAAGAAGGATATTGTTAATAAAAGTGTGGGTAGGGTTGATGGAAATCAATTAAAAAGGGTGCAGCATCTGCCGTCACAGCTCAGTGACCCCTCAGGAATAAATACCCTGGTCTTTCTCTCCATCTTGTCCCTTGTTTGTAGCTCTCCTCTGCAAAACCCCAATGCAAGCCCAGGGAAAAGAGCCTGATAAATTCCACCCAGCCCAGAGCAGGAGGCAAAAGGGCCAAACAGAAGATACACAGCGCGGACGGTAGTTTTAACCTTGGATGGGACGTGAGGGAAGCGAGGCTTGAGCCAGAGCCTGAGTCCTTGAGACATTGAAAGCCAGGGTGAAGGAGGATGAGCAGGCTGGCAGAGGAGATGGGACGAGTGGCTAGAGGGAGTAGAAATACCAAGAATATCCTGGAAGCCAAGTTAAGTAAGGCCAAGACTCCATTGTCAGTGTTTATGGAAATAATTATCCACACAGAGGCATACTTTTCTTGCTGTTACCTGTTTTATCGGCTAGCAGCCAGAAGCAGGGGAAATGGAACTGCCTTTTGGGTTTCGTCCTCGACCACAACCAACCCCATCTAAGGCAAGCATCCCCGCTATCTCACAAGTGCTGGTGTTCTTGCTGGTCCCACAGATGAGCCTCCCCTTGGGGAACCCCCAGCAGTATTACCTGGTGCCTGTGAGCATGAGTTCTGGACAGAGGCAGATTGCCTGCCTCGGAATTCTGGCTAGTTGTGCAACCTTGGGCAAATTACTTAACTTCTCCATTTACCCATCTGGAAAATGGGAATGGTGATAGTTGTGAGGATTAACTCAGGTGTCCCAGGTGAAGGACCTGGGACATGTTAATTGCTTAAAAGTGCTAGCTACTTTTTTTTTTTTTTTAAATCAGAGAGAGAGAGAAAGAGAGAGCACAAGCAGGGGGAGTGGCAGGCAGAGGGAGAAGCAGGCTCCCTGCTGAGCAATGCAGGACTCGATCCCAGGACCCTAGGATAATGACCTGTCATTATGCTTAACTGGCTGAGCCACCCAGGCATCCCTAAAGTGCTAGCTACTTTAATTCCAACAATGCCCAAGATATAGTAGGTGCTCAATAAATACTAGTTAAATGAATAAATTATTTTAGTTGAAAAATCATTAAATTGAAAGAGGGACCCTGTTTACCTAAGTTGTAATTATAAGGGATTTTATGAAGAAATAATTAAAAACCTTTAGGATTTTAAAATTTCCATTACAGTAATAAGATAATGATATTAATTTTAAACTAATCTGAGTGTTATGGTAATTAAATAAGCAACTTGTTGGCTTTCAGAGAAGGAAGGAAGTGCATAGATTGGTACCAAGACACTCAAAGCACTGACAGGAAACTGAGGTTCAGTGGTGTCAAGGAGTCAAAAGTGTTCTGGAAAGTTCCCCAGCAGAGATGGGGTACAGCTGGGCAGGTGGACAAGGACTAACCAGGGCAAGTGAGCTTCAGGGAGCAAGGAAAGGCCATTTAACCTGCAGTTCATGGTAATGAAACAAAATATTTAGTTTATTGTTAATTATTTGTTTTCTTTTTTTATTTCTTTAGAGAGAGAGAGCAAGTGCACGAGCAGGAGGGACAGAGGCAGAGGGAGAGAGAGAATCCCAAGCAGGCCCCATGCTCAGTGTGAAGCCTGATGTGGGGCTCAGTCCCTCGACCCTGAGATCATGACCTGAGCCAAAATCAAGAGTTGAATGCTCAACTGACTGTGCCACCCAGGTGCTCCTAGTTATTTGTTTTTCTTAAACTGAGGTCCTTTGGGATTAAAAAAATAACACATGTTACTGTTATGTAAGAGAATGTCCGTGTTCATAGGAAACACATCAAGCATATAGCAGTAAAGGAGTCATGATTGCAAATTATCCTTAAATGACTGATTTAAAATAAGAATATGTACATATATATAGTGAGAGACATAAGGCAAATATCGCAAAATGTGAATAGTTGATGATTCAGATGTTCATTGCACTTCCTTTTTTATTTGAAATTTTTTTCAAAATACAGAGTAAGGAAAAAGGTAACACATGCTTAGAACAATTAAGAAGGGGACGCCTGGGTGGCTTATTCGGTTAAGCATCTGCCTTCGGCTCAGGTCATGATCCCAGGGTCCTGGGATAGAGCCCCGCATCGGGCTCCCTGCTCCGCGGGAAGCCTGCTTCTCCCTCTCCCACTCCCCCTGCTTGTGTTCCCTCTCTCGCTGTCTCTCTCTCTCTGTCAAATAAATAAATAAATAAATATTTTTTAAAAAAGAACTATTTAGAAGTGTTTGAGAGAGCCCAAAATTGGATATTCTAGTATGTCATCGAACCATCCCTGAGCCCCTTTTCTCTTGCTGCACCCGAGGCGGTACGGTGCAGTGGTCAGAGCACAAGGCATGGTGGTCAATTGTCTGGGTTTGAGTCTGGCTCTGACATTTACTAGCTCTGTGACTTCGGGGAAGCTTCTCAGCTTTCCGATTCTGTTTTCTCACCTGCAAAGTGGGCACAATTATGGAAGTTGAGGGGATGAAATGGCTGATGTGGGTAAAGCCCTTCGAAAAGTGACAGGCACATAGTACTTGGCGCATGTTCCAGGTCACCATCATCATCACTATTATTAGCCTGAGGAACCAGATGGCAAGGATGACTCAGTGGGTTATTTTTGTTTGGTTTGGTTTTGATTCTTAAACTGAGGATACCAAGGTCCTCAGGCATCACAGTTCTTAGAAGTCACTTTCAGGAGGTAAATAATCTGAATCAGAACCAGCTTATTTCTCTCTGTGTTGCTGCCATCACCAAAGAGGCAGCAATGAAAACAGAGCACGTCCCTTCTTTTTCTTTTCTTTTCTTTTTTGAGAAAGAGTGAGAGAGCGAGCATGAGCTGGGGGCAGAAGAGGGAGAGAACCTAAGCAGCCTCCACAACTGAGCACGGAGCCCAGTGCAGGGCTCGATCTCACGACCCTGAGATCATGACCTGAGCCAAAATCAAGAGTCAGATGCTTAACCAACTGAGTCACACAGGCTCCCCTTCTTTTTATTTTCTACCTCCCTGCCCGCCCTGCTCACCAAGTGCCAGCTTTAAATTCTCCCTGGAACTACTCAGCCACAGCTATGAGCTGACGATACTTCACAGAAGCTTGGGTGTTGTTTTCTGTTCTGCCTGGAACACAGATATTTTACCCAGCCCCGGTGGTGGACATTTTACCAAGTTAGCCTAAGAGAGCTCGTCTCTGCTACAAGAGTGCTACTGTCTTCACTTTTGTTTTGTTTTGAAATTTTGTAACTCACTCCCTCACTGAAGACTATGAGAAGTTAAATGCAAGTTACTCTTATTGTATATCGTGGGAAACCCGGTTAAACATTTCAAGTGCTCAAATATACCACAGTCTGTCTCAAGAATATTCTGGCAATGGGTAACAGAGCTATGAAACTTTTCAAACCTTTGACCCAGTAATACCAGTCTTGGGAATATACCCCAAGGAAATAACCCAAAAGGGAAAAAATGTAATTTGTGCAAAGATATTCATGTGTTGCTATTTATAATCCAAATAATCCAAAAGCCAAATAAGGAAATGACTCGGCAAACTATGGTATAGTGACATAAGGAAACACCAGTGACCAATTTTAAAAACAGGAATGCAGCCTTTGCTGGCTCTAGGGAATGTGTGGATTTAAGTATTTTAAGTGACAAGGAACACCACATGGAAAGTTTACAACTCTGTAAAATGCTCTGTTGCACAAAAAAGTCTGGAAGTGAGTTTTAAGGAAGGAAAAATGTAGTTTAGAGCTGAGTCTGATAACTCTTCTGTAAGGTTGCATGTGAATTACAATATCTGTTGCAGGACATTCTGGGGTCTGACCGTTTTGAGTCTGAAACAGTTATTTAAGTATGTAAAGGAGACAGTTATAATATAAATCAAGCAACTTTGTTTTGCAGCAGGAAGTCTTCATAGGTATGTGCCAAGGCATGGGAAAATGTGAACTCTGGCATCCGAACTCTTTGCTCTACAATCTAGAGATGCCTGGGAAGGACTGGAGGGCTGCTGGTATGAAAGAGATGTGTTGGGTACGAAAACCTGTTTGGAATCCGTCTGTTGTCCCCTGGCAGATCAGTCCTCAGACCTTGCTGAGGGCTCACCAATAAGCAGCCGAGTGGCAGGGGCTTATTTTTTTCATGGGGAGAGAGGAGGAAATTAGATTTCAGAAGCCAGAATAAATTGGAGCTGCCAAAGGAACATCTACAAAAAGTAACACCAATTCTTCAGTTACAGAGTCAGGTCTATAGCAGACTGGCACTTCTTTTTTTAAAAACTGGGAAGAATTCAGAATAGGAAATGCGACATTCATATCAAGAGGCTAAGAGGAGGGGTGCGTGGGTGGCTCATTCGGTGAAGCCTCGGATTTCCGTTCAGGTCCTGATCTCAGGGTCCTGGGATCAAGCCCCTCGACAGGCTCTGCACTCAGTGCAGTCTGCTTGTCCCTCCTGCCTCTCTCCCTGCTCTCTCTCTCTCTCAAATAAATAAATAAAATCTTAAAAAAAAAAAAAAGAAGCTAAGAGGACATTAAATCAAGGAGCAGGAAGGAGATGGATAAATATTTGTGGCAAGTTCAGGGTGGTTTTATTTTTTTTAATAATTTATCTTGGGTAGGAGTTAATATTTAACAACTAGAAAGCAAGGAAACGTGTTCACTGGAATGGACTATTATTAGTTAAAGTTTACATATCATTTAAAATCAATTTTTCTAGTGGAGTCCCTTTTTTTTTTTTTTTTAAGATTTTATTTATTTTAGAGAGAGAGGTGCCGGGGGAGGGGCAGAGGGGGAGGGAATGGGACAAGCAGACTTTGTGTCCAGTGCAGAGCCCGACTCAGGCTCCATCCCAGAGCTCTGATATCGTGACCTGAGCTGAAACCAAGAGTCAGATGCTTAACCAACTGAGCCATCCAGGCACTCCTACTAGTGGATTCTTAACATCATCATCAGAAGGCTATTTGTCCTGGGATTGATATTTTTCCTTTCTCAACCTTAATTTGGGCAGACACAATCCAATTAGAATTTTTTTTCATTGGCAATTAACAAAAAATAAAAGAGGAGTTTGTACCAATAGTAATGGACACTGAGTTTTGTAGCAATGAGATATCAAAGATACTTCTGCTTTCTTCTTCTGCTTTCTTTAAATAAATCAAGCCCAAGCTCGGAGGAATTAAGCCCAGTGTTATGCAGTGTGTTTTAACTACGTTCTTTGTCCAGCTAAGAATGTGTTTTGTTTCACTCATTCTTCTCCCTGGTGATTTAACAACAATGTTAAATACATCCAGAGCCTTTCCAGGGGAGTGCAATTTGTCTACCAAACTCATACTTGGTGGCTCCTGGTCAGGCCCCGCTCTCCTCCCTCACCCTAACTCTTTAGCTGAAACTCTCAACCCATCTATACCTTTATCTTGTATTTAATGATGGCCACATTTGTGGATACCCACAACTGGTTCAGCTTCAGGGTCTCTACGAAAAGCCTGAAGGCAAGATTGATTTTACTTACAGGCACCCAGACGCAAGGACTCCAGTTACTTTAACAAGTCGACTTTGTTGGAGGGAAAGATGTTAGAATTTAGCACCATAAATCTCCCACTTGAGACAGGACTGGAGGAGGGGCTGCTGGGCACACCAGAAGGACCCATTTGCAAAGCAGTGCTCTGGTGCTGGGTTGAAAAACATTCACTGGAGAAAATTCTTTCAGGCAAACGGATTGATTCCCCTTTCTCTGGGGTTTGTTAAAGGGGATTCTCAGTCCTGGCACTATGAACATTTGGGGGAGGATAATTCTTTGTTGGGGGAGGCGTGCTGTGCCTTGTAGGATGATTAGCCACCTGCCTGGGCTCTACCTACTAGACACCACTAGCAACATCTCCAGTTATGACAACCGAAAAATGTCTCTAGACGTGGCCAAGTGTCACCTGGGAGGCAAAATCACTCCCGGTTGAGAACCATTGGTTTATTAGATATTTTGTGTGGAAAAAATGGTATTGGGGTAATAGCGTGAGATTATCCTCTCTTGATGAAGACAATGAAACACTCCAACTTCATCTTCTCTGCCCCTGCTTCCCAGGAGGCTCAGCCCCAAATAAAAACTGAGGGCGACTCTTCCCCTCATTGAACTCTTCTCCAGCACTTTCCTATCCTTCATCAAATTATTTCCCCGATTCTTTTTCCTCAGGGTTGGAGTCTTACAGGCGTCCTGTAACTAATTGGAAATCAGATGAAAGAGTCCAAAGTGGGCAGAATCCTCTCCAGGTCTTTTCTCTTTCTTTCTTTCTTTCTTTCTTTTTTTTTTTTTTTAAGATTTTATTTATTTATTTGAGAGAGAGAGAATGAGAGAGAGCACATGAGAGGGGGGAGGGTCAGAGGGAGAAGCAGACTCCCTGCCGAGCAGGGAGCCCGATGCGGGACTCGATCCAGGGACTCCAGGATCATGACCTGAGCCGAAGGCAGTCGCTTAACCAACTGAGCCACCCAGGCGCCCGGTCTTTTCTCTTTCTTAACATAGGTTGAGTTCAGCCATCCCCTAATTTGAGGAATTAACTCACCAGTCTGACAGTTACTGTGTGTGGGGTCATTTGCCCCATGGAAGTTCGTAGAAGCATACCCTGTAGAAAAGGAGAGAGGGCGTAGTTCTGGAGATAACAGTTTGGTGGCCACCGTGCCTCGTGAGCCTGCTGGCAATGCTTGGAGAACCAGATCAAAGAAGGGCTGTTTGCATCAGCTTTTTCTGAAGCAACTCTGATACATGTCAGAAGCGAGGGAGCCTTACCCAAAGCTCCCGAAACAAAGGAACCCTTTGGAGGTCTGGTGCAGGGTGTCCTCGGTGGTTTCACTGCAGTTTGTAGGGAGAGATGCTGCCGCTGTCATTCCCTTGCAGTCATTGTATGGGAGGGGTGGGGAGGGGGTGGGAAAGGGACCCATAAGGAGGGCCCTGGTCGTCTAAAGACATAACCAAAATAAAGAAAATTGATTTATGCCACTGGGGCTATCAAATCAATTCCGCTAAATTACCTCTCTCAAAAGGCTCATTTGAGGGGGTGCCTGGGTGGCTCAGTCGTTGAGCGTCTGCCCTCGGCTCGGGTCATGATCCCAGGGTCCTGGGATCGAGCCCCGCATCGGGCTCCCTGCTCCGCGGGAGGCCTGCTTCTCCCTCTCCTGCTCCCCCTGCTTGTGTTCCCTCTCTCGCTGTGTCTCTCTCTGTCAAATAAATAAATAAAATCTTAAAAAAAAAAAAAAGGGTCATTTGTGTTCTTCAGGTGGGAGGATCAAGCACGGGTCAGGGTGGCCTTGCCGACAGGCTGAGGTCACCCTGTTGAAGGAGGAGGTTAGTGGGGAAGACGGAGGAGAAAAGATGGGATTCTGGCGGCATGCCCTGGTCAAGGAGTGCAAACAGTTCACTGTGGAGGAGAAGGAACTCGGTTTTCTTCCTTTTGCCTCTGGGCAGAAAGTAACGAACGCAGCTGACACAGCACTAGAATTCCCAGTTCTGCGCTGGAGCGGAATGAGAGGAGTCCCAGCAGCTTTCAGACTTGGAGTTGAATTAGCTGATCTGAAGGAAGTGACTGTGAACTGTGAAAAGCAGAAAATGAGAGCGAGAAGAAAGAAAAGTATTGAAAATGTGCTTCCTGGAAAATCACCCTTCTGCTTAAAAAACAACAGCAACAACTCCCCACCCCCCCAAAAAACCCACAATAAACCTAAAACTCCATAAAAACACCAAATTGCTTCTTGTTTTAGTTACACTTCTGCCCTGGAAAGGTTTTTGAGAGCAAAGGCGGAGAGGAGCGCATAACATAATTAAGAACAGGCCACCTTGAGGGGCGCCAAGGGGGCTCAGTTGTTAAGTGTCTGCCTTCGGCTCAGGTCATGATCTTGGGGTCCTGGGATCGAGATCAGCATGGTGGGGGGGGGGGTCTCTGCTCAGCAGGGAGTCTGCTTCTCCCTCTTTCTCTGTCCCGCCCCCCTGCTTGTACTTTTTCTCTCAAATAAATAAATAAAAAATCTTTAAGGGGGGGGCGCCTGGGTGGCTCAGTCATTAAGCATCTGCCTTCAGCTCAGGTCATGATCTCAGGGTCCTGGGATCGAACCCCACATCGGGGTCCCTGCTCGGCGGGAAGCCTGCTTCTCCCTCTCCCACTCCCCCTGCTTGTGTTCCCTCTCTCGCTGTGCCTCTCTCTGTCAAATAAAAAAATCTTAAAAAAAAAAAAAATCTTTAAGGGGCGCCTGGGGATCTTAGTTGGTTAATTCCAGGGTCCTGGGATTGAACGTGGGGCTCCCTGCTTGGCGGGGAGTCTGCTTCTCCTTCTCCCTCTGCCCCAACCCCTGCTCATTCTCTTTCTTTCTCTTGCTCACTCTCTCTCAAATAAATAAATAAAATCTTTTAAAAATATATTTTAAAAGAACCCTTGAGCATGGTTATTGTAGCTGCGGCTCTCATGGGGTTAACAAGCCTGGTTCTGGTTCAAATACCCTCTGCGTTCACTTCTGTTTCAACAGCTGCATGTTGACACGCAGGAGACAGGCAAAGGGGAGACTGCTGTCTGCTAAGAATCAGGAGACCCGAGGGCAGGTTACGTATATAGCTTAGACGAGCTGTTTTCCCTCTCTAGGCCTTACTTTCTGTATCTATGAAATAATTTTTTTTTTAAGATTTATTTATTTATTTATTTGACAGAGAGAGACACAGCGAGAGAGGGAACACAAGCAGGGGGAGTGGGAGAGGGAGAAGCAGGCTTCCCGCCGAGCAGGGAGCCCGATGCGGGGCTCGATCCCAGGACCCTGGGACCACGACCTGAGTCGAAGGCAGACGCTTAACGGCTGAGCCACCCAGGCGCCCCTGAAATAAATTTTTGAATAGGATTAAGAGTGAGCATCTTTTTCTTTTTTTTTTTTTTTAAATAAGGGCCAGTTCAGGAAAAGTAAAAATATTTATAGACTTTTTTCTTTTTTATGAAGAAGCAGTAACCCAGAGACAGCTTTTTATTTTTATTTATTTTATTATTATTTTTTATTGCAGTGCAGCTGAGACACAATGGTACGTGAGTTTCAGGTGTGCAACATAGTGATTCAGTATCTATACATTATGCTGTGCTCACTGCAAATGTAGCCACCATCTGTCTCCGTACAACACTATTACAATACCATCTACTGTATTCCCTGTGTTGTACCTTTCATCCCAGTGACTTACTGAGTCCATAACTGGAAGCCTGCTCCTCTTACTCCCCTTCACCCATTTTACCCATCCCTCCACCCCCCACCCCTCTGCCAACCACCAGTTTGTTCTCTGTATTTATGGGTTTCTGCTTTTTTTGTTTGTTCCCGAGGCAGCTTTTTAATCTTTCACCCTGAAGTTAGATTTTGGGTTTTGGGTCGCCCATCACTGGACTAGACAATTGCTAGTTTCTTTTCCAGATTAATTAAGTTCTTGGTTCTCTAATGGAAGTGACTTTTGCTGGCTGTTTCTTCATACCATTTCTAGCCAATTCTTTCCTTAACAACATCATCTGAAGGCTATTTGGCCAGCGTGTTTTCTGTTCTCAAGAGGCTCTTGAAAAACGCTTGGATACAAATAATATTGTCCTATTTTATTTACACATACCAGCCTTAAAGGCATCTGTCCTAGTTTGGCAGTTACTATGGAATGAAATCAATAAATATTAATAATTCAGCAGCTAAAGGAATGGTGTTCAGAAAACAGGTTAGCAAATTTTGAGGGGTTACAACCAGTCAATTGATTAGGGCTGGAACTTCAAATATCCAGACATGTCTTCAATGAAATGCTCTTGGAATGCACGTTGGAACAATGGAATAAAGCCATTGCTTTATTAAAGCAGCAGGAGCTCACTGACATTTCATCATGTGAAATCTGAACCCCTCATCAATCCTGCTGTGAAACTCTTCCAAAGTAAGGAAGTAGACAAAGCTATCAGACAGGGTATGCTTCTAGGAAATCAAAAGAGATGGCAGAATAAAAAACACTGTAAAACTTTTCCTTGCTAAACCTTTGGGAAAACAGTCTGGCACTTCCTTGAAGGGTTAAACACAGCATTACCATATGATCCAGCAATTCCACTCCTATATACATACCTAAGAGAAATGAAATCATCCATCCACACAAAAATTTGTACACAAGTGTTCACAGCAGTATTATTCATAATAGCCAAAATGTGGAAGCAACCCAAATACCATAAACAAAATTTAGTATATCCATACAGTAGAATATTATTTGGCCAAAAAAAGAAATGTAGTACTAATACATGTTATTACGACATTGATGAACCTTGAAAACATCATGCTAAGGGAAAGAAGCAGACACAAAGGGTCACATATTGCATGATTCCATTGGTATGAAATGTCTACAACAGGCAAATCTATGAAACAGGAAGTAGCTCAGTGGTGGCCTAGGGCAAGGGGGGAGCTGGGGATAAAAATGGAATTGACTTCTTTATTTTTTATTTTTTAAAGATTTTATTTATTTATTTGACAGACAGAGAGAGAGAGAGAGGGACCATAAGCAGGTGGAGTGGCAGGCAGAGGGAGAGGGAGAAGCAGGCTCCCCGCTGAGCAGGGAGCCCAGTGCGGGACTCCATCCCAGGACCCTGGGATCATTACCTGAGCCGAAGGCAGACGCTTAACCAACTGAGCCACCCAGGCGTCCCAAAGCTGTACTTTCTTAACGGATCTGTTTTCCTAGGGCAATAATACAAATGTATAATGTGTGTGTGTGTGTGTATCATCCCCAAGTGTACTTCCTCAAAACTGATAGACTGCTAGAACAATCTATCAAATTATGTGGTGACATGACATGGACCTTGGTTTATTTTATTTTTTTTTTTTAAAGATTATTTATTTATTTATTTATTAGAGAGTGAGCAGGAGAGAAACAGCATGAGAGGGGAAAGGGTCAGAGGGAGAAGCAGGCTCCCCGCTGAGCCGGGGGCCCGATGTGGGACTCGATCCCAGGACCCTGGGATCGTGACCTGAGCTGAAGGCAGTCGCTTAACCAACTGAGCCACCCAGGCGCCCTGGATCTTGGTTTAAAACTGTCATCTGTCACTTATGTTTACTTTCATCCTGAGGACTCACCAGTCATTTCTAAAGCAAGCATACCTCTGTAACTTGGGCAGCGGGTCAGTGATCAGAATATGCTAACACATTGGCTACCGTCTATTAGGAGTTGATCGTGGGCTGATGCTCTTTCTGCTCAGCCTTTCCCATCACAAATTCTAAGCCTTTAGCACTGTTTCTCGAGGATCTATTAGGAGTTGATCGTGGGCTGATGCTCTTTCTGCTCAGCCTTTCCCATCACAAATCCTAAGCCTTTAGCACTGTTTCTCGAGGAGACAGGTGGCCATCCTAAGGAAAGGTAGCAATCTTGTCTTTGTGGATTCTCTGACCTAAGCAATTTTCACAGTCTCTTCATTTTCTACACCTGTACATCGATGTGTACCAAAAGTTCTTTGTGGTAATTCTGTCTTCTCATTTTATCTCCGTTGTAGAAATAGTCCGTTACTTCCTGTCTGACCTAGATAGTCTGAGCATGACTCTTAAACTCTTTTTTTGAAAGAAAGAAAAGAAAGAGCTAAAGTTAAACCAATATGGTTAGTTCTAAGAGTTATGTTGTAAAATTGCTTTTGAAATATGGTATCTTCATACTTGGAAACTAAGACTAGCTCACTGGGAAGATCACTCAAAGTTTTATAATTCCTTCAACCGCAAGAAAACAAATTCTCTCTGGGCTGAATTCAAACTTGTATCTGGCATCTGAAGGAAGGTTTGAAACAGTCGCTGGTCTTTTTTTTTTTCTTTCAATGATGTATTAATTTGAAGTAGGCTCCACACCCAGTGTGGGGCTTGAACTCAGGACAGTGAGATCAAGAGTCGCAGGCTCCATCGACTGAGCCAGCCAGAAAGAGCCACCAGTCTACTTGCATCCATCCCTGTGACAGGGCTACAGGGTGAAGTATGGACTCTGGAATCAGGCTGCTTGGTTCTTAAACTGGCTTCACCATTCTGGGCAAGATACCTATAAGAACCTATAAGAACCCTCTACCTACAAGAACCTTTGTTCTTATTCATATGTAATGTGCGGATAAATTATAGCTCCCAACTCACAGAGATGTTGGGAGTATTAAGTGAATTAATTGTATGAATAAATAAAATGCATAGAACAGAGCCTGGCAGAGAAGCAGTACTCAGTAAATTTTATCTATCATGTGTCCCTATCAACCTCACCAACTGCCAGGGGCTGGGGCACTATTCACTTTCTGCAAGAATCCTCTTGCAAGGAACCTGGACCTGGTCTCTGAGGAATCTCATGCCCCCTGAAGAAACCAAATCCAGTAAGAGGACTCAACTTTCCTGAAGATACACATGCAAAGTTCTGAAGTGAGTGAGCAGATATCATCCTCAGTAGATCCAGGGTTATGCCTTTGGAGGGGGTGCCCTGCACCCAGGATGAAATGGATCATTTGGAGAGAAAACTTCGATAACTCCCTTCAGCATTCCTTGCTGCTATGACTTGCTCTGTTTAGACTTTCTTTAACCATAACCCCAAACCTTGCTGATGCCGGCTTCCTGGATTCCAGAGTCTACCCAGTCTTTTTCCGCTGCTATGACTTACATCCCCTGATTGCTTAGTTTGGTAATGACCCTGTGTATTTGCCTTTAAGTTGCAGCTTGATCCCTTAGAGCAACTCATGCTGACCTGTGGTCTGGTAACTAATGTTCAATTTTGGCCAATGATATCGTGTCTGTGTTGATACCCTCAAGGCTATCTGTGCCCCATGGACACTGTAGGTCCCCTG
This sequence comes from Neomonachus schauinslandi, assembly GCF_002201575.2. NCBI lineage: Eukaryota > Metazoa > Chordata > Mammalia > Carnivora > Phocidae > Neomonachus > Neomonachus schauinslandi. Next base: position 40,721,577 of record NC_058417.1, on the reverse strand, counting down.
GCTCCACTGGCAATCCTGGCCAGCCCAAGACTTTCTTTCTCCAAAGGGAAAATATAGGTACACAGAGACTAAATGATTTGTTTAGGGAAAAAGAAAAGAGCTTGAAATTTAGCTGAGCCAGAATTAGAACCTTCAGATCACATTGCATCTAAAATACAGTAATCAGCAAGACTTCATTCTTAAATAAAATGTTGTTTTAATAAAATACTGCACATATATATTTTTCTTTTCAAAGATGTTATGACCAGGATGGCTGGTGTGAATGGTAATATATGGTGAACTATATAATTAGTAGCAAAAACAAGGACTCTCAAATAAATAGGCTTAAGCATTTTTTTTTTTTAAGACATATTCTGCAAATCAGCTGAGACTTAAGAACAGGCAAGGGAGAGCTGGCTTTTCCTCCAAGCATGTGCTCTTGGTTGGCTTGGGATAGAGAAAGGAGTCATATTTACCCTCTAGGAATCAAAAGTAACATTGGAGTGACCTTCTGGAGAGAGGAATCCTTGCCGTCTCCTTGACTTTTTGCCCAAGATTTCAGAGTTTAACTAAACCATACAAAAGCACTACCCCCAGAGCTGCATTTAGGCATCTCTGTATTTGGCAGGATGTGGAGCCAGTGGAAAATTCTAGGGAAGGCCGAGCTGGGCTAACAAGGAGGAAGATCTAGTGTGATAGAGGAGAAGTTGACTATATCTGCATGCTCTGACCCAGTACAAATCTAGGTCACTGTGGCCATTAGGAAATCCTAGTAAATGCAAAGACCATGGATATATAATAGAAAAATATAAGAAGCAGAATTACCCCACTAACTACCTATTAATTATACTTTAAGTTGGTCCCTCACTATTGAGAGTCCCTTACCTAAAGATTCAAATATAATCAAAGCCATTTAGATATGGTGTAACATAATTTGCATGATGTGCAGGATATGAAAAAGTCTTCCTTAATCCATCACCCTTCTTTCTCTATCAAATCCACTGCTCCTTTCCCTTTTCTGTGTAAGGATGGGGACAGGTAGAAAATTCTCAGTTGAGATCCCCAGCCTGGGATTGTGAGCTGGCCCTACCTGGAAGTCTTGTTTTTGTATATCTCAAAGAAGAACAAGTAAGTCTTCAGGGAAAAATCCAGAAGGACCCAACTTCTAACAGATAAGGCTTTCTCAACTAGCCTTATTAGTTTTTCAAAAAAAACCCACCCCACCCAATACAATTAGAATTGCAAAGGAGGAAGGGGTCAGCTGAGCTGACTCTAGCACCTCTGGCCTCAAAATGGGCTAGCAGAAGACCCTAGCCACCCTCAATGGTTGGCACGGTCACTGACTTTGAATACTGAAGGCTCCACATCCCTTACAAAGACTTCTTATCCTGCTGGCCCAGGACCCAGGCAAGGCAGTAAGGGATGAGGCTGACAGATGCCAGGGGCACAGCTGCACTCTTGCAGAAGGACAGGAAATAGAAGATCAGCTCAACTTGGGATGGGGGTTTCAAAGAGTCAAAGAGGTGCAGGAGGATGAGAGAGACCACAGTGCAGCTGAGGCGGAATGGGAACCACTTGTTGAGCTTGCCCTTGCAACTCTCCCTATACATGCTGGAGTTGAGAGCCAAGCCCAGGCCAAAGAGGGTCCCCAAGTTCTTGAGGAGGCTGGCAAAGGGTGTGGTGTCAATGTGGATCCATTCCGGCCGCTCACACCATCTCTTGGCTTTTTCTAGTGTCCACAGGAGGTCTACACCCAGTCCCTTGAGCAGCAGGTAAAATCCAATGGCAAAACCAAACAAGAAGAAGGTAATGAGAAAATACTTCTTCAGGCTGGCATTGTAGATGCTCTGGATGTGACGGAAAGTTTCAGCAACAGCAATGCCTGTGTGGAAGAAAGAATGACTGTGAGAAATAGGGAAGACTCTGGACCTTCAGCTATGGGGCGGGGTTTGGAGCAATTAGTGACATATCATCCATCCTGCCATTTGTGGTAATACATCCCAGATGCTAGATTAGAGCATCACCTGGTTTATTCCCATGAGTGACTCCAGTCTGTCCTCAGCCATAGACTCTTTCAGATGGAAGAGTCCTATCACATACATTCTCCCACTGCACGCATGTTTCCTGTTGGGGGTCCTCATGTTTCTACTTGAATACCCACAGGGGTAGAGAGCTCACTCCCACTTGGGCAGCCCATTTCATCTTTGAATGGCTTTGATTATCAAGAATTCTTCCTTGTGCTAATCTGAAATGTGACCCCCCCCAATGCCATCTATTGGTCTCAGTTATTTCTGTAGGAGTTGAGTTGTAAATCTAGAAGCTCTTTATAGAGCACATTTGAAGACAGTTACTCTTATCTCTAACCTATACCTTCTCAGGTCTTTCATGTAACATGGCTTCTGGGCTCTTCCTCAAACATGGCACCCGGTACTAAACGCTGCATTACTTTTGTGGTTGTCATGAAACCATTATCTCCCCTGTACTCAACGCTTTTCTTGTAATGCTACTGTGTTCTGCTCCCACCTGTCTTCTACAATTTCCCTAAGGTCTTATATTCCAGTACCTCCCATAATGTAAAGAAAGTCTTTCTTACACTTAACCTAAGTCTTTTCTGCCCCTTATAAATGGGATCTAAGAAAACACAAGTATAGTTGACCCTTGAACAACATGGGTTTGAACTAGGTGGGTCCACTTATATGCAGATTTTTTTGGATAAATATAGCAGAGACCTGTAAATGTATTTTCTCTTCCTGCTGATTTTCTTTTTTTTTTTTAAGATTTTATTTATTTATTTGAAAGAGAGAGAGAGAGTGTGAGGTAGCATGAGCAGGAGGGAGGGGCAAAGGGAGAAGCAGACTCCCCGTTGAGTAGGGAACCCCACATGGGGCTTGATCCCAGGACTCCGAGATCATGACTGAGCCGAAGGCAGACTCTTAACCCACTGAGCCACCCAGGTGCCCCTGATCCTGCTGATATTCTGAAGAACATTTTCTTTTCTCTCGCTTGCTTTATTGTAAGAATGCAGGATATAATACATATAACATGCAAAATATGTGTTAATCGACTGTTTATGTTATCGGTAAGGTTTCCAGTAGGCTATTAGTAATTAAGTTTTGGGAGAGTCAAAGTTATATGTGGATTTTCAAGTGCACGGAGCGGGGCGGGGCGTCAATGCTCCTAACCCTTGCATTGTTCAAGTATCAACTGTATTCAAAACTCTGAACCTATAAGAAAGACCAACTGTGGGTTTGAAAATTAATTTACCCAAATAAAGAGCTTTTCTAGGACACTGTTAATTTGTTAAATTTGGTAGATTCCCTTAAAACTAAACTAAGGGCCAGGGCTCCTGGGTGGCTCAGTCAGTTAAGCATCCGACTCAATTTCAGCTCAGGTCATGATCTCAGGGTCCTGGGATTGAGCCCCACGTCTGGCTTCACGCTCAGCGTGGAGTCTGTTTGAGGTTCTTTCTCCCTCTCCCTCTGCCCCTCCCCAACTCTCTCTATAAATAAATAAATAAATAAATAAATAAATAAATAAATAAATAGTAAAAACAACAACAACTAATGAGGGGCCATTTCCAATGGCCGGTAAAAAATAAAGAATATGAAAAGTAAGGAAATTTCAAGCTAATTCAATTGGTAAGTTAACTTGAAGTATTGCAACTTTTCTGAAACATATTTAATTGTGTAGATCTGGGCCCTCCTATAGAAATGAACGGTTTCACCCACCCTTAACTCGTAGCCCACTGAAGTGCTAACAGCATTGATTACACACCGAATATGACTGGCTGGCTGGGATGGTGTCCCAGTTAGGGAGACATGGCGTAGGAGGGGCAGGAAGGGAGAGAGCCAGAGCAGCTGATACCTGACAAGACTCCGGCAATGACCTGATGGGGAAAATGAGCAGCAAGGTAGATTCGGGACAGACAGACGTTCAGCTGCACGGCCCAGAATCCCAACCACAAAATGATGTTCAAGCACCTGCAACAGAAGAGGCCATCATAACAGAACCCAGATATGCACACTTTAGCAAGGAGAACAGCCTGGCAAGGACGCCAGGGCCTGGCCAACTTAGGTGCAGTCAGTGGAATTTTTGTAAATTGAAGCCTGTAACCCACACAGCTCAGAGATGCCTGTGTAACGTACTTAACCCTTCCACACGTGAACGTTAAGTTCCCGCATTTTATATGTGTGATAATTCAGCATTTGCCCAGGGGCCGCATGCTCAGAATTCTCTGTAGTAGGAATGTCATACGTTTCTTTGTTTTTCAACTTGGACCAGGCAACTCTTTGGTTGGCACAGAAATGGGTTTTTATTTAAACCCTGCCAGAACTACACTGTCTGATCTTGAGCAGTCCCTTTACCCTGTTAGGCCTTGTTTCCTTATCTATAAAGTTAGGGGTTGCTCTTGTAGGTCCCTTCCAGCCCTGACATCCTGTGCCCTTCATGTTTGCCCTCAGCAGAAATGCCACAACTCTGCTCAGTACCAACCCAAGGGGGGGTGGGCCAGCTGTGGGGAATGTGAGGAAGAGCAAGTGGTGTGTCTGTTACAGAGACAGTCACCTCCTGCCCGCACCCCAGTCACTGCCCGCACCCCAGTGCTGAGTTCTTACCGAAATCTGTAGGTTGGCTTTCTCTTTCCCCGAAAGATAGCGAGGGTGGATGTGACCATCACGTAGTATACACCCGCTGTGCCCATGGCATGGCCAGAGGGACTCCCTAAAGGGTAGGGAACAGATGAATGGATGAACTAAAGGTGAAAAGTCTCCATCTGGGACATTGTAATGGGATGTCCTCTATCCATCCATCCATCTACCCATCCAGCTTTCCATCCATCTATCCATCCAACTATCTGTCCATCCACCACCCATCTTTCCATCCTTTCATCCATCCATCCACCCATCCTGCCATCCATCCATTTATCCATTTAGTCATTTATCAAACAAATATCTATGGGCGCCTGGGTGACTCAGTCAGTTAAGCGTCTGCCTTCGGCTCAGGTCATGATCCCAGGGTCGTGGGATCTAGTCTCGCTTTGGGCTCCTTACTCAGCGGGGAGCCTGCTTCTCCCTCTGCCTGTTGTTCCCCCTGCTTGTACTCTCTCTCTCTGACAAATAAACAAAATCTTAAAAAAAAAAACCCAAATATCTATTGGGCTCCTACCACATGCCCAGCACGGTACTAGGCTCTGGGAGTAATGGTAAGCAAAACCAGAGAAGGCCCCAGCTCTTGTAGTTATATACAGTCTAGACGCTACACAAAGAATCAGCATACTGGGTGTATAACTACAAATCAATCTGCCCTCCGTCACCTCCCTCTACTCCCTTGTTGCTCACTCTGTTCCAGTCATCTTGGCCTCGTTGCTCTCCTTTAAACATACTCCTACCTCAGGGTCTTTGTGCTATTGGTGTTTCTGGCCAGAGAACTCTTTTACCAGAAATTTACTTGCTAATTTCCTTGCCTCCTTCAAGTTTCTGCTCAAATCTCTCCTCAGGGAGTCCTACCCTGACCACCCTACTTAATACTTCAACCCATACTTCCTGATCATTCTACCCTGAGAGATAGAAGGTCTTGAGATGCACGACCCAGATTCCCTTCTAGACTGAAGGACTTATCTTCCCAGTTGAGAATGTGGTCATGGATGGCCCTCAGCTCTCAACCTTCTTCCAGCATTGCCCTGAGCTGAAGAGAGCCATTCTGATCAGGGTTACCTCTCCCCAGGGGCAGCCTCTTCCCAATCACTGCTCTAAATTGGGATATAAGGGCCTGATCCTCTTGACACAAATCTGGGCAACTCTGAAGGGCCATCCTCAGCCTCAGAGCTCCCTGTGGGGTTGGCTGAGACTGATTCCAAATTAGACTTCTCCTGCCCAGGTGGTTTCTGTTCCTTCCTTCCACATGTGTTGCTCCTGCATGCAACACATGGGAACATGGACTCCTGCATGCTAATCTACATCTGAGTCTGCTTCCCAGGGAGTCCCATAGATAAAACCTTGCCTCTCCTTTTCTTTTTCTTTTTTTTTTTTTTTAAAGATTTTATTTATTTATTTGAGAGAGAGAGAATGAGAGACAGAGAGCATGAGAGGGAGGAGGGTCAGAGGGAGAAGCAGACTCCCTGCTGAGCAGGGAGCCCGATGCGGGACTCGATCCCGGAACTCCAGGATCATGACCTGAGCCGAAGGCAGTCGCTTAACCAACTGAGCCACCCAGGCGCCCCTTGCCTCTCCTTTTCTCGTCATCCTCCTCCTCCTTCTTTGCTCCTTCCTCCTCCTCTCCTCCTCCTCCCATTCTTCTTCCTCTTCCTCCTCTTCATTATCATCTTCTAATATCTTATATCTTTTACTCATGTATTATGATTTTGTATATTGTGCGTGCACATGCACACACACACACACATCATTCAAATTTCAGCTGCACCAATGTCCACAATAGCCAAACTGTGGAAAGAGCCAAGATGTCCATCGACAGATGAATGGATAAAGAAGATGTGGTATATATATACAATGGAATATTATGCAGCCATCAAAAGGAATGAGATCTTGCCATTTGCAACGATGTGGATGGAACTGGAGGGTATTATGTTGAGCGAAATAAGTCAAACAGAGAAAGACATGTATCATATGACCTCACTGATATGAGGAATTCTTAATCGCAGGAAACAAACTGAGGGTTGCTGGAGTGGGGGGTGGGGTGGGAAGGATGGGGTGACTGGGTGATAGACACTGGGGAGGGTATGTGCTCTGGTAAGCGCTGTGAATTGTGCAAGACTGTTGAATCTCAGATCTGTACCTCTGAAACAAATAATGCAATATATGTTAAGAAAAAAAAAAAGAAGAAGAAGAAGAAGGTAGCAGGAGGGGAAGAATGAAGGGGGGAAATCGGAGGGGTAGACGAACCATAGAGACGATGGACTCTGAAAAACAAACTGAGGGTTCTAGAGGGGAGGGGGGTGGGAGGATGGGTTAGCCTGGTGATGGGTATTGAGGAGGGCACGTTCTGCATGGAGCACTGGGTGTTATGCACAAACAATGAATCATGGAACACTACATCTAAAACTAATGATGTAATGTATGGGGATTAACATAAGAATAAAAAAAAATTTCAGCTGCACAAAGGCAGCAATATTTGTTTTATTCACTAAGGTACTCCAAGTACCTAGAACAGTGTCTGGCACAACATAGGTGCTCAATAAATAACATCTGAATGAATGAATATGCTCCGAAGTGAACAAAGGGTTTGTGAGAACAAATAACTAAGGGCCATGCCCTAGTTTGAGAGTCAGGGATAGGATCCCTGAGGAAGGGACGCTGGCACCGAGACTTAAGGGTGAGTGAAGAGGTTGGATATTCTATTGCCTACCGAAAAAGGAAATCTAATCTATCATTTGATTGCACAAGAACTGTCTGGTTGTATCTAGTAAAGCACAAGCAGGGCGTGGGATTGGACAGTCAGCTCAGGAAGATACATCTATTTGGCCAAGCCTTGGGGAAGGACAGCCAGGGGCTTAGGCTTCTCTTGCTCTCCCTCCCTGGACAAAGGGCCATAATGCAGTTACTCTCATGAGCCCTTTGCCCATAAGAGTACCTTTGCCTCTCTGGACTAGCAATGTAGGTTCTGGAAGTATTAGGCAGATTTCTAAAGTAGCAGTAATGTGTTCTTCAGGAAGGCCTCCTTGAATTACATTAAACTGGAGTTGTACCCTATTGAAGACTATGCCTAAAGCTTGAAGGAGCAGTCCTCCTCATGTCCCCTCAAAGACAGCTTCGTCTGCAGTGACGGCTGACAGGTGGCCACAGTAAGCAAGGTCCACCCAGCTTCTGTCTCTACCGGGGCTGGGACTCTCACCTGGTCCAGTCTCACAGGTGACTGGAAACTGCTTTATCAGTGGCACGGAGGTGTTGCTGTAGTAATCGGTGTCCATGACCCACCAGTATGGACGCTGTCCAAATAGAATCCTGTAAAAAAGCAGAACAAGCGTCTGGAGTTACTGCAAGAACCCTTTTGCCTGAAGCCCACACCTTTGAGAAAAGAGAGTAGTGTGAGGAGAAGATTCATGTGATCCTAAACAGAAAACTATTAGCTTTGGCTGCCTCCAAGAAGGGGACCCGGGTGGCTGGAAAGCGGTAGGGGAGGGAGACTTTTTCTGGTACATCCTTTATATAACTTTGGAATTTTGAACTATTTGAATGTATTATTTATTCAAACAGAAATAAACTCAAGATCCTAAAAAATCCCTATTAACGGAAGCTATGTGACTTTTTTTAAACCCCAGGAAGAATTTGTCCTGGAAGGACACGTACAGAACTATAGTTTGCAACTTGGACTTGCAAATCCTGCCAGGACCCTATGCTCTTTCCTCAGATCTCAGGGAGTCTTGGGTTTCCTCTGACATCAGAGAATGTGCCCTAGCCCCAGGGACAAGCACCCTCAGGAGATGTGGCCTCCTTGCCCTAAGAATTACTCTCTGTAAGGACATAACTTCAGGTGCTTACTTTGTATCCTTTCTACCTTGGAAGAGGGTATAGCTCAGACAAACCACTTCCCCCTTAAAAGTACTAGATATGTTTTTCGTTGTGGAAACAGAAGTCAAGGGTCAGCCCCTCGAGGGATGGAATAGTGATTTTTCACCAAAATCAGAGACAGCCACTAACTCTGACCTTTGCCAACTCAGAGAAAATGCATGATTCTTCAACTGAGATCAGATGTTTAAAATAACCCTTTATCTGTTTACTTTTTAAGGTCATGCTGTTGTATAAGGGACATTACAGACAACATTTAGATTATTCAACAGAGATTTCAGAACCACATCGATATGCCTTGGGCCTCTTGACCCCATGACAATTTTTTTTGGGACACTAAGAGATGGTTTATTGTTTATGGCCAAAGAATATTAGAGCTAGAAGGGTCTTCAGAATCACTTGACAGTAGACATAGATAGTTTAGGGACGGTAGAGGTCTTAGCTGGCCCAAGCTCTTTATTTTGTAGATGAGGAAACAGAGGCCAAGCCGGTAATGTGCTAGAGTCAACAGGTACTGGCTAATAGTTGTAAAATATTTAGGATTTTGGCAAGCTTGACCCACCAGTAGATTGAAAGTGGCCCCAATGGGAATATAAATGCAGGAGAAATTGACAAATGCTAACATTAGGGCTTCCTCCTGCCCCCTGAGAGAGTTGGTTCATCAGCATTGAATATAACATAATTTTTAAGAACCTTGCCTCTGAAATCAGCCTGCCTGGGCTTAAATGATGCCTCTGCCATTGACTGCCATGTTGGTCTAGTTGTGGTCATTTATCTCAATGCCTCGGTCTCTTCATCTGTTATATTAATTATGGTAACTACCCCACAGCAAAGCACGTGGCACATGGCCTAGTACCTACTAAATGTTCAATAAATGTTAACTAGAATTATTATTAAGGTCCAAGAGATAACTTAAGTTTACAGATTATAAAACAGAAACTCAGAGAGTTGCTTTGACTTGCCCAGGACATACAGCTGGTAGGTGCCGAACAAGGGTTGGAGCCCAGTTCTCTGGGTTACTTCTCATTTTTCCACGCAATGGGTTTTTAAGTTATCAACCTGTCTCCTGTTTTCAGACATCATCTTTCATACATCTATCTTCATGTTACCTATTCTGCTTCAAAGTAATAAAACTCTGCTTCTTTGCTTATAACCTATACTTCAGACTTTTCACTAAGTCCAGCTGGCCTTCCATCCACATGAAATAGCCTTGCCTGTATCTTCAACTTATTGACAGGGTTTTCTCTGTCTTCCCTCTTTAGGTAGATGATCCAAAGTCGGAGGGGAGTAACCTGTGGCTTCCCGAATAGCACAGAGAAGGCAACTTCCGATGCACAGACATTTCCAGAGAGAATGCCGGCTTCTTCCCTTGCCGAGCTCCTCTCTGTCTGGCTCTTACTCACCACTTAAAGACGAGGTTGAGCCAGTCTCCAATCACAGCTACCCAGAGGAGCTTGATGCCCACAGCTTCACGGAGATGGAACCAGATGGGGAAGAGGACATAGAAGGCATTCCTGAGGTCTGCGATCACGGACACCAAGATGAACCAATCCTGGGAGTCCTGGTAATTCACCTGGAGGTAGTGCGTTGACTGGATCCCAAAGTCATGAAGAGCATTCATTCCTTGCTCCATCCTTCCTCCTTGGCTCCTCAGGCAGCCTTCCGTTAAGCCCTTGCAGCGTTTACAGACTTGGTGGTGATTGCTCTGCTATCAGCCTGCGCCTTGCCCCTGTTTTTATACACCCTGGATCCAGTCTGCAGGTCAACCCAGCCCTGATCTTTGGACTCAAAAACCACTTTTGTCTAAAATCTATTGATCAAAGGTGCATCACCAGGAGGTTGATGCAAACATATTCAGGGTGATTTACGTAAAATAGAAAAACAGGCATACAAAAACAGCCTGATCTGCCATGTACTCGGCTGGGCCAATTATTAACTTTGGCAGACTGCTTGGTAGCACAAGGGCTGCCCTCCTGGCTCCCAAACCAGGCCAGAGACACAGGACAGAGTCTACATCTGCCATGGTTCTTGCAAAGATCCTGATTTCATATCTGCAAGTGCACTTATTTGCAGGCAAATAAAAGTCTTGGTGCTCTAGCTATCATGTTTTAAGAATATTCCTTTTAAAATGCGGTAAGTTCTCTCATCCTGGGAACCATCACCTTGCTGGGCCTTTCTTAACTGCAGAGGGTCTCTGAAGTGCCTCTGGTCTGGGAGCTCAAACCCTCTTCCCAGCGTTGGCTCTGTATCTCTTAGGGCCAGAAAATAATCATCTTTGAATGCACTGATTAATTCACTTAATGTCCTTCAAGTTGGGACCTCTGGGGTTTTAACACACAAGTTTAAGCAGTAGAATGAATGTGTGTTCATGCAAAAACAATGTGATAATATGTGGTTTTCAATAAAAACACCAGCAAATTGGGACGCCTGGGTGGCTCAGTTGGTTGGGTGTCTGCCTTCGGCTCAGGTCATGATCCCGGGGTCCTGGAATCGAGTCCAGCGTTGGGCTCCTTGCTTAGCAGGGAGCCTGCTTCTCCCTCTACCTGCCGCTCCCCCTGCTCATGTGTTCTCTTTTTCACTTTCAATCTGACAAATAAATAAAATCTTAAAACAAAAACAAAAACAAAAACAAAAAAAAAACACCAGCAAATTGGTGACTGGGGACTCTGGAAAGGGCTTCTGTACTTTTTTAATGCACTTGAATGTAGCTGAGACTCAATGTTTTTTGGGTTTTTTTTTTTTTAAAGATTTTATTCATCCATTTGAGAGAGAGAGAATGAGAGACAGAGAGCATGAAAGGGAGGAGGGTCAGAGGGAGAAGCAGACTCCCTGCCGAGCAGGCACCCCGATGCGGGACTCAATCCTGGGACTCCAGGATCATGACCTGAGCCGAAGGCAGTCGCTTAACCAACTGAGCCACCCAGGCGCCCCTTTTTGGGTTTTTTAAAAAGATTTTATTTATTTATTTGAGACAGAGAGAATGAGAGACAGAGAGCATGAGAGGGAGGAGGGTCAGAGGGAGAAGCAGACTCCCTGCCGAGCAGGGAGCCTGATGTGGGACTCGATCCCGGGACTCCAGGATCATGACCTGAGCCGAAGGCAGTCGCCTAACCAACTGAGCCACCCAGGCGCCCTGAGACACAATGTTACATGAGTTTCAGGTGTACAACTTGGTGATTCAACAACTCTACACATTATGCTGTGCTCACCACAGTGTAGCCACCATCTGTCACCGTACAACATTATTACAATACGACTACTGTATTCCCTGTGCTGTACCTTTCATCCAGGTGACTTATTCATTCCATGAGGTCTGGAAGCCTGTATCTCCTGCTCCTCTTCTCCCATTTTGCCCATCTTCCCACCCTTCTTCCCTCTGGCAACCATTAGTTTGTTCTCTGTAGTTATAGGTTTGATTCTGCTTTTTGTGTTTATTCATTTGTTTTGTTTTTTTAAATTCCACATATAAATGGAATCATATGATATTTGTCTTTCTCAGTCTGACTTATTTCACTTAGCATAGTACCCTCTAGGTCCATCTGTGTTGTCACAAATGGCAAAAAAAATCTCATCCTTTTTTATGGCTGAGTAATACTCCTGTGTGTATGTGTGTGTATCTATATGTATCTATATATATACACCATATCTTTATTAATTTATCTATGGATATATAGTTGATTTGCTTCCATATCTTGGCTATTGTAAATAATGCTGCAATAAACACAGGAATGTATACATCTTTTTGAACTAGTGTTTTTGTTTTCTTTGGGTAAATGCCCAGAAGTGGAATTACTGGGTCATATGGTATTTCTACTTTTTTAAAAGATTTTATTTATTTAAGAGAGAGAGAGGAACCGGGCGTGGGGCAGAGGGAGAGGGAGAAGCAGACTCCCTGCTGAGCAGGGAGCCCGATGTGGGGCTTGATCCTTGGGACTCCAGGGTCATGACCTGAGCCAAAGGCAGATGCTTAACCGACTGAGCCACCCAGACGCCCCTGGTATTTCTATTTTTAATTTTCGGAGGAAACTCCATACTCTTTTCCACAGTGACTGTACTAATTTACATTCTCACCAACAGTACATTAGGGTCTCTTTTTCATCACATCCTTGCCAACATTTGTTATTTCTTGTTTTGATTTTAACCATTCTGACAGGTGTACAGTGATATATATTTTTAAAAATATTTATTTATTAAGTAATTTCTAAACCCAGTGTGGGGCTCGATCTCATGACCCTGAGATCAAGAGTCAACGTTCCTCTTATTGAGCCAGCCAGGTGCCCATGTGAGGTGATATTTTATTATGGTTTTAATTTGCATCTTCTTTTTTATTTTATTTTATTTTTTAAAGATTTTTTAAAAATTTATTTATTTGACAGAGACACAGCGAGAGAGGGAACACAAGCAGGGGGAGTGGGAGAGGGAGAAGCAGGCTCCCCGCAGAGCAGGGAGCCCGATGCGGGACTCGATCCCAGGACCCTGGGATCATGACCTGAGCTGAAGGCAGTCGCTTAACCAACTGAGCCACCCAGGCGCCCATAATTTGCATCTTCTTGAGGAGTTTCTGTATTTTCTTTCTTTCATTTGTACTTGGAGATTATATATAGTCTCCAGGAAGTCAATACAATTTTATTATAGCCCTGGGTATAGACAAGGAGTAAATAAAAGTAACAGATACCAAGTTATGAGAAACAATGCTGCCTGCTTACCTGCACAAGCAGAAACCATCCTGTAGCAGTGCATAGACCAAAACCTCACACACTGGGTCACCTAGACCTCTGAAGGCAGCAGGGGGCTGAATCAGGTGACCAACTGACATTTTCAAAGATTAGAGCTAGTTAGAATAAAGCTTTTCAAAACTTGCTTGGATTTCCCATCAGTAAGTGCATATTGCCTTGTAAGGGGTAGACTGGGGACAAGGAAAAGAAACTCAGAGCTAATGAATGGGTAGTAAAGGCTGACAACATTCCATGCTGGAATTGATTACAGTGTCATCCAGGAGGTATGATCTGGAATCCCCCCCCCCCCCCCCCCGGGCTCCCACCCAGCTCAAGCGGACTCCAGCTGCCCTTGACCACATTGTCTCTGCTGGTCCAAGCAACCCCATCCTGCCACCTCTAGCCTAGAGAGCAGCTAATGGTGGTGGTGGCGGCTGTGGGGTGAGGTGAGAGTGCAGGTGAGGCTCGTGGTTGGCAATGTTGTGGAGGGGGGGTGTTCTGCATTGTCAGGACTGCGAGGCCACGGGTATTAGGCCTCATCAGAAAAGATGGACCCTTCCCTCTACTAGATTAGCCCTCCTCAAAAGTATTGAGGAACTATTGTGGTGATCCCTGGGGACTGGAGTTTTTATGGTCTGAGGTGAGTCGAGGGTGAATAGGGCAGATCCTCTGACAAAATATTCAAAGGCCACTGTCTGGGTCTCCACAGGGCTGCTAGGAGCCAGAGCGTCTGACTCGGATGGGGTTCCATCATATGCCTCAGCAGATGAGAAGCCAGTGGAGAGCCCTATCTTCTGGAAGAACCACAGGGAGAAGGCTCGTGTTGATAAAGAGTCATGATGGGGCTGATAACCCATTCTGGGCATACTGGGCAGCCTTCTGGCAGGCTGCCCCTCCAGGGAGGGGGACCCTCTTGGTCAGAGCAATTGTGTACATCATGAGACCATTTACTAGTCTTTACCTTTCCACCCTCCAGCTCCTTCCTGCTGCCTCCAGCAAATTTTTATCATGTGCAGAAAAGAATGAGGCCCCAAAGGACCTGACTCTGCTAGAAAGCTGACTGAAGAGAGAAATTGTAGAGTTCTCAGATCCTCAACGGACTTGTGGATATTTGAGGTGAATACCGTGAACAAAGCGTGTGCGTTGCTAGAGATTTGGCTGAGGATCCACTCAGTTAGAGACCTGTCTCCCAGAGGCAGGGTTCCATCATTTCCACCAAATCCTGTCAGCTTCCCCTTCAAGAAGTTCTCCAGTTTAACTCAACAAATGTTTCCTGAGCAAAGCACCTTGCCTGGCTCTCTGAGGGTTCAAAGTTAAATCCCCATGTTCTCAGGGACCTCGACAATGTGGTGGGGCAGAGAGGCCAGGCCTTTAACAGCCATGTCAACTGGAGGACCCTTAAATTAAAGCTGAATCCATTTGTACAAATATAAATGAGTTCCTTATTATTTTGTCCTCAGTGGAGATGACTCAAGACTTACTAATGTCCTCTGGGGAAGTGACCAGCTGAGTCTGGAAAGCAATGACGATGGAAAATTATAGAGGCCCCCCCCCCTTTTTTTTTTGACAGGTACACTAGCCGGGCACTCCTCAGGCACTTTCTCCACAAACAGAAACTCAGAGGCCTGGGGATCTTGGTTTGGGAAGAACATAAGGAAAGGGGCCAGAAAGTACAGTCTGGTCTGTTATTAAGTAAGCACAGCTGGTTCCAGTGTCCTGGCACATCCTTCTCCAAGAACAAGTTTGACTCACTCACTCGAACAAGTTTATTTGCCGACAGGAAAGTGAAGAGGAAAAGGAGCCAGAATTTGCCACACACCTCATCCAAAAATTGTATTTCTTACCAAAAAAGAAATTCTGACTTCACCTGCAGCCATGTCCTCTATTCTGGCTGGGGCTCTGCGTTCTGTTGAGGAAGGAGCTGCCTTTACCTCGCTCAGCTGCAATCACTAGAGGGGTCTTGTCTGCACACAGAAGCAGGGATGCAAAACCCAGCTTGGATCCAGGGCTTTGAGCAGAGTAGACTTCTCTGAAGGATGATAGCTCAAACTGTACAAGATCCAGTTTTATTTTTTTTAATTTCTTTATTTTGGGGTGTGTGTGTGTTTTGTTTTCCTATGAAGTGATCAGTGGGGGTAAGGTGTTTAGGGGTAGACAGTAGACACTGGCTGGATTGACGACTGTCACCCTTTCAATGAGTGACCCAGTTCATTTTTTACGAAAACATGTTGGGGAAAGCAGGTGAAGGGAGAGGTGGGTTAATCATTGTTAGCCAGTGAAAATGGCTGACTAATCTCTGGCGTGGTGAGAAAGTTCAGCTTCGGGACCTTGAACTGTGCATCTATTGACCAGGTGAGGGGAGCATGGTTGATGTCTCAGGATGGGCTGGACATTTTGTTCACAGAAAAATCCTGGAGGGCATTTGCTTCATCGTCAACAGTGAAGAACTCCCCGCTCGCTCCCTTTCTCCTGCCAGCCCAGGGTCTGCCTTCTACCAGCATCAGGTGGATCAGGAGAACTTTTACAGGAAGCATGGACGGACCGTCCTTTGCCTCCCCGCCATCTTCCTTAACCGTCCTCCCCAAAGAAGCTGTTGTTCCCTCCAGAGAATACCCTGTTTCCACAAATGGTCAACCAGCCCCCTCCTCACCAGATGGTAGACAGTTCTCCCGCTCTTCATCAACCCTTTGGCAGTGCCAAATCACCCGAGCCCTCAGGACACATTCTTGCTGTCAGATTTGATCCTTCCTGCCAGGAGTTAAACTTTGTCGATGGTGCATTGCACAGGCAGAAGCAAGGGAAGTAAGTCTCCAAAACAGTGGTCGGAGCTATTTGCAAAAAGCTCATTTTCCCCTTTGTTTTGGTCTGTACCCCAGAGGCAAAGAGGGGGTGTCTGAGGTGAGACGGGAAATGTGACTCAAGCTAAGGATCCAGCCCCAACCTGCCATCCCCTCCTTGCTTCTTTTTTTATTTTTATTTTTTTTTTAAGATTTTATTTATTTATTTGACAGAGAGAGAGCACAAGCAGGGGGAGCAGCAGAGAGAGGGAGAAGCAGGATCTCCGCTGAGCAGGGAGCCCGATGCGGGGCTCCATCCCAGGACCCTGGGACATGACCCGAGCCAAAGGCAGAGGCTCAACCGCTCAACAGACTGAGCCACCCAGGTGCCACCCCCCCTCCCCGCTCCTTGCTTCAACTCACAGATTCTTCGAAATTCTTTGAAAGAATCAGGACCGAGGAGAGAAGAAGGGAAGGGAAACCAAGTCCTACAGCAGCCAAAGCTCAGCCAGGTGGGAGGTGGAGTGAGGTGGGGGCTGTGGGGTATCAGTGGCTGTGGGGCAGAAGGAGGGTCTTGGTTTTCTTTTCTTTTCTTTTTTTTTTATTTGCGAGAGAGAGAATGGGAGACAGAGAGCATGAGAGGGAGGAGGGTCAGAGGGAGAAGCAGACTCCTTGCTGAGCAGGGAGCCCGATGTGGGACTCGATCCCGGGACTCCAGGATCATGACCTGAGCCGAAGGCAGTCGCTTAACCAACTGAGCCACCCAGGCGCCCTGGTCTTGGTTTTCCTCAGAAGATTCTCGGAAACACTCTCAGGCCTCCAGTGGGCAGCCCCGGAGACCGCCCCTCCCCCACCGCTATCACTAGGATTTAAAAGGAAAAGAAAATATTACAACGGAATATTAAAGAGCTATGTGACCTTGGCTGAGTCACTACAGTTGTCTGGATTTGACTTTTGTCAACAGTTAAATAAGACTTGGCGACTGTCACCCTCTGTTCTGAGTTAACCTTCCTGAGTCTTTGGTAGCTCCAGTGAGGTGGTGCCTGGCTTTTAATGATCTAACAGAAGTCAATGATCCATGATTGCTCCAAGGAAAAGATAAATATTTTCATATCTTTTTCATTAAAATACTTTCTAAAGTCCTATAGTCACAGGGTGCCTGGCTGGCTCAATTGGGGGAGGGGGAGACTCTTGATCTTGGGAGTGGGTTTGAGCCCTACATTGGGGTGTAGAGATTACCTAAAAAAAAAAAAAAAAGGCGGGACGCCTGGGTGGCTCAGTCGTTAAGCGTCTGCCTTCGGCTCAGGTCCTGATCCCAGGGTCCTAGGATTGAGCCCCACATCGGGCTCCCTGCTCAGCGGAGAGCCTGCTTCTCCCTCTCCCTTTGCCCCTCCCCTGCTTATGCGTGCTCTCTCTCTCTCTCATATAAATAAATAAAATCTTTAAAAAAAGGCAATATAGTCACACAGTTTTTAAAAAATTCAGAGTTCAAAGGAGTATTCAGTGAAGCCAGTTCCTCCTCCTACCTCTGGGCACCTTCCAGACACTGGTGGGGCCAGCATGCAGCCCAGAGCTGCCGGGGGGCCAGGGGGGCCAGGAAGCCCCCCACGGGTCTCCAGTGGAGGGGAGCTCCCCCCACCAAAGAAGGCAGTCAGCCCAGACCTAGATTGGAGGAGGGGGCTGTCCCCTCCCCCTCTCTCCTCCCCTGTCTCTTTCTCCCCCAGCTCTGCCCTGCAGTCTTTTAATCAACTCTTTCCTTAATGGCCGCAGCATTTTCATCCCAACCAAAAGACCATACTGTACAGCCAGTTATTAGCCCTTCCCTCTTCCGGAGCCCGGCTTGGGGGGACATAATTAGGAAATCAGTAGTCTTGGACCCTCT
The DNA here is from genome assembly GCF_002201575.2 of Neomonachus schauinslandi. Taxonomy (NCBI): domain Eukaryota; kingdom Metazoa; phylum Chordata; class Mammalia; order Carnivora; family Phocidae; genus Neomonachus; species Neomonachus schauinslandi. The sequence continues at coordinate 40,703,705 of NC_058417.1, read as the reverse complement.
GAGCCCACACCTTACCCCCTCTGAGAATTCCCAAGTGATGACCACAATGCAGAGAAAGAGGAAGAAGTGAGGCCTGGAATTGTCCAGAAAACAAACAGTGAGGTCTCCCCGCCCCCCAGGCCTGCAGAGGGCCAAGGAACTATTCTGAGCTATGAAAACACGGCAGGGCTCTGCTAGGAAGTAAACAGCCGTCTGTCCCGCCAACGCCTCTCCCTGGACACGGGTGCTGACAGTGCCCGATCTCCGGCCAACAGGCAGGAGACAGAGGGAGAAAGGCAGGGAGAGTCTTGCGTGCCTCCCTCCTCTAGGGTGAAAAGGAAAGACAGTGTTTGCTCTATTTTTAGGATTTTAAAGATTTCCTTCACTTTAGTAGGGCTGAAGTGGAAGGAGGGTGGCACTGGAGTCCCGGAAGTCAAGGGGATCTCTCCAACCTTGAATTCCAGAAGGCAGGAAGCCTGCTGCTCCCTCCTCAGCCCTGTGCAACCTCAGCCTCTGCTCTACTGGGGACTCACCATGACCTTCTCACTGTCAGCTCTGCTGGTTGGTCTTTTCTCATCCTTCTTCTTCCTTGATCTTTTGGCCACATCTGACATTTCTGACAGCTGTCTTGAAGCGTTCACGCTCTTTGTGCTCCAGCAAGCTCTCCTTTCCTTTCTCCTCTTCCTCCTACCACAGCATGATGTTGGACTCTGCTTGGACACCACTTGGATGTCCCACACATTCCCCAAATCCACGAGTTCCTTCCAGACCTGTTCCTCCTCCGGACTTCCTTGCTTTGCATACACCTCTCTTCTTCTGCCATCCTCCAGGCACTGAGCCTGGCACTTTGAATCATCCTTGATGCCGCCTCATTGGGTTCTGACCATATATTTTCTACTCTTGCTTCTCCTTGTCAATCTCTCTGCTTAGACCTGCTGGTCACTCCCTTACCTAATTATCTCCTACTCCCCTTCTCACTGCCAGCCCAAGCGATCCAATATACTACTGGCAAAAGAGCCTTCTTACAATATAGCTCTTCTCACTTGTCACCTGGAAAATATCCAGTGGCTCCCCATTGCCTCCAGAGTGAAGTTCAAATTCAAGCTTACTCACAATCAGACCCCAGGTTATCTTTCTAGTCTCATGTTTCCAATCTCTCCTTCATGGACCCCCTCACTCTAGTTTTATACTAGATGGGTTTGGATTTCCCAGATGCATCTTGGTTTTCCTAAATTTGCTCTTCCCTCCACCTGGAATACAATTTTCCCCAACCCCACGTGTCCAGATTCTAACCATGTTCAAGGGCAAGCTAATAAAGCCTTCCCAACCCACTAATGCTCACCCTTCCTCAGCTATAAAGGATCACACTGACCTGAACTCCCCTAGCACTTCACTGTTCCTAACTTGGGGGCACTTCTCATGTTCAAACCTTGCATTACAGTTACTTTGCTTATGTCTCAACCCTTTCCCTGCTACCCTGGGCCCTGAGGGCCATGAAAACTTCCCTTCCAGCCTTCAGAACCGGGTTCTGTGTGTATGTCTAGTACCAGCATGGTGGCCTGTGTAAATGGCTATGACAGTTCTTCTCATCATGGCCACCTGTCCTTTTGCATTGTGACTTTGCCTGTCTTCTTATCAACATGTGAAGTTTGCATCTCCATTTTTTGAATCTGGGCTTGATCTTCTGCCTTGGCCAGTGGGACATTAGCAAATGTGACGCAAGCAGAGGCTTGGAAAGCATTCGCTCACTAGGGCGTATCCGTTTGGGGCTGCAGTTGGAATCCTGGGCCCCAAAGGGGAAAAGTCAAGGCTGGTCTGCTGAGACTCGCTGCTGTAACATGTGAACTGACAGCCAGTCCCAGCCACCAGACATGTGAGTGACACCAAATTAGACCATCCAGCTCCAGTGCATCTGCCAGAGATCTGTGGTTGGGTGAGTGATCCCGGCTGACTCCAGCAGAAGAAGTTCCCATCTGAGCCCAGCCCAGATAGCTGACCTATGGAATAAAGAACAAATAAAAACAGTTTGTTGTTTTAAGTCATTAAATTTCAGGGTGGTTTGTTATGCAGTAACAGAAACACCCAGCAGATGCTGGTTAATAAAGTATTAAATACTAGCTAGTATTCACTGAGCATTTACTATGTGTCAAGAACTGGTTTTGGAAAATTACACGGATTAACTCATTGAATCCTTGTAAAAATTCCAAGGTAGATTTTATTACTGTCCCCATTTTACAGGTGTGGAAAATGAGCTACAGAGACATTACGTAAGTTGCCCAGCGGTGACATTTGCCAGATCCAAATGTCAGCAATCTGGTTCTAGAAGCCACACCATGAACCATATACCATGTTGTGGAATGAGTGAACTCATTGAGGATGTTGCCTCACAAACACCATTTCCCACAGGCATGCCAAATTCTACAGCATTTGTGGGTCCACAGATCAGCTTCTGCCTCTAACCCTCCCACCCCGTGCTTCTTTGGGTCTATCCCAGGCTCTGGGCCTTTCCTGTTTCAGGAAAAGCCCAGCGTGGGGAACTGATTGACAGATCTGCCAATGTCCACCTACTCAGAAACCTTCTGTGCCATCTCCCCCCCCCTTCCTGTGACCTTTGCTGGGTAGTGGTTCCAGCGATGCAGGTCTCATCTGGAGAGGGAATGCTCAGGCTCAGCGTGTCGGTGTCGCCCTTTGGCCCCATGTCCTGGTTTAGCCTGTACAGTCAGGGTGATTTTTCACCTGGAATCTTTGGGCTTTCTTAGACCTTCCTTTTTGAGGTAGTCAAAAAGGAAAAACTGGATATGAAATGGCTTTTTACAAAACTGAGAATTACTCGAATATAACAATAGTTATTGTTTTTTCAGATTTCAACAAAGATGTATTTAAGCACCAATAATGGACATGACACCATGCTAGGCACCAGGCCAGGGAGGCCAACAGGACATGGGTTTTGCCCCTGAGAGCTCAGTCTCTCAGATGGGGAGTGAAGGGAGGATACGTGGAGATGATGAACTGGGAATCAGTGAATGAACCTCTTTTGTAGGGTTCTGTCCAAAGTACCAAGGGAACAGGGAGAACAAAGCAACTAGGTTTGCTCAGGGGCTGCTATTTGAGGATGAGTAAATGGAGGAAGGAGGAGGAAGGGGGAAGAGGAAGGAACCAGAGGAAGGAAGCAGGGGAGTGCAGAGACGTGAGTGGCTGGGAATGGACTGGGGAAAGACACATGGTTGGGGCATCTGGAGTGTGGGACATCGGGATGGCAGGGGCTGCTGAAACCAGTTTGTGAATGATCTCATATGTCTACTCTCTAGTAAGGAGCTCTGAAGATGTATTTACACTTTTATTTTTTTAGAGAGAGAGCAGATGCGTGCGAGCCGTGCTGGAGGGGCAGAGGGAGAGGGAGAATCTTAAGCAGGCTTAGGATTTCACTCAGTGCGGAGCCTGATGTGGGGCTCGATCTCATGACCCTGAGATCATGACCTGAGCTGAAAACAAGAGTCGGATGCTTAACCGACTGAGCCACCCAGCTGCCCCCAAGGAGTTCTGAATATTTATAAGGATCAGTTGGCCAAGGAAAAACTGTAGGAAGAGAAGGGAAGGAAGGTGAGGATTTGCTCGCAGTGAGTTTCTGCTCTGGAAGTTAGATGTGAAATCCAGGCAAGGCTGGGTGGGTTGTGAAGGAGAGTCTGGCTGATGTCTCCAGGACACCCCATGATGGTTTCTTGGTGAATTCACCACAGTCCAGGGGAGGGACATAAATCAGAAACCAGATTCATCAGATCACCAAGGGAGATCATCTTTCAGGGAAGATCTAAATTTATCAAAGTAACACCTGCAGGCTAATCTTCATTTACAGTAACTGTCAAAGCCAAAGCAATTTTTATCAAGATACCAATTAATTCATTTCCACAAGAGATATAATTGACTTGCCCATTTTCTTCCCATGACCAAGGTGTGGTGGGAAGCTGGCCCAAGAAACTGTGAATCAGAATCAGCAGTTGGTCATGAGCTAGGTTTGACAGTGTCTCGTGCCTCCATCCAAGCATCTAGTGTGCCTCCAGGGCTAGACATGCCCAGCCTTGGGCTGGGTCCTCTGTTCTAGACATGGTCAGATTGTCCTGCTGGGACAGACTCTGTAATGCCCCTTTTCTGTGCCTTCTGATGAACACATTACTTCTATATCTTAGACACATTCTTTGTAGATCTTTATATATCAAGCTTCCTCTGGCCAGCTTGGAACTGAACTGCTGTCCCAGGGTTTTCACAACCTTGGATACATGTTAGAATCACCAGGGGGAGATTTAAAAGCTGCAAATATCTGAGCCTCACCCCCAGAGATTCTGATGTGATTGGTCTGAGGTACAGCCTGGGCAGGTGGAGTTTTACAAGCTCCACCAATGATTTAATGTGCAGTCAAGGTCGAGAGCCTTTGCTTTAAGGCAACTGTGCATATTTCTGCTCTGGTCCATTGCGTGTTGATTTTGCTCTTAGAGGGTCACTTACCATGGATCAGGTGTCAAGTTCAACAATGCTTCTCAAGCATCACCTTGTTGAATTCTTTAACCAGGCCTGCCAGGCAGTGAGGAAGAGCAGTGGGATGGGAGAAAGCAGTCGGATATAATACCACCAAGACTTGGGTTCAAGCCCAGCCTCCTGCTTACTAGCCCGATGACTCGGGGCAAGTTACCTAATCCCTCTGAATCTTAGTTTTCTCATCTGTAAAATGGGAATGATAATAATATCTGCTTCTCAAGGTTGTTGTGAGGCAACAGATAGAAATTAGCTCACCATCGTAGTCTCCACCATACTGGCTCCATTTCAGTGGGAGAAGCAGGAAAAACTGAGACATCACGCTCCTTGAGGGGCCTTAAGAAAGGGGGAGTGCCCCCATCATATTCTGGCCCACAGACATAAGGTCAAGGAGTATGAGGAACATGCCATAGGCAGGTGTCTAGGATAAAAGCCTTATAATTGATTTCCCTTCACAGAGTCCAGATGTGGGGAGGAAGAAGAATTCTACAGAAGCTGCAGATACCTGCCTGCAGAGCCTGAGTAGAGCAAACATGGGCAACCATTGGCCATGGGCCACATTTTGGAGTGGGGACACGAAGCAGGTGCACTAAGAGGCCAGCTCACATGGATAGTGTGTGTGTGTGTGTGTATGTGTGTGTGTGGTAGTCGCGGTCCTTTCAGTGGGGTCTGTAGGTCCAACAGTCCCTGGAGGGCCCACATCACCAGAGTTCTTTCCCACTCACCAGGTTCTCCCCACAATTTTGCTACTCTGACCCTTTGGGCTACATTCCTCAGGGTCTGGTTGCTCTTTTTCTTGTGGCTGGAAGGGTGTGTTCCCAGGAAGGCCTTCCAACAAGGCTGCCTCAGGGCTTTTCCTGAGAGTTCCCTGTGCACCCACTCCTTTGGGGTGGCTCAGATTGTCCCCTCTGACCCCACTGGGGAGCCCCATCGCACCCTCATCGGTTAGCCGGTGAGCCACAGTAGCAGAGCCCCTCAGGCAGACCTCAGCCTGGGGGCACAGGCCCCCTCTCCCCATCCTTGCAAGTGGAGAAGCAGAGCTGGAACTGCCAAGAGAAGCATCATCCTTGGTTCCTCCCCCAGCATTTGCTTGGTGGTGGGTGGGAGGCAAGATGAGAGCATCTATACCCATCAAGGTTCAAATTTTTTTACACAAGAAAACACAAGAAAGTAAAAAGAGAATAATTTATCTGAGCTGAGAGGATAAAGAGACACTAAATCACTGAGCCTAGAAACAAAATGGAAAGAAGCATCAGCTTAACTGTCTTAACCAGCTCTGCCTTCACCCCTTCTCCATCTGAGAGTTTTTCACCATATCCTGCTGCTATTCTTGAATCAAGAATGTGGTTCCCATGGCTTTTAGTCTTTGTAGGAAGGTCCCTTTGCCAGAACTTAGGTCCTTTCTGGCTCACCTGGCTGAGCCTGGGTGTGTAGGCAGTTCTTGAGGGAACCATAGGATTTCCACGGTGTCTGAACTCTGGTTTGCCATTTCTCTCTGCTCACAAGCTGAGCTGGACCCGAATCTCTGTGCCGTCAATTACCTTCTTGTCACGGCCTGCCCTCCCCTAGGGCTGGGTCAGTGGCCCGGACTTCCTCCTGGGGAAGGAATCCCCTCTCTGCCTGACCCCACAACCCCCTTTTCTAGAAAAGAGACTGACAGAAGTAGGCAAGCTATCAAAGCAGAGGTGTGAACACACATACCCCATGGGTTTCTCTGGTCTGGAGGCACCTCCGCACCTTACTCCTGCCCCCACACTCTTTTCTGGAAAATATTCCAGTTCTTATTTATGCCCATCCATAGTTTACACCCCAGGAAGGCCAGTGGGGATGGGAGTACCTGGAGGCTGTTGCCTGACCAGGCCAGCTGGTCCCCACTGAGACACCCCTGGCTCATTGGCATGTCCGCCCCAGATCAGACAGCTCCTGGCCTGGGGCCCAGGTTCCTGATGCTTTCTGGTTCCTATCTTTGGTGACGTTCTGGTCATCTGTGTTCACTGCTGCCGCGGAGGCCCCTGTCACTCTTGGCCCTGGGAACATTCTACCCACAAAACCCCCTCAACTGCTGCTGTCACCTGACCATCCTACCCTTTCTCAAAAGCTTACTCCACACGGTCTCCGTCCATGGCAGGAACTCAGAAGATTATTCGGCAGTGTAAACAGATGACAAGATGACAGGAGGAACATTTTTATTCAGGTAGTGAGAGGAAGGAAATGCCAGGGAGCAGAAGCTGAAGTAGCAAGAAGAGGGGGAGGAGGAAGAAGAGAAACACAGGGAGGAGAAGGAATGTGCTGGAATAAGAGGGACACAGACCTAGTGGGGATCCTGCCCTGGTACTTGAGAGAACAGCTGGTCTCTAGAGGCCTCATCTTCAGATTCCAGACCGAAGGGCAGAGGAGGAGCCTGGCAGGCCCCAGAAAGCTTCTGAATGTTAATGACACTCAACTGTACATCTAAAAATGATCACTTTTTGTAAATTGTAAATTTTATGTAATGTATGTTTTAGCACAATTAAAAGAAGAAGAAAGGAAAAGTATGATGCAGTCACTTTGGACAACAAAGTGTCTGCGGTTTCTCGAAAGGTTAAGCCTCGGGCGACCATGCGCCCCAGCCGTTCCCCGCATTCCTGCCCCGGCGTGTGCCCAAGAGAAACGAAAACGTCTGTCCACGTGAGAGCTTGTCCACGAATGTTCATAGCAGCGTTGTCCACAAAGTGGAAACAACCCAAATGGCCATCAGTGGAAGAATGGATGAACAAAGTGTGGTCTATGCATGTGGTGGAATGGTGCTCAGCCGTAAGGGACCAACACAGCTCAGAAACGTGATGCTGAGGGAAAGAAGCCAATCACAGAAGGCCACGTACTGTACGAATCTATTTATACGAAATGTCCAGAATATCAGCAAATCTACAGTGACAGAAAGACGAGTGGTTGCCTAGAGCCGGGAAGGGGTTGGAGGGGAAAGAGAGAGTGAGTGCTAACAGATCCCGGGTTTCTTTCTCAGATGATGAGATTGCTCTGGAATTGGATAGGGGTGACAGTTGTACAACTTAGTAAATATACTAAAACCCCCTAACTTGTACATATTAAAAGGGTGGATTTGGGCGCTTGGGTGGCTCAGTTGGTTAAGTGACTGCCTTCGGCTCAGGTCATGATCCCGGAGTCCTGGGATCGAGCCCCACATCGGGCTCCCCCTTCTCTGTGGGGAGCCTGCTTCTCTCTCTGCCTCTGCCTGCCACTCCCCCTGCTTGTGCTCATTCTCTGTCTCTCTGTCAAATAAATAAATAAAATCTTTAAAAAAAAAAAAAGGGTGGATTTAATGCATGCGAATCATATCTTGTTAAAAAAAAAAAAGTAAGATTAAAAAACTGTTAGAAGAAACATGAATCTTCTGGGAAAAGCTTGGCCATCAGTCCAGACTTCAGCTGGCCATTCTTCTCTCTGGGACAGGAACCCAGCAGGTCTGGGGTCAACAAAGCTGAGTCATGTCTCTGCCCCTACCCCGGTGCCAGGCATCACAGGCTCAGGATGCTCCCAGCAGGGAGGGGGTG
>NC_058417.1:40679724-40695641 GCF_002201575.2 Neomonachus schauinslandi | reverse complement strand
GCTTATAGAAGCAGCAGTGGTGCAGGAGCCCGGCAGCCTGGGGCAGCTCTCTGCCGAAGATCAGCTGGTCTATGTCCAGGTACTCTCGCCTCAGCACGGGGCGGCGGTGGTAGGGCAGGGGGCCCCCGTGACGCTCCACCGTCACATCCCGCAGGTAGGAGGGCCGGGGCAGTGGCCCCACCACCAGCTCACTCACGTTGGGCTGGGGTTGTCCGCCAAAGAAGACGATGGCCAGTGCCTCCCGGGCAGGTGGGGGGCTCCCCCTGTCCAGGTGGGCCAGGGCTGCGGCCTTGGGGGGGCAGGTGCAGCTCCACCGAGAAGACGCAGTTGTCCGAGGGGCGGGCCTGGGCTGCATCCACCAGGCCTGGCCCTAGCTGCCGGGTCAGGAAGCTCATCACAGCCGTCAGCTCCTCTCGGCTCAGGTCTGCAAACAGCTGGCTCTGGCCGGGGTGTGTCCCGGGCTGGGCACTGGGGGACACGGAGGGGCAGCGGGGAGGCTGGCTGGGTTCACCCCCATCTCCTCCCCTGCCAGCTAGTAGGACACACACCAAGGCAAAAATGGTGATGACAGCTAGAGCGAGGAGCACCAGAGTGGTCTTCTGGTTCATTGTCCGTGAACAGCGGGACAGAGGACTGAACCAGAGTGGAGACGTGTATTCTCAGGTCAGCAGAGTTAGGTCTCTCTTAGCTCCTATACAGGGGGTGGGGGGGCTCCTGGGCTCTGGCTGAGGTTCCCAGTGTTCAGCCGCTCAGGATACTGAGGGTGGGGAGGGTGGGAAGGACACGGGAAGGCTGGGGAGGGGGCGGGGCAGGCCGGGCTTTCGGGGCGGGCCCCAAGCAGGGCGGGAGTGATTTCCACAGACCTTACATGGCTTTGTCTTCCAGGCTCCAAATCAGACTCCACTTTCTGGGTCAGGGTTGAAACTGGGGAGAGCTGGGGGAGGCAGAAGGAGAGTGGGATTTAAAAATAATGCAACTGACCAGTTGAGCCTGGAAAGGCACCAGCAGTAAGGAGCTGGGTCTGCGCAGCGCAGCCCCTTGTCCCCCTCGCCTGGCTTCTTCACCCAACCCCCACCTTCCAGGACCAGATGTTCCCTTTCCTGTAACTTGGAACTATTGTTGTGCTTCCAAGGAAACCCCCCCCCCAGCCCCGCAGCTTCCCAAGCGGCATTCCTTGGCCTGGTCTGTCCCTCTTGCCCTTTCTTCTTCCATTGCTAATTTCCTTGGCCAGAGTTCTTAATATTCTTGGGGTGATTCTAGATACTTCAAAAGTCAAATAGAAGAAATTCAAGCGATAAATCTTGTAGCACCTTTTATTATAAATCACACACACCATCTATTTTTACAAAATTCTATCTATTCTTCCATTTCAATGCACATGCATAAAGAAATGTCTGGTATAACGTTCACCAAATGTGAACACTGGCTATTTCTGAGTGGTAGAATTTGTGGGGTTTCGCTTGAATATCTTAATAATCATATCATTTGTATAAATCCATCATTTAAACAAAATGAACTGGAAATAAGAATTAGCGGAAGGGATATATACGGGTTTAGTGTGGGAGGCTGTTTCCTAAGGGACATTAAGAGGGTAGGAATCAAGGGAGCAGGAAGTGGAAACAGAGAGAAAGGTACAAATGTCTCAGCAACCCCCCTCCATGTCCCACCACACCCTTGGGGCTAAAAGTCCTGGTAAAAGAAAGGGGGCAGGTCTGGGACACAGGCCGCCAGGTGGGGGATGCAGGCCACAGGGTTGACACTGCAGAGCCCAGCATCCTGGCCCTTCTCAAAGTAGATGCTGCCAGGGGAGAAGATGGAGGGATCCTCATCAAAGAAGTTATAGGGTCGGAGCAAGAAGCCAACTCTGTTCCCCAGAGTCACTGTGTTGGGGACATCCTCAGCATGGGGGATATGCAGGAAGCTGGCTGTAACCCAAGCCACCAGGTCCTGTGGGAAGAGGGAGAGGCTGAAAGACTTTGTGGAGACAAGACCCAAAGAACCACCCCTCCTCAGCCACAATCCCCAACCTCTAGCCTCAGCCTCATTTCTACCTCCACCCAGCCCCGGGTCCACACAGCAGGCGGGGTGATCCTTGTGAGAAGCTGCAGGGTGGTCGGTGTCCCAGGGCTAATCTCCAAGAGAGATGACCCGCATTGGCCCCTGAATCTGAGAACTGGAAACCTACCATTCCCTCCAACCTACGGTCAGGAGCTGGGCAGCCAAGACTTCGGGCTTAAGTTGCCCCTCTCCTCTGCCCCTAGGGCTACCAACCTCTCCTAAGAGGGTCTCATTGTTGATGAAGTCAGCAAAGGCCTTAGTGGGGGTCCAGATGTCATTCTGGTAATAGATGCTGCTGCTCTGTGACTCCTCCTCCTTCCTCCGGGTCACCACGAGCTGGTATCTGACCAGGAATGTTGAAGGAAGGTGGTGTCAGATCAGGGACCATTCCTGGCCTTGAAGTCCTTTGGACCAGATTCTGTGTGAGACCATTCCCCATCCCATATCTACTTGGAGCTGAGAGGAGGCACAGGGGTGAATGGTAAACCAAGGGTAGTGAGTTGGGATCTTCAAGAGCTGGGACGGGGAAGAGGACCAGTACTTCCCTTCCACCCAGTGCCCAGAGCCCTCCTCACCTCCCCCAGCTGAGGGCCCTCTCCATGTCGCTCTCCAGGGGCATGTGTATGCCGAGGGGGCTGTGGATCTGGATTCGGTACCCACGCTGGTGACCCCAGGCATTAGTCTGGTTGCCAGCCAGATAAAGGTAGCGGGGCAGGGGCTTTCCCAAGGAAAAAGCTGTCAGGTCCTCCCTTCCGAGGACCTGCCGAGTCAGCTGTGGGCGCTGCAGCTGGTGCTCTGGACTCCAAGGGGCTGCCACAGGTTTAAACACCACGTCTTCAGCTACCACCCAGTTTTTCAGCCCTGCCAGGGGGAGGGGGGAGAGGAGTTCCACACCAGGTGAGACAGTCCCTTGTCTTCCCCATGATGCCCCACTGCGCTGGCCTGACAAAGGGCAGTGGGGCTCATCAGAGAGCATTGTGCTGGGAGCCGGAAGGTCTGGATTCAAGCACTAACCCTTCTTTGAACCTGCCCCGTTCAATATGGCTATGACCAGTCACAAGTGGCTAGTTCCATTTAAATTAAAAATTCAGTGCCTCAGTCACACTAGCCACATTTCAAGTGTTCAACTGCCACATGCATCAGACGACACAGATGGAGAATATCCATCACCGCAGAGTTCTGTTAGCACTGGTCTACCCAGTGGACCTTGGACCGATTCTATGCTTCTCTGATTCTCTTTCTGAATCTCTATAGTAGGCATAATAAAAGCTGTTCTGTGGCTGAGCTCTGTAAGTGGAAAAGCACACGCAGGTGGCTAGTTACATTCTTGTAACTATGAAAGAGAGATTTGTCTTGGAGAAGCTGGCTGGAAAAACCCAATCCCCTTCCAGGGCGCCCTGCATCTACCTCCCAGCTCTGAAACTTTGCTTTCCTTCTCCACAAGGTAGGGACCCCTTTGTTTTTTTCTGAAGGGAGTAGTTTTAGATCTTATATTGCCTGAAAGCTCCCTAGAACTCGACTGCACTCATAATGTACACCCACCCTCCCCACTTGGCACTTGATGATACTCTCTTTGCAGGTTCGGGTGTCAGTTCCTTTAAACGGGACCGATTGTGAAGGCCCCCGGCCCCCTACAGAGCGCTGTTTGTGCTGAGGCCAGCATCTCTGCTGCTTGTCCCTCACGCTCCACACTACAGGGATCCAATACATGTGACTTGACTTTACTTCCCGAGACAAGGCTCTTTAATGCCAAAAATGCTGGAGAGAAACTTCAAAGTCTTATCCCAAATATGTCAAAGAATAGATAATAGACTCCTTTCAGTCATGCAATTTTCTTAGTTCTCCTCCCACCCGAAACCACGTCTTTATAGTCCAGAGGGTAAGAAAATGTTTCACAGAAAAGATGCCTAGTTACAAACCATTATACCGGGGCAGTTGCTTCTTCCTCCATCTCCCCCCACCCTCCTCAGTTTGGCGAGGGTCTGGTAGGTTGCTACTTTTCTTTCTGGGTCTAATAGTCTGTGATTCGGTAAGCTTGTTATTTTGTTGTTGACAAACGTCCGTCAGGAGCAGCAAGTCCTCTCTGTGCTTTAAGCCCCACTTGAAAAATCCCTTTCTACACTTGCAGCAAGCCTATTGCGTGCCTGCCGTGTCACCGGAGGGCCGGCGGTGAGGACATGTGCTGGCAGGGATGAGAGGACCCTCCCCAGGACGACAGTGGGGCCACCAACCTATGTCCTGTTTTATGAAATCCTGTTAAACAAACCCCTACTAGCACCCCCCTCCTCGTGCCCCAGGACCACTCTACACTGAAAACCTCCATAGGCTGCTTCCTACCTCTGCTCAGGCCCTGCTTTCCCCACCTCCACTGGCCCCCAGAATCAGGAAAAAAAACGTAAGCGCCCCACCCCCAGGCAAACTCACTAGCCGCAGAGGCACTCGAGAGGAAGCCAGCCAGGCACGGCCACTGCATTTAAGCCAGTTTCACAACCACAGTGAGGCAGAGGGGCCGGGTGAGCAGGGTCGGGTAGGGACACCCCTTCTACCTTCGGCCAGATACCCAGCACGCCCAGCGTTTCAGGCTGACTGCAGCCGAATACGCTCCAATCAGCCCCTGCTCCGCCGCCACCGTATGTCGTGGTGCCGGCCTGCCACCCTCTGCCGCTTCTGGCTCGATCTGGGGGCCTCCCTTCCCTCTGCACCCCCAAGTCTCAGTCCTCACCCGAGCACTCACCTGCCACGTCCAGGTCCAGCTTGAAGTGGAAGGCATGCGTGTGCACTGCCCCCAGCACTCGTTCCCCCACACGGTTCCCAAAGAGGAGGCTCTCCTCACCCCCACTCAGGAAAGCCGTGTTGACATAGCCCGTGGCATGGACCCGCCCTTCCAGCGCCCCATTTGGGTGCAGTACAAAGTCCCAAACGTAGTCATAGTTGCCTACTGATGACACAGACCTGACTACAAGGGCCGAGCCAGCCAAACCACCATAGAAATGACTCTCAAGGTGATTGTGGTGCCTCCGAAGGGGTAGTCCTTGTGCCTCCTCAAATACACACACAGCCCCCGGGAGCAACTGGACTGCCCCTGTACCCACTAGTATGTGGATGTCCACCATCGTCGATTGATAGGGGCAGTCGACTCCCCGAACCAAGCCCCGGCTGTGACGGCCAAGTCCATAGCTGCTATCCAAGTATCTGGTCATCATTGTCTTGGGTGAGTCAGCACCATAGACGGATACACACTCCTGGACACTGACTTCATAGGCCACCCGCTCGCCCTTGAACCGAATATCAAAAATCCTCATGCCACTGAACACCCCATGACCGAAGGTAAATGTCCAGAGGGAGGATGCCACCAGGTTCCCTTGCACACTATATTGGGAGCCCTGGGGTGAGAACTGAAGAGGAGGGAGAGGACCTGGGGAGGTCCGGGACTTCAAGGATGAAGCCCCATTTGGCAGGGGGAGAGGAACCCTAACCACTTCCAGCCGGCCAGCCTTAAACTCCCATTCCAACTGGCCCAAGTCTGCATAGTAGCGCCCGAGGTAGAAGACCCGTTGGACAGCCCAGTGGGCAGGGTCCAGGGCCCTGTGGTCCAGCAGTAGCTCCAGCCCCACTGGGTGAAGGAAAATCCCAACACCTGAGATGTTATGGTAGAGGGCTATCCAGGTAGCACGGTCCCCCGAGCGCAGGCCACTGGGGGTGGCATGCAGAGGTGCCAAAGTGGAGCCATTGTAGTTGAAGACAGAAGCCAGAAAGACTGGTGCCTTGGGGAGCTCCACTTCCTTCAAATGCTTCCACATCTGGGTAAACTCAGCTCCCAGCATGGGGCGGCGGTGGTAGGGCAGGGGGCCCCCGTGTCGCTCCACCGTCACATCCCGCAGGTAGGAGGGCCGGGGCAGTGGCCCCACCACCAGCTCACTCACGTTGGGCTGGGGTTGTCCGCCAAAGAAGACGATGGCCAGTGCCTCCCGGGCAGGTGGGGGGGCTCCCCCTGTCCAGGTGGGCCAGGGCTGCGGCCTTGGGGGGCAGGTGCAGCTCCACCGAGAAGACGCAGTTGTCCGAGGGGCGGGCCTGGGCTGCATCCACCAGGCCTGGCCCTAGCTGCCGGGTCAGGAAGCTCATCACAGCCGTCAGCTCCTCTCGGCTCAGGTCTGCAAACAGCTGGCTCTGGCCGGGGTGTGTCCCGGGCTGGGCACTGGGGGACACGGAGGGGCAGCGGGGAGGCTGGCTGGAGCCACCTTGGCTGGTCAGCAAGACATAGGCCAGGGCAAAGATGGTAATGAGGGACAGTGCCAGGAACACGAGGACTACCTTGAGGTTCATGCTGAATGCAGACAGCTGAAAGGGGAGTCCTCCCAGCTGCTCCTTCCAGTTACTGACATCAAATCAGGGCTTATATTCAGTAGGATGGATAGGAATGGAGAAAACTCCACCCTGTGGGTTGGACAGGAAATTTCTGACCTTAATTTATATAATTCTGTTCCAATTTTCTGTTCGGTGGTTTGCCTCCAGGCACCACTTCCACGTGCAAAGGCTCTCCCCTGCCCCTGAGCTCCTGGCGGCAGCATGGCAGGAGCTCTGGCTGCCATCACTCAGACCAGGCTAGAGGGCATGTGGATTAACCCTAAACTCTACCTTTCCCTCAGAATAGGTCTGAGGAAGAATGCAAGTCTCAGGTGCCCAGTTAAGTGCTGTGTGCTACACGCAGGCACCAGAACTATCCATTTCCCTACCTCCTAGCAGGCACCACCCGCCAATATTCCCACAACCCACGGCCCAGGTCAGCAATAAGCACTTGGCCAGCTGCCAGAGGCCAAGACCTTGCTTTGTAGTATCAAGCCTCTTCTATCTAGTCAGTGGGAAAGGCAAGGTGAGAGCCTGGGATCAGCAGGCAGATCCCTACGCTGTAGGACCTCAGAGGAGTTACTTCTTATGAGTTTCAGTGTCCTCATCTATAAAGGCGGGGTAAACTACCCCAGATTCATGAAAATTAAAGGTCACGCACCTAAAGCACTTAACAGAGCCTAACACAGGCTAGGCATTCAAAAATTGTTAGCTACTGGTACCGATCTCTGAAACAGACTACAGCAGACGTTCCTCCACTGTTCAAGACCTTAAATCTCTTTTCGCAGAGACAATGAGGGGATCATTGGATATCAAAAGGCTACTCTGCAAGGTGCAAGTTGAGGAAACTTTATTTCAGAGAGAGCTAGGATCCTAGACAGCCCTCCCAAATCACTGGAAAACCAAAAGCAGGAATCCCTGGCATCTCCTCAGGAGATTAAGACACTGTTCAGCAGGGAGAATTAGTATAAGGTCAAGAAAATGACCGGGTAGGCTGTGCCTCAAACCAGGTGATCCCCCACACGCGGAACTAGGGCGGCCTCTACTGGCAGTTCATGGGTATCACCGGGGAGAGAGAGCAAGGAATTGCAATCCTGGGGGAAGTTAGACAGAAGGAGCTCAGGTTTGGGAAGAGCTAACTTTCACATAAATTCAGACTGAACACAAATGAAGGACCCACCCCTGCCTCTTGGTAGGCAGAAGCCTCAGTCTTTCCATTATTTTAGAGAAAAGAGGCAGCTCAATTGCTAATAAAAACACCCAACAGGGTGGCTGGAGGTGTATGTGGAGGTGGGTGTCCCCGTATGCACGCACTTGAGTGTGGGTATGTCCCTAGCCACCAGAGCATCGCACCAGGGTCTGCAGCTTTAGAAAGAGGTCAAAGTACCTGCATTTTTAATAATTTCTTGACATGGTAAAAGAATTTTACATTACGATCCAAGGGTGATAGAGTGAGGAGGGGCAGCAGAATAATCCAACAAACAAAAAGGGAAACTGAGAAACACATGGTGGGGGGGGGGGTAGGGTTTTAGCTGGAAGGGATCTGGAGGGTGGGTAGGGGCACTGCCCAACTAAAATGCAATTGGTTTGTTACTGAGTACTATTCATGGGAAGACAGCATCCTGACCCCTTCTCTACAGCATACTGGGAGTAAAAATGATGCGGCCGCATGGAAATGTGATTGGGGTTGAAGGCAAGAGGAAGAGAGGGGAAGAATAAAAGTCAGAAACAGACACCGAGAGAGTCACTGGCAGGCTGACCGCAGATCCGGACTCTCCAGTAGCGGCAGAATAACAAAGTGGGGGTTTGATGAGGGTTAACAGAAAAGCTGTAACAAGTGATATCTCTGGAAGTTTTGAGGAATAGGAGGCAACTCTTCTATGGTTTTGATTGCCCAGTAGATTTTCACATACACACAACGCGTACACGCATGTGTGTGCATCACACACATGTACGCACAGGTGCTGCTGCCCTTGGAAGCACGGTGCTATAAATAAGAGAACTATCTGTCCCATCAGAAAGCCCAGCCGGGGCAGCAGCATCTGGCCCTCACAGCTGCAGACAGCCCCACCCCAATTTACAACTGGCCTAGGAAGAGGCAACCAGCAGAGGACCGGCCTTTGCAATAACACCCAAAAAGACCCGAGTCAGAGAGGAAGGGCCCTTCCCCAAATCCTCTGCTTCTCATCTCTCAGCTCTCCTCCAATTCACCAGCCTCTGGGCACCAAGAGGCTATATATAATAGCAGAACGATGGGCCCCGGTGGGTGAGGACCAAGACGACGATCACCTTCTGAATGGTGTGTTTGTGACAGAATTCATGGGGTGGGGGTTGGGGGGACGGCGGGACAAAGGAAAACAACACAGACGATGGGATGGGGAAATCAGGTAACGGAGTAGGAAGGCATGTGCGTGCATGTCTGTACGTATGTGTCCATCACACACATATGTGTATGTGAAAATCCTAGTTATAAAAACATTTCAAGGAGCTAGGGACTTGGCGGAAGGCCTAAGGTGTTTCTTGTCATGATCAGGTTCAAGGTGGAACGTATGTGGATGGGAGACCCTAAGTTATCATCAGGGAAACTGTGGGAGGGAGGATCCAATGTCCCACACAGTGGCAAGAGACACTAACCTTACATCAGAGGAGAGGAGCTGGAAACCTCCCCCCACCCCAGTTCCTAAAAAACACCTAGCACTTTCCTTCCAGTTCCCTCAGCTTCTAATCCGCTAATCAACAGAAGGAAGAAAACACAAAGCTCAAGACACAGGAGGGAGAGGGCAGGGAGAGAAAACACAAGTATTCTTGTGTCAACATCCTGCAGACACAAACCTGGACTTCTCCAGAAATTAGGACAGGTCGGGTGTGGGGTATTAGGGAAGGAAAGAGAAGAGTTCCTGAGGCCTGAAAAAAGAGGTAAACACGTCACAGAACTACATGAGAGTTTCATTAGACTCTAACTAAAAACAGAGAGAGGTGTGATTACTATTTCCAGCCAGTTTCCCCATCACGATAGTCATGTAACAAACCAAGGCAATGTCGGTCTTGAGCCAGACTCACAGAGTCCCCTGGCCCTGGCCCCGGCCCTGGCCTCAGTACAGTGTCTCTGCATTGCTGCTCCGGGGCCGTTTGATCTTCTCGATATTTTTCAGGATCATGTCATGTAGAGTGACCTGGGAGAAGAGGCCAGGGAGTCACATTTGTTCCACCCCAACCCCCCAAAGAAACCAGATACCCCACAAAGCCCCAAGCAATGATATGCAGATCCCCATCTCACTCACTGGAACCTCAGTTCAGGGCGGCTGCTTCTCCTCTCTATACCCACACACCAGGGGGGATTCCTGGGAAATTCCCAGGCCCCAGGTGTCTAATAACAACTAGCATTCATTGAGCACCTAACATAAGCAACAATTGTACTGGGTCTTTTAATGTGTTATTTTACTTTACTTTTTTTTTTTTTTAAAGATTTATTTATTTGAGGGAGAGAGAGAGCACGCACACAGACGCGCATGCACAGGAGTGAGGGAGGGGCAGAGGGAGAGAATCTCAAGCAGCCTCCCTGCTGAGCGTGGAGCCCGGCACAGGGCTCAATCCCACTACATATGAGATCATGCCCTGAGCCGAAATCACAAGTTGGATGCTTAACCAACTGCACCACCCAGGCGCTCCTATTTAACTCATTTTTAAAAACCATCTTTGTAAAAAACAAAACAAAAAAATCCCCATCTTCGTGCCATAGATACTCTAAGTTCTATCTTAGTGATGTTCTAGCTTAGAGATGAGAAAACTGAAGTCTAAGGTTCAACAACTTGCCCAAGGCCACAGATTACAGGAAGAATTGGCTCTAAACCCGAGCCTGTCTGACTCTAATGTCTACATCTTCACACCTCTACTGCACCGCATCCCCTGCCGTCCAAACAGAAAGGGAGATCCCCAGCTACGCACCCGCAATGAGCTCATAATTCTCACCACTCAATGGATGAGAATTTATCCTTTTATCCCACTCCCTCTCCCATCTCGAACCCCAGGGAGTGGCCAGGACTAACAGCCAGGGTGACTGAGGGCAGGGACCAAGGTTACTTACATATTGATTCCTTAGCTCTGATATAATGAGCCGAAGGCTGATATATTCTTTCTCATCAATCTCTGTCACGGTGCGGCGATAGTCCTCCTGAAAGGGGGACAGGGGAAAGGCTAGTCCCCGAGGCCGGCCTGTCCACAGGCAGCTCTGGCTGAGAAATGGCCACTCCTCCCTCTCCCTTCCACCCTCAGACCCCAAACCCTTACTTACCACATGGGGATATTTAGCTATTTTAGAAACCAATTTGGCTCTTGTAATATAATATCTGAAAGGAGAGATAAAAGGAGGAAGCTGCAGGAGACCCTGGACGGTGCTTGCCGCATCACCAGCCCCCAAGTCCTGGGCCAAGCCCAAGAAGCCCTACCTAGAAATCTGGTCCAGATAAGATGCAGCTTCACTCTCAACAGTTCTTAGTTCTGCAACTGTCTCCTCCTAAAAAAAAAAAAACAAGTGTTGAGGTCAAGTCACTTCCACGTCACCCGAAGAGCAGACCAAGAAAAACACACACAAAGCAGGTTGAAAAGGAGAATAAACCTCCCGGACCTTCCTGTCCAGTTGGTAATACAAGCATGTTACCTGAATGGAGACCCCGAAGTTGTTCCCATCTTCTATCCTGGGAATCAGGAGCTGTACCCACATTTTGACCTGAAGGGTGAGAGGACCAATATATACATATGAGGACCCTTGCCTTTTCTGCCAAAGCCACGAAGTACACAATCCATGCTGCTAGGACCAGATGCCGGGAGCAGGGGAGCCAAGACACTTCACGTGCCAACTCCTCTATCACCGCCATGCCTCCTGCCCCACATCCAACATTTTTCATAGTTTAAGCCAGGCTCTTTGGGGTCAGCCCACAGGTCACTAGCCCCTGCCTCACCGTATTGCATTTCTCAATCAGCAGCCGGATCTCAGGTTTCACTTTCTCAATAATGTCCACTAGCTGCTGGTTGCTTTTTAGCATCCCATTGGGCATCACGAACACCTTGGTTCCTGGAAGGGACATGAAGAAGGTCAAATGACTGGGGTGGAGGACAGGACATTAACACCCCCCACCTTTCTCTCTTCTTCCCCAGACCCGTGAGATGCTATGACCTCTGCCTTTTATCTGTCACAATCCTATCGACAAACCATGACCCCACCAACAGAATCAAAAAGAGAAAATGCATGGATTAGCAAATGAGTGTCTAAAGTATGCCAAAAGTCTGAAGAACAAAGAAATTAAAATATGCTCTAAAGATTTAATGTACCAACTATTACTGAAGAAGAGAAAATAATGTGAAACTGGGACTTCTGTGAAAAACCTGAGATGTGTAGCCACCTCTAACCTCTCTCCCTTGGGAGTCCACACTAAGTCAAGCCCTCCCTGTTTATTGGGAAATTAGGTTTTGGGCGCTAAATAATGACCATGTTTGGAGAACTTAGGAATGCTAACTCTGGAAAAGCAAATCCGATCTTGTTTCCTGACCAGAGACTGCCAGATCAATCCTCCTGCTCAGGGCTGCAAGCCAGGGAGTAGGTGGGGTAAGGCTGGCTCTTACCTTGGAAGGCCTCTTCACACTCATCCAACCTTCGCTTCTTGTAAGTGGGCTAAGGATACAGAGACAGGAATTAGCCTGCTCCGGACACCCATAACCCCATCACAAGTTCCCCTTCCAGCAAATCTAATCCCTTCTTTGGCCCCATAGGTTGTTTCAATTTATGCACAATTTACTAAGCACAGTCAGGGCTTTAAGGAAAGAGTCTTGCCACAAAGCAACTTACACTCTAGTTGGGAAGACCAACCTTTCAACTAACACATTAAGCAATTAGGGGAGAGGAGTTGATACTATAAGTAAACAGTAAAAATGAACCATTCAGTGCAGGGTGAGGATAATTAAGGGAATATGTACAAATCTTCTGGTTCCACAAAGAAGCACAATATTCAATCAACAAACATGTATTTAGCACCTGCTATGTACCAGGTGCAGAACTAGGTGCTGGGGATACAAAGTTGATTAAGACAGTTTCTGCTTTCCAGAATTGCAAGCTCTATCAATGAGACCGTAACTAAGAGAACAATACAGTGTTATCACTGTTGTTATAAAACGTGGACATATAACTGACAAGCACTAGGTGCTAAAGATATGGAGCAAAGACAGGGACTGCAGTTATATAGCAAGAACTGCTCATCCTGTAACAACACTCAAGACACAAACAGGTGAGAAAAATCTTGCTTAGAGCCACAGGGACAGACCAGACAACTTGAGGGAACTGTAGCTATTAGTCCTATTTGGAACTTACTTTAAGACAGAGTAGCATTAGGTTATACACTTCATGCTATAAACGAAAATCAGGGTCTAAAAGTGGTATACTGGAATCATCATGTCATTAAGAGCCCTCGTTCCTAGATCCTAATAGCACTGTTTCCTCTGTACATGTTCAAATTGACTAGGAAGTAGAGAACAGAGAATAGAGAACTACTGCTTCAGAATACAAAGAAAAATGCAGGACACTCACACCGTCCAGTCCATCGTGGCTATTGGTGAGAAGAATGGGGTCAGGGACTGGGAGATTCATGTCTGAGTGGATCTGAGTTAGGTCATGGATGTTTAGGATTGGTTCCTGAAAGAGAGACACCCACCCCCAAAACAACATTAGTCTTTTCAAAATGAACAAAGAACTATTTCATTTGAAGGGCAAGAAATGAGAATATTTTACTGCACAAAACAAAATAGAATCGACACGTGATTTCTCCCATTTGACAGAAAGACCAGAGCCAAAAAAACTGGGGAATTTGAAGAAAAGAAAAGGGTCTCTCACCTTCAAAAAACTATCAAGTTCTAACAACTTCTTTGGGAAAAAATTTGCCACCAAGTCTTCTGCCTAAAGATGAAGGAAAATACAGCTGAATTAATAACTGTGGGAAGGTCTCTCTCCACAAATCTCTTCTTTAGGAAATTCCCAACTATCAACCAATGCTTATTTTTCTATTTACTGCACTCACCTCACTTGTGATCCGCTCCCTGAAAGAATCAACCTAAAATTAACAAAGAGAACAATTCAGTAACAGCAAGTCAGCACCTGGCAACAGCGGTAAGGGCAGGATGGGAAAACCCAAATTCAGCTGTCTTCCCCTCACCTTGTAATTGTAATGAGAGGCTGAGAGGCCCCCAGACTGTAAGTACTTTATTTTTTTGAGGATCCATTTCTCCATCTCAGGAGAGGGAAGCGGGGCTTGAGGGTAGCACCCACCTGTCTTCCCTCCCACCCTCCCTCCCCGTATCTGAAGCTGTCTGAATTTGAGAGCAAACAAAAGGCAGGTAGACAGGCGAGATGTGAGCTCACAAACGTGCCAAGCCCCCATCCAGACCTAGCCTTTGATACCAGGCAGGCCTGACGCCAAGGGTAGGGGTACAGCAGCAGTAGCATCCAGAGGGGGGACGTTGCCGGGCTGGGGGACTTCCAGCTGTCACTGGCCTAAAGTGCTGAGTCCACCACGTGTCCGCGGAGGTCTCCCCGGGACTCTCCACCACCAGACGCGGTTCAGAAGGCCACCCTATTATTATCCTCTCCCCCGATGCCGTCTCCGGGAGTGGGGGGCTGGGCTGAGCTGAGCGGAAGCTCAGAGCTGGTGTCCCCAGGGAGACAAAGACGCCACGGGGAGTGGGGAGCCGGTCAGACTGCTCGGGGATCGAAGCGAGGGGTTAGGAGGCCCGGACCGGTGCCGCTACCTTGAGCTTCACTTCCTGATCCACCTTCAGCAACGAGGCCATGGCCGGGCCGGGCCGTGTCCGCTCCACTGGAGACCGGAGGCGCTGTGGGCTCCGGGGAGGGGGTCAGAGGGACGGGAAGAATCTCGGCTGTTCTAGGGACGCGGCCGCCCTCGCTGGCTCACTCACTGCTCGCTCGCTCGCTCCCTCCCTCCGTGCCGTCCGCCCGCCCGCCTGCTGCCTGCTGCCTGCTGCCTGCTGCCTGCTCGCTCTCTCGCTCGCCCTCCCGGCTTTCGCCGCTCACGCCGGAAGTTACGTCACAGCCAATCGCCGGGACTCCGGAGAGGCGCACGTGCCTTGCGCAGCCGCGCTGGGGTCCAGCGCTGGACGCTCGGGGCCGGACTCGTTATTTCCCGGCTTCCTGTGCCGGGTAAGGGTGAAGTAGGAGGGAGGGCGGCAGAGGGTGGTTTGCTGAAAACTGAGCATTGGAGAGACTCGAGTACTATTTGACATTCTGTTAGCTCGGCGCTCGCCCTCGCCAGAGGGACCCTCTGAACCGCTGCAGCATCAAGGACCGGACGGACCACGCCGTCGCGCCCCAGTGACGTCGGCCCGAGGAAGCCGGCGGGCCGGGCGTGGGGCTCGGGGGGTTTCTAGTCTGTGATTCTTGCTGCCTCCTCCCGTCGCCCGAAGCTCTGGTGTTGGGCTGGAGCCAAACAGAAGTCAAGTTCTGTTGTACCAGGCTTCCCCACCTTTCTCCGCCACTAATTCTCATACACTTGGAGACCTCAGAGATCAGCTGCCTGATGGGCAAATTGACACCCAGAGTTGGGCATTGCTTGTCCAAGGCTACATAGTGTTTCCAGTAAACCTGGACCAGAACCCAGATCTCCTGACTTCCAGGACAATGCCGTATCTATTTTCCTAATAAGAGGCAGAGACCATACTCAGTCGTTAAGCGTCTACCTTCGGCTCAGGTCATGATTCCAGGGTCCTCGGGTCGAGCCCCGCATCGGGCTCCCTGCTCGGCAGGAAGCCTGCTTCTCCTTCTCCCACTCCCCCTGCTTGTGTTCCTTCTCTAGCTGTCTCTCTCTCTGTCAAATAAATAAATAAAATCTTAAAAAAAAAAAAAAAAGGCAGAGACCATAGCTCTTCACTCATCCATTCATTCGGTTCGTCTCTTAACATTGGTTATTTCTCACAATAAAATGGGGGCAGGACACTGTACTAGGCCCTGGGACAGCATTGTCCCAGAGCCCAGAAATACGCGAGGCACTTATATGAGTGAAAATTATCTAGTAGCCACATTAAAATGTAAAACAGGTGAAAATAATTTTAATCATAGATTTAACCCTTTATCCAAACATTATCATTTCAACATGTAATCAATATAAAAATATGAATGAGATCTTACATATTCTTTGCTCATGCCAAGTCTTTGAAATCCAGTATGAATTTCACACTGACTGTACATCTCAATTCAGAGGTTCCACATATGACTAGTGACTCCTGTATTGAAAAGCACATCTCAGGGAAGTCAAAGGTAAACAGGACTCAAGTTCTTTGGCCTCCTGGGTCCTAATACTGGGGAAAGACATCAGAAAATAACCTGACAACATAATTGCAAAATTTGATAAATGTTTGGAAAGAAATGACTGACGTAGAGAACACCAGGGGTCTATTTTAGATAGAATGGCCAGGGCCAGCCTCTCAGATGAAGTGATGAGCTAGGATATAAAGGCGGG
>NC_058417.1:40637852-40679624 GCF_002201575.2 Neomonachus schauinslandi | reverse complement strand
GGGGGGGGGGGGGGGGGGGGGGGGGGGGGGGGCGCCGGGGTGGCTCAGTTGGTTAAGCGACTGCCTTCGGCTCAGGTCATGAGCTCGGGGTCCTGGGATCAAGCCCCGCATCAGGCTCCCTGCCCCGCAGGAAGCCTGCTTCTCCCTCTCCCACTCCCCCTGCTTGTGTTCCCTCTCTCGCTGTATCTCTCTCTGTCAAATAAATAAATAAAATCTTTAAAAAATAATAAAAAATAAAGGGTATAAAGGGGTTAGCATGGGAAGAGTGAGGGGAAGAGCCTCCAAAAGGACAAGGTGAGGCACAGGCAAACACCCTGGGGAAGGAAAGAGGTTGTCCTGTTGAAGAAATTGAAAGACTAGTTAGTGAGTGGGGGATGGGAGTGGGGTGGGGAGGGTTGTTGGGAAACAATTTGGATTAAGTACAAAGGCAGGTTGTCTGATTTACATTTTGGGGTCATTCTTGCTGCTCAGCATTTATCCTGGGTGGGCCTCTGCGTTAAGCACAAGGGAAATGGTGGGAATGCACAGTTAAATGAAGTGCCATTGACTATGGCCTTTGGAATCAGAGACACCTCGGTTCAAATCCTACCCTCAGCTCCTTACTGTGATATTTTGGGGAAATGACTGAAATGCTGGGTCTCAATTCCCTCATCTGTGAGAAGGAATTTTATTATAAATAAATAATATGTAATTCTGTGGGGTGTTTGTGAATACTGGAAATCATACATATGTAAAAGAACTAACACAGTTAGTGTGTGGACACAGGCAGGGACCAGATAAATAGAAGCCATTGTCAATTAAGCTAACTGTTAGTGCTTAGCATGAAGAGGTTAGTCCTTAAACTATGTAATTATTGTCATCGCTGCTTCCAAACTCCAGGTCCTTTTCCATTTCTTCAAGACTATATGAAACATAGCCCATACTACCCATCTTGCTTATTAATGTCTGCTAGTTTTCTCTCCTTTACCTCTGCTTTCTGATAACACTTGTACCTAGTAACTTTTGAACTCTTATCTGGAACTTAACTTCAGGAATGCTTTCCCAAATTAACTTCATGCTATCTTAAGTATGAAATTACCCTGCATTTCGGGGCACCTGGGTGGCTCAAGTCGTTAAGCATCTGCCTTTGGCTCAGGTCATGATCCCAGGGGCCTGGGATCGAGCCCCGCATTGGGCTCTCTGCTCGGTGGGAAGCCTGCTTCTCCCTCTCCCTCTGCCCCTGCTTGTGTTCCCTCTCTCGCTGTGTCTCTCTCTGTCAAATAAATAATATCTTTAAAAAAAAAAAAAGAAATTACCCTGCATTTCTTTCAGAATTAATAACTTTAAGTTGAAAACTTAATATGTTTGTGTTTGTTGAAATATGGCTTTGTTCTCAAATAATTGTGTTTTGTCTTCAGGTAAGTTGTAAGAAGACGGGTACCCATTCGTTCTTTATTTCCCTTCCTAATTCCCTATCGAAATGTTTTATATAATACTCCACTCATTTATTTATTTATTCAGTGAACAGTTGTTGAGGGCCACTACATTTAACAAACTCTATTCATTTCTGGTCCTTGTGAATCAAATGTGATTACTGATGACTGGTACCACTTTAAATTCATGTCCACAAATCTCAAATGGGTGCACAACACTGCCGAAGAGCCTACTACATGCTCTTTTTTTTTTTTTAAGATTTTATTTATTTATTTGAGACAGAGAGAATGAGAGAGACAGAGAGCACATGAGAGGGGGGAGGGTCAGAGGGAGAAGCAGGCTCCCCGCCGAGCAGGGAGCCGGATGCGGGACTCGATCCTGGGACTCCAGGATCATGACCTGAGCCGAAGGCAGTCGCTTAACCAACTGAGCCACCCAGGCACCCCAGAGGGGCTTTTTTTTTTTGTTTTTTTTTGTTTAAAGATTTTATTTATTTATTTGACAGAGAGAATGAGAGAGAGAGCACATGTGAAGGGGGAGGGTCAGAGGGAGAAGCAGACTCCCTGCCGAGCAGGGAGCCTGATGCGGGACTCGATCCCGGGACTCCAGGATCATGACCTGAGCCGAAGGCAGTTGCTTAACCAACTGAGCCACCCAGGCGCCCCTACTACATGCTCTTGACAAGTGTACTCTCCTACACTCCAAATGAGTGATATGCTTTCTCATTTCCCTAATCCTCGACTATCCCTCCCCCACCACATCCAATTTATGATTTTGGGTCATTCTTCATTGAGAAAACAGAAGCAAATGAAAACTTCCTCTCCCCACCAAATTTGCCAGCCTGCAAGTACTTTCTGCCCTTCCTCCTCTTTCATTGACGGAAAGATCCCTGTTCCCATCAAAAACCAACTCTTTGTGCATTGGGTCCCATACGCTTCACTTTCCCTAGGTCTGTGCTCCTGTGATTATCCATTTTTCCCCTATATTACATTTATCCCTCTCTACTGGATCATTTCCAAACATGACAAATTTCTCCCATCTTGGGAAAAATGGACCCAGATTCCTCTGTAGCTATCACTCCATTTCTGTGCTCTTCTCCATGCCAAGATTTCTTGAATGATATTATTGTCTCTTACTCTACTTCATCTCCCACTCATTCCAATCCACTCCACTCAGGCTCTCCCACCCCATGTTCTCATTGAGATAGTTCTTGTTAGTTTACCAGTTACTGCCATACTGATAGTCACCTCTTCATCTTGAATTTCTTGGTGGTATACATTAATCACTCCACCTTGTAAAAAAATTTTTTAAAGATTTCATTTATTTATTTAGAGAGTGCGCGAGCAGGGGAGGGCCAGAGGGAGAGGGAGAGAGACGATCTCAAGCCGACTCACCACTGAACGTGGAGCCCGACACAGGGCTCGATCTCATAACCCTGAGATCATGACCAAAAATCAGAGGTCAGAATCAAGAGTTGGACACTCAACTGACTGAGCCTCCCAGGCATCCCTAACTACTCCACCTTTTAAAACATATATGGCGGGGGGCGCCTGGGTGGCTCGGTTGGTTAAGCGGCTGCCTTCAGCTCAGGTCATGATCCCAGGGTCTTGGGATCGAGCCCCGCATCAGGCTCCCTGCTTGGCGGGAAGTCTGTTTCTCCTTCTCCCACTCCCCCTACTTGTGTTCTTTCTCTAGCTGTCTCTCTCTGTGTGTCAGTTAAATAAATAAATAAAATCTTTATTAAAAAAAAAAACAACAAAAAACATATATGGCAGGGCACCTGGGTGGCTCAGTCAGTTGGGCGTCTGCCTTTGACTCAAGGCATGATCCCGAACTCCTGAGATCAAGCCCCACGTCAGGCTCCCTGCTCAGCGGGGAGTCTGCTTCTCCCTCTGCCCTTCATCCTACTCATGCTCTCTCTCTCTCTCTCTCAAATAAATAAATAAAATCTTTAAAAAAAACACATATGGCAAACTGTTCTTCCAACATTCCTCCAAACTCACCGGTGACCTATTTCCTTTGCTGGCTCTTCCTCTACTGCTCACTTCCTAATGGTGGCATGCTCCAGGGCTTAGTCCTACATCCTTAAGTCTTCTCCACTTACACTTTCTCCCTAAGAGGTATTACCCATGTTCATAGCTATGAATACCATCTGTATGCTGAATGGTTCTAAATTTGTATCTCCAGTCCTGACATCTTCACTGAGCTCCAATTGTCTATTTGACATTCCTACTTGGGTAGCAAATAGGCATCTCAAGCTTGATGTGGCCAAACCAGGATTCTTGATTCTTCCATACAGCTGTTATTTTCCTGCTCTTCCCCATCTCAGTAACAGACAACTATCCACTTAGTTTTCCAAACCAAACATTGAACTGTCAACCTTGATTCCTCTCTATCCCTCAGCTCCCCACATCTAATTCATCAGCAGGTCCTGTTAGCTTTACCTGTATAATGCATCCTGTATGAGTATGCTTTTCTCCATCTCCTCACTTGTTGTTTTTAAAAAGATTTTTTATTTTTATTTTTTTTGAGAGAGAGAGCACGAGCAGGGAGGAGAGGGAGAAGGGGGGAGAGGGAGAAGGGAGCCCAATGTGGGGCTTGATCCCAGGACCCTGGGATCATGACCTGAACCGAAGGCAGGCGCTTAACCAACTGAGCCACCCAGGTGCTCCTCCATCTCCTCACTTGCTATCCTAGTTGAAGCCACTGTCACCCTTTACTAGGACTATTACAATAGACTCCTATTTGGTCTCTCCATTTTCACTCTTGCTGCCACCCTCCACTACCATATTCTATTCTCTACTCAGCACCCAAATTATCTTTTAATATGTCATCCATGGTTATGGCAGTATCTACTAAAGCTGAGTAAGTTTATGTATTTTAAAATATTTTAATATTATGTAACCATATATATACACATAGATGTACATACATGTATGTACGTATACATATATACATGTAAATATATATTTAATACACAAATAAATATATATATGTATTTCTGGGTCATATTCCCAACTCTAGGAATATACCTAACAGAAATGCATAAATATATTCACCAAAAGACATGACTAAAAATGTTCATAGCAAAGCTATTTACAATAGCGCCAACCAGAAACTACCCAAATGTCTCTCAACAGTAGGACAGATAACTAAATTTTAATATATTCACACAGTGGAATACTGCACAGTATTGAAAATGAATGACCTAAAACTACACACAAGACAAATGCATCTACAAACATAATATTGAGTAAAAGAAACCAGAAACGAGTACATACTGTATGATTCCATTTACACAAAGTTCAAAACAGTCAAAACTAATCTATGGTGTTAGAACTGAGGATATCGTTTCCCCTTGGGGTGAGTAGTGACTGGAAGGGGACACAGGCGAAGGGAGTTGGGTCCTGGTTACATGGGTGTGTTCATTTGTGAAAATTCATTGAGCTGTACATTTAGGATTTTTGTCCTTTTCTATTTGTATTTTATAATTCAGTAAACAGTTTTTTTTTTTTTAAAGTAAGCCAAATCAACAAGACAGGAGGAAGATGGCAGCAGAGTAGGAGGACCCTGGATTCGTCTCATCCCAGGAACACAACTAGATAAGTATCATTTCACTCATATGTGGAATTTAAGAAACAAAACAAACAAGCAAAGGGGGAAAGAAAGAGAGAGGGGAAAACAAGCCAACAAACAGACTCTTAACTATAGAGAACAAACTGATGGTTACCAGAGGGGAGGTGGGTGAAGGGATGGGTGAAGTAGATGATGGGGATTAGGGATGTACTTGTTGTGATGAGTGTCGGGTGATGTATAGGAGTGTTGAATCACTATATTGTACACCTGAAACTAATATTACACTGTATGTTAACCAACTGGAATTTAAATGAAAACTTTTAAAAATAAATAAATAAATAATAAGCCAGATCATGTCTTTTCCCTGCTTATCACCCTCAATGGTTTGCCAGCTGACAGAGAGCCTCCTGAATCTCCCAGTGAAGTAACTCCACCTACCCTTGCCCCTACTTATTCTCTATCAGATCATCCTCTTCTATTTTCCTCATCATACCTATTACATTGGTTATATTGGTTTGATGACAAACTGGGTGGCTTAGAACGAGAGAAAGGAATTCTCTTACAGTTCTGGGGACTAGAAGTCTGAAATCAAAGAGTCAGCAGGAGTGTTCCCTCTAAAGGTGCTGGGAAAGAACCTGCTCCAGGCCTATCTCCTGGCTCCCGGGAGCCTCAAGTGTCCCTTGGCTTGGAGACAATCATCTCCCCGTGTCTCTTCACGCGTCTTCCCTCTGTCCGCATGCATCTTTGTATCCAGATTGCCCCTTTTTATTTATTTATTTTTGTTTTTTAAAAAATTTTATTTATTTATTTGACAGAGAGAGACCCAGCGAGAGAGGGAATGCAAGCAGGGGGAGTGGGAGAAGGAGAAGCAGGCTTTCCGCCAAGCAGGGAGCCTGATGCGGGGTTCCCTCCTAGGACCCTGGGACCATGACCTGAGCTGAAGGCAGATGCTTAACGACTGAGCCACCCAAGCACCCCATAGATTGCCCCTCTTTAGAAGGATACCCGTGGAATTGGATTAGGGCCCACCCTAAAGGCCTCATTAATTTGATCATCAGCAATGGCCCTATTTCCAAATAAGGCCACATTCACAGGTACTGGAGGTCAGGATTTCAACATATTTTGTGGGGGCACAATTCAACCCCTAATACCTACCATTATCTGATCATCTTATTTGTTTACTAGTTTACTGTCAAATTCTCTCCTCTAGAATATAAACTATTCATATAGTTCACCAGTGCATCCTCCCAGACGTAGAAGAGTGACTAGCACATAGTAGGTCCTCAATAAATATTTGTTGAATCGATGACTTAGGGTATTTTGTCCATTACTGACAATTCTTCTAACACTCTGCATGCTTATTGTCATTTATCCTCCAAGCAGCAGGGCACACAGAATTTACTATGTGCCAGGCGTTGCTCTTTGTGCTTCATATTATTAGCTCATTTAATCATCACACTACCCTATGTGACATATACTATTATTCTCATTTTATAAATAAGGAAACAAGGCACAGACTTGTATGAATGACAAAGATAGGTTTTTGAACCCAGGCAATCTAGACCTCTAAACCCTCAGTTGTAATCTCTATATGCTCTACGCTTTAGAAGCTTGTTACATCTATACGCCTTTCTGAGATGGTGTTAGCGGCAGCCAGGCAGGAAGAAATGTGGGACTATGAACCGGCCACACCAGATCAAGGTGAGACTTCTTTGGGGATGATTCCACTCACCTCCTCCAGAGTGAGGGGGGGTCTCATGCTGAAAGATCCAAGAGGAAGAAGGGTGTAATCTCTAATTAGTTAGCAATACCGGGAGAAGACCAATCTGGTTCCACATAATACATCTAATACCAGTTATAGGAAGATCACATACATTTAAAATAATAGGAACGGTATTTCTGGAAGTGGGAACAACTTTCTTTTTTTAAATTTAATTTAGGGGCACCTGGGTGGCTCAGTCAGTTAAGTGTCCAACTCTTGATTTCAGCTCCAGTCACGATCTCAGGGTTGTGGGATCAAGCCCCACGTCAGGCTCCGTGATCAGCGGGGAGTCTGCTGGTCCCTCTCCGTCTGCTCCTCCCCCTGCTCCAGCTCGTGCTCTCTCTCTCCCTCTTTCTCTCAAATTAGTAAATAAAATCTTTTAAAATTTTTAATTTCATTATAATATTTATTTATTCTGTGGAAACAACTTTCTAAGCAACATAAGTCACCAAGAAAAAAAGCAGATTTGACTTTGTAAAAATGCAAAACTTTTGCACACCTGGAAAACACCTTTATTAAATAGAATTCACACCAATTGATGAAAAATGTTAAGAAAAACATTAAGAACCTAGGAGATCGGGGCGCCTGGATGACTCAGTCGTTAGGCATCTGCCTTCGGCTCAGGTCATGATCCCAGTGTCCTAGGATCAAGCCCCGCATCGGGCTTCCTGCTCAGAGGGGGGCCTGCTTCTCCCTCTCCCATTCCCCCTGCTTGTGTTCCCTCTCTCGCTGTGTCTCTCTCTGTCAAATAAATAAATAAAATCTTAAAAAAAAAACAAAAACCTAGAAGATAAATGAGCAAAGGATGCAAACAGAAAATTCCAAAAAAGAGAAACTACGGCAAGCCAATATGTACAAGTAACCAATGATGCCAATGAAAATAACAGGGAAGTGCCATTTGGGGGGGGGCCCTTATTCCTCAGATATATGATATCTAATACTGGTCAGGGCATCATGAAACAGGCTCTCTCATACACTGCTGGAGGCAGAATATAATTATGTGCAACCATTTTCTAAAGAAATTGCTAATGTTAGTCAGCAGACATGAAATAGCCATGCTCTTTTAATTCAGTAATTCCAATTGTGAGACCCTAACACAGGAAGCAGTCAGCTCTTCATTGCAGCATTATTGTAATCACCAAAACTGGAAACAATGGAAATTTCCAGCAAAGAAGAAATACATTAAGGTCACTCATTTGATGTACATAATGCAGCCATGAGAATAACAATTACAAAAATTGTGTAGCAAAAGAAAAAATAATATGTAATATTAAATTTTAAAAGGATACAAAAATTACATACAGATTATAAGTACAAATACAACTGGGTTAAAGTACACAGGAAAAACACATCTTAATGGAAAACATAAAAATTGTAGTGTGGTGAGATTATGGGTAACTTTATGACACCATCCCCTAACTTCTGTATTTGTTATATTACCTTCCTATAAAGGTTTGATTTTGTTGTAAATGAATTGTAAGCTTATTGTGAAAAAAAATCCAGCAGTACAAACTTGTCTTAAGTAGAAGAAAAAGTCTCTGTCCCATTGTCCACATAACACATGTCATATCAAATGTCATGTTATTTTTTATACAAATAAAATCATACCATGTATACTGCTTATAATTTTTATTTCAATTGACACTTCTTGTCTCAATTCATGGAAAAACCTCTTCACTGGTCTCCCTATTTCCACCTTTGCCCTTCTTCAGACTATTCTCAAAGTGGCCAAATTAACCAAATAAAAAGCAATTTTACGTTATTCTTTTTAATGGCTGCATAGTATTCTGCTGAATGAATTAATACCATAATTTATTTAAACAATCCTCTATAAGTGAAGGACATTTAGCAGTGAACATTCTTGTACGTATATATTTGTGCACTTGTAGATCTATTAGGAAAATTCCTAGAAAGAAATTTTATGAGTCAAAGAATGTGAATACTTAAAAATTTAATAGACATTTGCAAATTGACCTCTGAACAGATTATACTAATTTACACTCCCAGCCAATGGCATTCTAGAATTTCGTGAATGCTCATCATCACTTTATCAACTGGTTTAGCCTTTATCAATCTCATAAATCAGCACTCAAGTTTACCTTCTGTTGACTTAATTACAAATGAAATGAAACATCTATTTCTTTATCAATCATTTGTTGTTCTGCGGGCTCACTTTTTCATATTTTTTGCCCATTTCATGACTGGTCGTTTGGTGTTTTTTTGAATAAAGCTCTGTATTTTGATTGAATAGAGCTCTGTATATTGAGGAAACTAACCTGTCTTATGAGCTTCAACTATTTTCTACATTTTTCTTTTGTAAGTTTTTTTTTTTTTACAGTGTCATTGATGGTTTAGAAAGCTTTAATTTCTAAGGAGTAAAATTCCATATTTTCCTCTTTGGTTTCTGATTTTCATGTCATACTTAGACCTTCTCCACTCCAAGATTATAAAAAATATTCACTGATGCTTTCAGCTAGTACCTTTAACCATTGTGGGTTTTTTTTTTTTTTTAAAGATTTTATTTATCTATTTGACAGAGAGAGAGACAGCGAGAGAGGGAACACAAGCAGGGGGAGTGGGAGAGGGAGAAGCAGGCTTCCCGCCGAGCAGGGAGCCCGATGCGGGGCTCGATCCCAGGACCCTGGGATCATGACCTGAGCCGAAGGCAGACGCTTAACGACTGAGCCACCCAGGCGCCCCTAACCATTGTATTTTTGATGCTTAAATTTGTGACCAACTTGGAGCCTCTTTTGGCATAAACAGGGAGGTAGAGATTTAGCTCTCTGCTATCTACATGACTCTTTGGCTCCAGTCATCACTTATTAAGTAGCTCATTTCCCCACTGATTTGAACTACTAGCTTCTACCACATACTAAATCCCCCGTAAACTTGGTCTATTTTTTAACTATATTATGGTCCATTGATTGTGGTCTATTCCTGCACCAAGACAAAAATGTTTTAGTTTGGGGGCGCCTGGGTGGCTCAGTTGGTTGAGCGACTGCCTTCGGCTCAGGTCATAATCCTGGAGTCCCGGGATCGAGTCCCGCATCGGGCTCCCTGCTCGGCAGGGAGTCTGCTTCTCCCTCTGACCTTCCTCCCTCTCATGCTCTCTGTCTCTCATTCTCTCTCTCAAATAAATAAATAAAAATCTTTAAAAAAAAAAGTTTTAGTTTTATAATTTTAATAACTGAATATTTGATATCTGAAGCGCTTGATTTTTCCTAATTAATAACTGAAATTTTATATCTTTTTAAAAGATTTTATTTATTTATTTGAGAGCGCGAGAGAGAAAGCACAGAGGGAGAGTGTGAGGGAGAAGCAGGCTCCCCGCTGAGCAGAGAGCCCGATGCGGGACTGGATCCCAGAACCCTGGGATCACGACCTGAGCCGAAGGCAGATGCTTAAACGACTGAGCCACCCAGGTGCCCTGTAACTGAAATTTGAAAATACACAATAAAACACGATAAAATTTACCTCCTCACCTTCCCCTCCAAGCGTGTCTACCACTCTTTCAGGGGCATTTGAAAGAAGCCCAGCTCCCCCAAGAGGAAACTTTTAAAACTGATACTGCAAGAAGAATTAAAGTGGTTCCGCTCAGAAGTAACAAATCTAAAGAAAAGTCACAGAATTACAGATCGGGTGAGGCTCCTCATTCTTTTCCAACTCGGTCCTTGCATCTCCCCTGGCTACCATTGCCCACCGGCCCATGCCTGCCGCACTTCCCAGCTCAGCCTCTAGGTGGCGCGGCGGGGCCCGTAAGAGAGTAGACCGGGACCGACCTCCCGAGCGACAGCAAGACGGTCATGACGTCACGTCCCGTCCGGGCGGAAGTCCTCTGCTGGCCGACCGGGAAGTAGCAGAAGACTGGGCGATGGCAGCTCTGGAGGCCTCGCTCCGGGGCAGACCCGACGCCACGGTGCCCCCGCGGTAGACCGGACCAGGGTGGCGGGCTCCGGGTCCCGAGGTGACGAGCGTCGGGGGCTGAACCGGGGCTTTAGAAGGGAACCTGGGAACCCTGACAGCCCCTGTCGAAGCCGCTCCCTGACTCTGGGCTGGTAAACTGCCTTTGCCAGGGCTGCCCCGGAAACGGGTCCGCCTGGTGTACGACCGCTCCTACAGGAAACGGCGTGGGGGAGGATTTGCCCCGTTCACTGTACCAGCAAGGCAGGTGGTAGCCCCGGACCTAGGGTTCAAGGGCTCTGATTCAACCTAACATCGCCTCTTCTCTACCACGCCAGGGATGGAGGGGTCTAAAACCTCCAGCAGCACCATGCAGGTGAGCTTCGTGTGCCAGCGTTGCAGCCAGCCCCTGAAACTGGACACGAGCTTCAAGATCCTGGATCGTGTCACCATCCAGGAGCTCACAGGTCAGGGAGACCCTTGGAAAGAGGGTGGTCAAGATCGTGGAAAGTGGTCAATTTTGGAGATGTATGTCTTAAGGTGGCTATCTTTGTAATCTGCCACAAACTTGCTGTGAACCTAGGAAAGTCATTTCATCTCTAGGCTCCCTGTTTTGTCATCGGGAGCATGAAGGAGTTCTGACATTGTGCTTCTGAGAACTTCCTATTTTAAGGAAAGCTCCTTAGTTTTCTGCTCTTGCTGTTTCAGAGTAAAGGAATATGTATATATAATAATAAGCAGTATTTGATGAGGGCTTATCATATAGCAAGTGCATTACATGCATTACATCATTTATCCCTGCAACAACCCCAATGGAAGAGTACAGTCATCATTTTACAGATGAGGGATTGAGGCTCAGAGAGGTTAAGTGACTTATCCAGTGGCCAACAGCAGGTAAATGGAGGAACAGAGTCTAAAAATCCCAAGAAGTGAGATGAAGTTAGAGACAAAAGAAAGAAAAGACTGAATAGGTAGTTTAAGCTCTAGGGTCCAGAGTCAGCCTGCTTGGATTTAAATCGTAAGTGTCGCCCCAGTCGCCTAATGGATAAGGCCTTGGCCTCCTAAATCGTAAGTGTCATTTACTAGCTGAATGGCTTTTTGCAAGTTACTTTACTTTTTTTTTTTTTTAAGATTTTATTTATTTATTTGACAGAGAGATAGAGAGAGAACACAAGTAGGCAGAGGGAGAGGGAGAAGCAGGCTCCCCGCAGAGCAGGGAGCCCGATGCAGGACTTGATCCCAGGACCCGGGGATCATGACCTGAGCCGAAGGCAGCCGCTTAACCGACTGAGCCACCCAGGCGCCCTATTACTTTACTTTCTAAGCCTGGGTTTCTTGGTTTCTTTATCTGTAAAAGGTAAAACGACCTCAGGGTAGTTGTAACGATCAAATATGATGAAGAACATAAGTACTTAGGGATATGCTGGGCAAATAGTACTCAAGTGTTAGCTATTATCATTGCTACCAACTTCTCTTTTTGAGTGGAATTAACTCTTTAATATGTTTTTAACCTTTATTACAGAAAATTTCAATCATATAGTCAAGGGAATAGCATAACAAGCTCCCTCATATCCATCACCCAGCTTCAACCATAAGCCACATTCTGCTATTCTTGTGTTCTCTGTATCTTCACTCACCTCCCATCCCCGTTCAATTATTTTGTTTTTTATTCATTTTTATTTTTTATTTATTTATTTTTAAGAAAGATTTTATTTATTTATTTGAGACAGAGAGAATGAGAGACAGAGAGCATGAGAGGGAGGAGGGTCAGAGGGAGAAGCAGACTCCCTGCCAAGCAGGGAGCCCTATGCGGGAGTCGATCCCGGGACTCCAGAATCATGACCTGAGCCGAAGGCAGTCGCTCAACCAACTGAGCCACCCAGGCGCCCCTGTTTTTTATTCTTTTTTAAAAATGTCATGCCTTTAAATGTACAAATCTTAGCTGTACATTTTTGACAAAATGGATACACTCATGTTACTCAGATCACTGGGAGGTAGAAAGGTTTCATCTTCCCAGAAAGTTCCCTCGTGTTCCTTCCAAGTTATTCTGGAGGAAAGGGGATGTTAACTTTTGTTATGGAAAACTTCAGAGTATATAAGGAACCTTCACATACCCATCATCTAGCCTCGACAATTATCAGTGCATATTTAAATCATGTTTCATCTACAGCCCCATCTATTCCCCTCCCACCCCGAATTATTTTGGAGCAAATCCCAAACATAAAAATACTGTAAATGTTTTGGTAAGTCTTTTTGAAAGATAAGGTATCTTTTTAAAAACACAATCATGGGGCGCCTGGTGGCTCAGTCATTAAGTATCTGCCTTTGACTCAGGTCATGATCCCAGGGTCCTGGGATTGAGCCCCACATTGGGCTCCCTGCTCTGCAGGAAGCCTGCTTCTCCCTCTCCCACTTCTCCTGCTTGTGTTCCCTCTCTTGCTGTCTCTCTCTCTGTCAAATAAATAAATAAAATTAAATTAAAAAAACCACAATCATGATACTACAGTGGGAAAAATTTAACAATTCCTTAATCTGATTTAATGGGGGTAAGGGGAGGAAGACAAAAGATTTATCTATGTGCAAATGGTACTTTAAGAAAAAGGTGGAGGGGCGCCTGGGTGGCTCAGATGGTTAAGCGTCTGCCTTCGGCTCGGGTCACGATCCCGGGGTCCTGGGATCGAGTCCCGCATCGGGCTCCCTGCTCCTTGGGAGCCTGCTTCTCCCTCTGTTTCTCTCTCTCTCTCTCTCTATCATGAATAAATAAATAAAATCTTTAAAAAAAAAAAAAAAGGTGGAGGTGGGAGTGGTGATGAGGATTTTTTTTGTTTTCCCATACTTTCATAGACACTCCAGCTTTTTTTTTTTTTTTAAGGTTTTATTTATTTGACAGAGAGAGCACAAGTAGGCAGAGCGGCAGGCAGAGGCAGAGGGAGAAGCAGACTCCCCTCTGAGCAGGGAGCTTGACGCGGGACTCGATCCCGGGAACCTGGGATCATGACCTGAGCCGAAGGCAGACACTTAACTGACTGAGCCACCCAGGCGCCCACACTCCAGTTTTGTTAAGACTCTTCCTAACTCTGGGGGCGCCTGGGTGGCTCAGTTGGTTAAACGACTGCCTTCGGCTCAGGTCATGATCCTGGAGTCCCGGGATCGAGTCCCACATCGGGCTCCCTGCTCAGCAGGGAGTCTGCTTCTCCCTCTGACCCTCCTCCCTCTCATGCTCTCTGTCTCTCATTCTCTCTGTCTCAAATAAATAAATAAAATCTTTAAAAAAAAAAAAAAAAAGACTCTTCCTAACTCTAATATTTTCCTTATCCTTAGCTCCATTACTTGCCACAGCCCAGGTGAAACCAGGAGAGACCCAAGAGGAAGAGGCTAACTCAGGAGAGGTATGCAACACTGCAATGCACACTGGGTTTCTGCAGGGTACTTGGTGCTTC
The DNA here is from genome assembly GCF_002201575.2 of Neomonachus schauinslandi. Lineage (NCBI taxonomy): Eukaryota > Metazoa > Chordata > Mammalia > Carnivora > Phocidae > Neomonachus > Neomonachus schauinslandi. The sequence goes on along the minus strand of NC_058417.1, from coordinate 40,665,533 downwards.
AGGAGTCCCCAGACCTTTGGGATCTCTGGTTAACAAGAGATGTTCTACATGATCGGGCCACTGTGGGTCATCAGGGAGATCCTGAAGTGCAGCTGAGGTCACACGATGACTGAATGAGGCATAATTAAAAAATGTGGGGAGAGGCTTTTTATTTGAAGCAGAATTACAAGCCATTATAGGTGGGAGACGAGATGATCTGTGTGTCCAGGTCATCCCAAGGCATGCCTAGTTTACATCCGTTGTCCTAGCTAATTATTAATATTCACTCCTCTCCGTTCTCAAAAGTAGCTTGGTTTGGACTAGAGTGTAATTACTCTAGCCAGAAAGCATTGTCACTACTAGAGAACATGTCATGTTTATTTATTTAAAGATTTTATTTGAGAGTGCATGCGCACGAGTGGGGGCGGGGAGGGCAGAAGGAGAGGGAGAAGCAGACTCTCTGCTGAGCAGGGAGCCCAATGCGGAGCTTGATCCTGGGACCCTGAGCTCCTGACCTGAGCCGAAGGCAGATGCTTAACTGACCGAGCCATGCAGGTGCCCCAAACATGTCATTTTTAAACTGTGATAATGTCAGTGATAATTTACTTTGTCAAACGTAGATGTCATAAGAATTTGATCATATATAAATTATATCAAAATATCAAAAGCATATAAATTATCTACTTTGTTGTATGCCATGGCAAACTTCATTGCAATCTGATCTGGCTTTTTCCCTGTGCCGTGATTCAGGGCATTCTTTCCCCTACCCCTAACTGGTAAGTGTTGAGAAAATACAAATTTAACTACAATAAAGTATAACATAGGAGATGTTTCCCACAAAAAATCACATGGGACTTGGGGTTTGTCTGTACCAGGGGTCCTTTCTTAGTGCACATATCCAAGGATTGGCTAGGTAACACCTATTTCTTAAGTCTCTGTGGTTTATCAAGTCCTGCAGTTGTCCATCAAGGGTAAAGCCAGATATTGCTGAGACTGTTTGGGACTCCACCTCTAAGCTGCCAGAATTATAACGCCCTCTTATTTCCTTCCCAGGAGCCATTTCTTGAAACTCGCCAGGATGGTGTCTCTCGCAGATTCATCCCCCCAGCCAGGTGCCTACCACTCCCCAGCCCCCTGTTCCTTGCCAAAGGCCAGTAGAATTTTAATGAAACCCAGAATTGAGACCTGGAGCCAGGTGATGGAGATAAATCACCGAGCCTTTTGGCTCTTCCAGAAAAGATGTATTCTCTTATACCTGGCCCATCACTTTCCAGTATTGGTTTTCCCTGTAGCCATTCACACAGTGGGAAGGGACAGTGGCTGTCTTGATGAAGAATCAAGAAAAGTCTGAGGGAGTGAATGACTAATAAAAGAGATGGGCTCTTGAAAAGCTTTAAAATAGTAGATGTTGTTAGACGTTCAGGTTCTTAGTTGTTGATGCATGTGAAGGCTACTGGCGAGTGGTAGGATATTTAAAAATGGTCTTTCCTGATTCTCCTTCCTTTTCTACTGTAGACACACACACGTGTCAGTTTTTGATGCCCCCTCTCCCTCCTTAGTCCATCCAGGCCAACCTTCGTGCTGAGTGCCCCTGTGGAAGACCAGCATGGCCTTCCCTTGGGAGAGAGGTACCCTTGGGAGGTCAGTCGGGCTAGGAGTGGGTATGCGCCTTGAGGCCCCTCAGCCGGTGCTTGAGAGTCTCTGCCACTGAACCTGCAGTAGGTGGAGGAGGCCTCTCTGCTCCCTCATGTGGCCCGTGGGCGGGGGGCTGTCTGCAGGATGATGTCTACAGAAAGTGCCAACAGCTTCACTCTGATCGGGGAGGCATCTGATGGCGGCACCATGGAGAATCTCAGCCGAAGACTGAAGGCAAGTGGGCAGTGTTGCGGCGTCCAGCGGTGGGCCTGGCTGCTAGAGCGGGTGGCATGACAGGTCGCCTGGGGCAGGCCCTACCCTGACTCTCCCCCACCCCACACTTCCAGGTCACTGGGGACCTTTTTGACATCATGTCAGGCCAGACCGATGTGGATCACCCGCTGTGTGAGGAATGCACAGACACTCTTTTAGACCAACTGGACACTCAGCTCAACGTCACTGAAAATGAGTGTCAGAACTACAAGTGAGTGCCTCTAGAACTAGTGCCCGGAACCCGAGAGCTGTGCCTGCTCTCAGACTGCTTGGCTTTTCCCCGGGAGCTGTGCTCCACTCAGGTAAACAGCGTAACAGGTTCCCTGCAGTGAGTATATTCTGCCTGTGTCCTTGGCAGACGCTGTTTAGAGCTCTTAGAGCAGATGAATGAGGACGACAGTGAACAGCTACAGAGGGAGCTAAAGGAGCTGGCATTAGAGGAGGAGAGGCTGATCCAGGAGCTGGAAGATGTGGAAAAGAACCGCAAGATAGTGGCGGAAAATCTCGAGAAGGTCCAGGCTGAGGCTGAGAGACTGGATCAGGAGGAAGCTCAGTGAGTGGTCACCCTGTTCCTCTGTCTTCCTGGCCTCGACACTCCAGGAGGAGAAGTGGCTTCTCACTGACTGTGTCTGAGTAGTTTGTAAGCTGCAGTCACCTGTCATTTGGCAGCTTGTCTGCTCCAGATCCCACATACTGTTTCCAGGCCCTATTTCTTGAGGGCTGTTGGGAGGGTTCTGTATGAGGGGTCCACCTAATTAAGTGAAAAAAGCATGTCGGTTAAATAGAGAGCAGAGAAACGAGGGTTCTAGTTGCCTTTCTGCCGTGTAGGGAACTGTAAGTCAGCCACCCAACCTGGCATCCTCCTCTGGAAAGATGAGCATGTTGGCCTACATTCGTTCCTTCCCAGCCCAAAAATTTCACTGGTGATCTTTTTTTAATTTTTTTTTTAAGATTTTATTTATTTATTTGACAGAGAGACACAGTGAGAGAGGGAACACAAGCAGGGGGAGTGGGAGAGGGAGAAGCAGGCTTCCCGCTGAGCAGGGAGCCTGATGTGGGGCTCGATCCCAGGACCCTGGGATCATGACCTGAGCCAAAGGCAGATGCTTAACAATTGAGCCACCTAGGCGCCCCTCACTGGTGATCTTGACCTGAGAGAGCCCTCTGTCCAGAGGAGGAGATCCAGTGTCCACACTAACTAAAGTTGGGGAAGTGATGGACAGAGAAAAAAGTTACTTTTTTCGAAGTCGTGAATGAGTTCCCTTGGAAATGGTGTATGCTAACTATAGAGGACAGTTATATGCACAGAAGTGAAGTTCTGGAAGTTCAATTACCGTCATTTCACAGAAGAAGCCACTCTTAACCCCCTCACCTCACTTTTGTAAAAGATCAGAAATACAAGAGGCGCATGGCCTTGGTTTAGGAGAGTCCTATTTTCCTCTGCCCTTTGCATATGGGCAGCTAGAATTTGAGACCTTTCTGTCCCCTGCAGACAGAACAGCTAGGGCCTGTATGTTCCTTTGAATGGGATCTGTGCCAAATGGAAAGGATGCTGTAACTAGGTCTCACCAAAACCACCAGACTAAATTGTTATGAGGGGTGGTGAGAGAGAAATTTCAGCCCCAAACCAACAGCCTTCAATGGCCACCTTGCTGCTCACAGGTATCAGAGGGAGTACAGTGAATTTAAGCGACAACAGCTGGAGCTGGACGATGAGCTGAAGAGTGTGGAAAACCAGATGCGTTATGCCCAGATGCAGCTGGACAAGCTGAAGAAAACTAATGTCTTCAATGCGACCTTCCACATCTGGTAATGCGGGCTGGAGGGTGAGGAGGGCCTGGGGAGCACGGCACACCTGCACCTTAGCTGCTGACCACTAGGCCGAGGTGGCCGCCTCCCACGAAATGAGACTGTACACGGTCGCCCCGTCCAGGCTGCTTTTGTTCCCTGTGATGGGATAGGCACCTCTGGGGGTTGGAATTCTAGAGCTTGGTGACATCCACTCCCCCAAGGAAAGGAAAAGATCTGAGCCCTCCAGTCCCACGAAAACCTTGTCATCTGCCTGGGTGCTGCCCCTAGGATCACTGATGTATTTATTCGACGTTTTGTCCATTTAACTAGTATTGCTGAGCATCTCGTACATGGCAGGCAGTGTGTTAAGCACCAGAAGGGCAACAGCACACAACATGTGTTCTACCTTCTAGTTGCTTAGAATCTCGTGGAAGGGATGGGTATGTGATAGGCTGTTGTAATGCGACGTGATAACTGTGAACCTCAGGGGGGCTCTGGGGCCACATAAAGGCACTTGGCTCAGTTTGGGAAGGCCACATGGAAAGTTTGCCCCAGGGGAGGTTGATGTTGAAGCTGAGACATGAAGTGGAAGTCTGCAGGGGGGGTTGTTCCTGGTAGAGGAACGTCATGTGCAAAGAAACAGAGGAACGTGGGAGTGATGAGTCCAGAGACCTGAAAGGAGCTTATTGTGACTGGAGATTGAGTGTAAAGGGGAGAGTGACAGGATATGAAGCTGGAGAGTGACCAGTTCCCCAGGGAGCTCGTAGGCCTCATGAAGGGATTTGGGCTTCATCCAAAGGGCAGTGGAAACCACTAAAGCATTTTAGGCAGAGAGCTGACATAATTAGCATTTGCGTTTGTGAATGATCCCTTCACCTGCGGAGTGGGAAGTATTGGGGGGAGGAGGGCAGTGCCAGTGGTAAGGAGACTTGTCCTAGGACTCTAAGCAGGAAAAGATAGAGCAGCAGCATTGAGCTTGGAAAAAAGTAGATTGAAGAGACTTAGGAAGTCCAATCAAGAGAGCTTGGTGGTTTTTGAGGGGAGGGAGCAGAGAGAGAGCATTCAAGAATGATGTCCCCGTTTCTACTTTGGCATCTGAGCACAAGGAGAGAGATGACAACTTCGGTTTGGACATGTATTTAAAGTGCCAAGTAGAGGGGCACCTGGCTGGCTCAGTCGGTAGAGCATGCGACTCTTGATCCTGGGGTCGTGAGTCCAAGCCCCACGTTGGGCATAGAGCTTACTTAAATAAGTAAATAAAGTGCCAAGTAGAGCTTAGGTATATGAATGTGGAGATGAGGAGAGAGATTTATGTGAGGGTTTAGGTGCGAGCAGGAAGTCTCAAATTGCTGAGTGTTAAGGTCTCCCTGTATTTCCCGCCACCCTCCTGCCTTCCTCCAGGCACAGTGGACAGTTCGGCACAATCAATAACTTCCGACTGGGTCGCCTGCCCAGTGTTCCCGTGGAATGGAATGAGATCAATGCTGCCTGGGGTCAAACGGTGTTGCTGCTCCATGCCCTGGCCAATAAGATGGGTCTGAAATTTCAGAGGTAAGAAATGCCCCCCTTTCTTGGGGTGTGGTGTGTCCTTGATATAATCTGTTATCTCCAGCTTGGTACTCTGCAGTGGCAGGAGCCCTTGCTCCCAACACACTGAGAGTTTTCTTTTTCTCTCTGTGGAGACTCTTCTTCTGATTCTCCCCCTGACGACAGGACTCTTTCCACTCATCGAGCAGCCTTTGGACTGCACGACCCGAGCTGTGGTCCCCAGCCCAGCGTCTCTAGAACCTTGGTGGTTCCTCAAGCTGTTTTCAGCTTTTGTTTTTTTTCAGCCTAAACAAAACCTACACGTACCAATGAAAGGCCCCCAGACGATTATATAATAAATGTAGTTTGTTCGGTAAACAACATCTTTTAAACCCGGAGTCTATGGGGAGATGAGAGAGAGGTGTGGGAATAATAAAAGTAGTCCTTGGGTAGGATGAAGCCTGAAAATCACTGGGTTATAACATTCCAGTAATCACTTTAGCAGGAGTCCTGTATCCATCTCCACGTGCATCTCCATTTTAGGTATCGACTTGTTCCCTATGGAAACCATTCGTATCTGGAGTCTCTGACAGACAAATCTAAGGTATTCCGGGAAGCCCCATTTTCAGTGCAATGCAGAATCCTTGTACCTTCTGACGGAATGGTTTACTTTTTTTTTTTTTAAAGATTTTATTTATTTATTTGACAGAGAGAGACATAGCGAGAGCAGGAACACAAGCAGGGGGAGTGGGAGAGGGAGAAGCAGGCTTCCCGCAGAGCAGGGAGCCCGATGTGGGACTCGATCCCAGGACCCTGGGATCATGACCTGAGCCAAAGGCAGACGCTTAACGACTGAGCCACCCAGGCGCCCTGGTTTACTTTTGATAATAGCATTTCTTAGTTTCTTTCTTCGAGGTGTCTCGTGATCCCATGTCTTCTTGAGTGCCTTGTCTAGGTCAGGATTAGCTCTTCGGGGCCTAGAGACACAAAGTAGGTTTTTACAATCCGTTGAAAAGGGCTAAGGGCAGACCAGAGGAGGAGGTGTATGCTAGGGTGGGAAAGGAATCACTGCGAGATTGTTTAATCCATTTCCAGTGATGCTGAAGCAGACTAGGTGCCTCATATGGGCCCGAGTTGGCTGTTCCCATGCAGTACAGACAGAACATGACTCGAGAGGTTGCTGGGCTTGGGAACAGTCTCTGCTAGCCTGTCTCGGTGCCATCCCCTTAGCTGGTTCTCTCTCTTCTTGGGCAGGAGCTGCCGTTATATTGCTCTGGGGGGTTGCGGTTTTTCTGGGACAACAAGTTTGACCATGCCATGGTGGCTTTCCTGGACTGTGTGCAGCAGTTCAAAGAAGAGGTAGAGAAAGGCGAGACCCGTTTTTGTCTTCCTTACAGGTCAGTACCCCCTAATGCTGAATGAACCTGGAGTAGGACCAAATTGAGCAGAATTGAAGGGACAGTAAGGATGGAAGCAAAACATAGTGTAAATGGTGGGAAAGCAGAAAATGCTGCAAAATCATATGACACTGATGGGCAGAGACGGATGCAACGCTCCGAGCAGGACCAAATGTGACCGCCTGGTCCCTGAGGAGAAAGAATATTCTCTTCGGTGCTTTGGGGGGGATTTTCTTAGCACAGAGCTCAAATCGTCTCTCTGATTTCAGGAAGCTTTTCCCCTTAAGCCCTTGGAAATAGACAGGAATGCTTCCTTTGGTCAAATTTTGTAGGAGCCCAGTGATAGAAGGAGACCTTAGTTCAAGAGGGTAAGGTCGAGCTGCTTCTGTCACCCCAAAATAAAGCATTTCTATTCTTCTGCCTCCCTTCTCTCCCCATGAGTTCAGGGATGCCTAGGAAAACAGTCAGGAGTACTGTAACCCCCACGTGCCCTCTGCCCCAGGCTTCTCATTTGTTTGGGTGTGTATCCTGTCCCTGTACTCGGCAATGACAATGAGGCTCTTGTGACAGCCTTCTTGATGTTTGACTTTCAAGCAAATCCAAAATACACTACCATTCCTGGCCAAGAGTTCTTTAATAGGTAAAATGACGCGAATGGTCCCATGATCACGTCCCTGCCCGTTTGCCGGAACGGACTTAACTCGGGTCTCAGTTGCTAATGAGCTCTGCTGTGTTCACCTGCAGGATGGATGTGGAGAAGGGCAAGATTGAAGACACAGGAGGAAGTGGCGGCTCCTATTCGATCAAAACGCAGTTTAACTCTGAGGAACAGTGGACAAAAGCTCTCAAGTTCATGCTGACGAATCTTAAGTGGGGGCTTGCTTGGGTGTCCTCACAGTTTTATAACAAATGACTTTTTTTTTCCTTAGGGAAATGTTTGCCTTAAAGGCTTTAAATTTTGTTTTGTTTGCAAAGAGAAAAATGTTTTAAATTAAATTCGGGTACTATTAAACAGCACATGTTTACAATACCAAAAAAGAAAAAAAATCCACAAAAGCCACTTTATTTTAGGGTATCATGTGACAGATGGTTTCCAGAGCTACCAGCCTTTGTCATATTTTTGACTCTTAACCCCATACCTTCCTTGCCCTCTCTCCTCTCAAAACAACTAATTTAAATTTGCTTTTGTTGTTGTTGTTGTTGTTAACTGAGTTGAATTGAGATTGATGTGTTTTCACTGGGTTTTATCTCTCTCAACTTCCTGCACTTACAATATGAACTAGAAACTTTTTTTTTTTTTAAGATTTTATTTAGTCATTTGACAGAGAGAGACACAGCGAGAGAGGGAACACAAGCAGGGGGAGTGGGAGTGGGAGAGGGAGAAGCAGGCTTCCCGCGGAGCAGGGAGCCCCATGCGGAACTCAATCCCAGGACCCCGGGATCATGACCTGAGCCGGACGCAGATGCTTAACTAAGCCACACAGGCGCCCCATGAACTAGAAACTTCTGTCTCCACTGAGACAACGAGGTGTGTGAGACGTACAGTTGGATAACGTGAGAAAGTGACACATAAGCTTTGGTCACCAGGTGGTGTGATTGGAAGCTTGAAATTTAACACTTGTCTTTTCTCAGTTCTCGTGCTGACTGCCTATTCTGCTCTCTGTTAGAAATATGAAATGGTGTTTGATATTGTCTGAGACATTATGGAAAGATTTAATTATTTGTAATAAAAGATTTACTGCAGTCTGATAACTGCCCAGAGGTGCGCTGTTGGGTTTTTTTGTTGACTAAGATAGAGTACTTTATATTCTGGGAGTATTGAGTTCAAGTGCAAGTATGTGGAAATCCTGTCGAAACATGTTTAGAGATGGATTAGTGTTAGTTTTAAAAAAGACTCGTGGAAATAGTCAGCTGTAGAGGAAGCCCCGTTTGTGTACATCTCAAAGACAGAACAGAGATGTTAAGCTAACTTTAAGGGGAAATAAAGGCTGCCTCCTTGAAGCTCAGTCAAGGTCACCCAAACAGTCCCAGTTTTCAGGCCCCTGGTTAATACTAATTTCCATGTCTGGTGTTCTCTCTCAATGAAATGAACAGTTAAGGAAAAGCTATAAATATCTTGTTAAACAAAAACGAGCCAACATCACTAATGTTCTGTCTCCTCCCAGCTCCTTGACATTTTCAGTCTGATTCAGCAAAAAGGACATGCTTGTCAACTTTAACTCTCTCTGACGCAGAAAAAGGAGCATGGAGTTGGAATACAAAACTTAGTTCAAAAGATACTCGGAACTTTTGTCCCAAGTCTGAGAGTAAACAAAAGGAGGGCTGAACGCCATGACAGAAGACTGCTTCTACTCCGTGCCTTGAGTGCGCCTCATGTGTTGGAGGAGGCGGTGGCTCTCAGGGCTCTGGCCTCCAGGTGGGGGGGGAACAGGCTGCTGTCGCCCCGGAGTGTTGGCTCCCACGCTGTGAGTCAGGATTGCATAAGAGAACTCAGCAATGCTTTCCAAGGCAATGCCAGTGATGCTCTGCAAATGCCCCACAACCTTCAGAGACAGACAGATTTAGTATTACTACATAATCTCAGCATGTTTTAGCGTACAGAGAGGCACGCTTGGGCTGTTCTCTCACGCCAGATGTAAATTTTTTTGTTTCTCTGTGTTTACAGAGAAGATTAAATCCAGATCCAGTGTTTGCCAATGGCCAGATGACATTAGGATCCCTTTACCCTGATAGTGTTAGCCTGGAAAGTTTCTGCTAGACAGTTCATTTCTAGAGAAAAGGTCTGTGAAATATGATGAGGGCATTTGGGCCTAGACATTGTCTTCTATTGGGGAGGATATACTTACTGGACCTGAACATAACTGGGTTATCATCAGAAAGGGAAAGGAACAAGCTGGACGTGATCCTCCATTTCCAGTTCCACAAGGGGAAAAAACTGGAGAGCGCTTTTCAGACCTACCCTAGTGTTTCCTCCCCCAAATCCTGCTTATTCATCCTCATGCTGGGTCTCAACTTATTTTTTACAAGTTGTCTTCTCTTTTCCTTTAACCGATGGGAGAATGCTTTCTATTAAGTGAATTCTGATCATGCCAGTCCTGCTCAGTGGTCCGCACCTGGCTCCAACACTCGTGGTTTTGGATGAAAGCACTCGCTGCAATGATTCCTACTGCCAACAGCATGAAGTCTTCCTTCACTGAAACAAACTTTTCCCTGAGAGATTAAAACCATATTAATTTTGGAGCTTGAGTGGAACTTCATCTTCCAAATCCTAGGGCCATGGGACTTCAACTATGAGTTGTTTTTGTTGATCATCTTGGACTTTTTTAGATATGGAAGGAAATGGCTAATTGGCCCCCTCCCCTAACCCACCTGGGATCCTGACTGGTTTATCCGCCTTTGTTGTTCCATCTGTCTCCCTAACAAATGTAACTGCAACTGTGAGCCTTTTTACCAGTCTGACTTTACAGTAATCAAACACTTTTGTCCAAGTCGCCACCCTGTGACTGGCTTTTTTTCCTAAGCGGCTAAAAGGCAGTCTAGTAATCTCAAATCGAAGCAGAAGTAAAGGAGGAACTATGAAAAAGAAAGTATTTTAATTACCTGCAGTCATTTAAATTTAAAAGCAAAATCCTTTTGGGTTTTTGCTGATTGGGCTCAGTCATCTGCATCTAAGCAACATACTGGGAGTTCATTAAAACTGGGTAACCTGCGCAGGTTATCTGTGGACTGGATGCCTTATTGGGTAAATTCCATTCCCGTGGTATGTTCTCGAGGTGTGCTCCTAACTTGCTGTTTCTGGAAGAGGCCTACCCTAAAGGAGTTGCCTTACCCTTGCAGCTGACTGGGTACGGAGTTTTCAATCGAAGCCCTCAGCAGGCTCTCGTATATGGGTTCGTGCAGGAGATAGACAAGGTCGAGCAGGGTCAGGCAGGTTGCGTGCAGCTGTGTGGCCGGGACCAAGCAGCCATTGTATCCTAGATGGGGTATGGGCATGGCAAAGAGTGGTAAGTGGGTCCTCTCTGAGCATAATCACCACTGACACGTGACAAAGCTCTTGAGCTAATGTGTTCTACTGTAGGAAACCTCTTTAGTTGGAGGTCAATTTCAAAGGATAAAGGGAGAGATAGAGAAATCTCCATCTGCCGTGTATATACAATTAGAGTATATTTGTTTGTTCCCCTCTTATCTCATGCCTCTCTAGAAATTCACCTCTTTGATCTTGCAATAAGAGAGTGCCTAGTGAGTCCAAATAGAAGCCAGGTGCTGAGACCTGAATTTCCTTCCCTGACAGGTACCAGACTCCGTCATCCCAGGCTTCCTGCTGTTTCTCATCGGCGGGTTCTGCCCACTGCTTCCAAGCCCCTGGGCACATTCTTATTGCCTTCTATGGAAGATTCCAACCCACATCCCCTGACACACTTAATACAGTACCTAAAACCTCCAGAAGCATCTCCACATATGCCAGGGGAGTGGGCAGATTGATTTGGAAGTTCAGGGACTTCAAAACATCAAGCTCTGACTCCAGCAGTTCTTCTTTAGTGTGCACATACCCTAGATACTGGAGGAAATTCAGGACTGTAACGTTGCTGATAATCTGAGCAAAGAAAAACAAAACAGAGGGAGAGAGAGAAGGGTGTCAGACTAAAGGTCACACATCTTGGCATAGCATACAAAGCTTTTCACAATCCAGCCCATGCCTTCATCGCGTCTTCTCTCTTGGCAATTGCCCCTCACGCCCCACACTTGTCATATAGGATTACTTGCAGTTCCAGAGCCTGTCCAGTTCTCCAAGCCCGTACACGTGCTGCTTCCTGTGTCTGGGCCCTCCCTCTCCTCTCTCCCTGCTTTCCTGAACTCCTCTCCCTCTTTCTTAGCATCCACCCATCTCCTACCCACGCCTACCTACCCCCTTCAATAAGTCATTTTCTCTAAATACACTTCCTTGACTTTCCAAGGCCACAGAGGTATACTACACTAATCGGAGCACCCTCCCACATTATTTGCCTGTGTGTCTTCTCCCACTGGATAATAGATTCCTTGAGTGCGCAGGCAATATTTTTACTTGTTGTACCCATGGCACCTAGTGCAGCCTCTGGCCATATAAGACAGTGAATCTTTGTTGCGGGAATGTTATTTTATCATACAGGCAGTGGGTAGGGGCATGGAAACATTTTATCCTCTATAAATGTAACAGTTTGTCTTTAATACTGATACGCCTGTTGGCAATTCAGGCACCTTACGTAAACTGTCCTTGAGCCCAAGGGGAGGAAAGGTGACCTGTATAAATGATGGCATCTGTCCAGCAATTACACTTTGGGAACATAACTTCAGGCTATTTAAAAACTGCCTCTGTGTGACTGTGTGTGTGTGTGTGTGTGTGTGTAGGAGGTGTGCTTATTTAGGAAGCATAATTGCACTCTGGAATTTCCACAGGAGTAGTAACACCTAGCTTAGGAGGAGGTTTCTCACAGTTGCCTGTGGACGAGCTGGTTTCTGCTAACACTCAGGTGCCCAGGAGGGACCCCAGCTCCTTACTTTGTAGTGGAAGGAAAGTTTGCTTGCCAGTTGAACACATGACACAAGACGCAGGATAAACTTGTTGAAAAGCTGCTCTTTCAGAGCTTTCCAATTCTGAGCCTCCTTCTTCTCTCTCAGCTGGATCGTGGCTTGCCTGTTCATATTCTCTGCCTGCTTAACCATAAACCTATAAGGAAGGGAAGGGGAGAGTAAACAATCCATACTCATCAAACTAAAGGGAGTTTGTGCTGCAAACTATGGGGTATCTCCTCCTCTCCAATCTCAGTCCCTGGCTGAGAAATGGACATTTGCAAGTAATAGAGGGTGCCAAACCAGGTCTCGCACTAAAGGGCAACTGTACTTTTTTTTTTCTTTTTTAAGATTTTTAAGAGTACATTAGTCCTTCTGAGAGGTACCACTCACAAAGGCCTATGCTCAGTGTTTTACCTTTCTAGGATTTCTACAGCCTGGTAGCTCACGGATTTCTCCAGACACCATTGTTCAGACAGGAGAAAAACAAACTCTGCCAAAACAAGAAAGAAGAGAGTAACTCACAAGGTGCAACCCAAACCACTCTGTGAACTCCTGGCATCGTGTAAAAGCCATGATGGGGCCAAGGGAAGAGGGTCAGGGGGTGAGAAAGGAGACTGAAACAACACAAGCTGAGCTGAGTTCCCTTTCCTGCCAACAGGCAGATCAGAGGCACGAAAAGGAGGCTGACTGAGCGCCAAAGACAAGGGCTTACCAAGCCCCCTCAGTGACCCTTGAGCCTTCCTGTGGGTCTCAGATGATAAAAGGCTTGGCCAGCTACACACAAACATACCAGCTGGTCGAGCTGGCCTCTACACCATGCTGGGAACCTCCAGCTTCAAGGGAGAATCTTGGATGGATAAAAACCGTAACCCGTATATTCTGTTTTCAGTGGAATGTTGACAGGAACGGAAAAGTCCCTCCTGGAGCTTCAATATTCTTTATAACACTGTTTGTTTAGTAACCACCCTCTGGAGAACTCCCATCGCTTTACAAGCACGATTCACCTTACAGCGGACACCATCTCCCCACCACCGGTTTGTTGGGTAAATCCGTGGTGGCTGAGCCTCTCCCCAGGAGCACGTTTGTTACTGTAGAGTGGCTTGTTTTGAAGAAATAGCCCCTAAATCAGGGAACATAGCCCACTTTGGTGTGGGGGGGCACAGTCACTGGGGAAGTGGGAAGGGCAAGATACCTTGGCAAGATCTTAGGCCGCCTATGTTTCTCTTTGAAAGAACAGCCCCAGATAGAATTTTATTTAGTTTGCAATATCATTAGAGGGTTGAAACAAGGGTAACTGTTACTTCTCAACAAAGGAAGCTCCTGTAGAACTTGGGACTTTTAGCACTGATCAGTAAAGAATTACGCATAGTCAAATGACCATGTGTCTTCAGAGAAAATTTGACTTTCTTAGGCATGTAGAAGTCATGCTAGCACAAAGTTGAACAGTCTATTTGACACATGTTATACATATGTATAAAACCCTACTGTTACAGAAACTAAAGCCCTGCTAGCAGTGCCCAATGCAGAAGATAATTAGTTTAAGCAATTAAGCAAAATATCCTAGAACACATAATTATGTCATTAGTCCTTTCATTTGCTGGAGTTTAGACCTTATTTCTGTTTTGTTTGTGTGTGAGTATATAGTTTGGTTTTGGTTTGGTTTGGGTCTGAATTATCTGGGTGATTGTTTCTATTTTCTAGTTTAATTTGCCAAGAAAACTGAGCTAGGGTTAGGTGCAATGGATGATGATTATGCCTCCCCTCCCTACCGGCTCTCCCTCCTGCACTACAAACACCCATCTGTTAACTGAAAGACCCTCCCCTTCCATCCTCTTAAGCTAGAGCTCTTTTATCTCCTTAGTTTCCATCACTGTTAACTTTCTTGAAAGCCTGGCTTAAACCTGCTGCTTCCACTTCCTCATGAATTCCTGAATGTTCTGTAGTTTGCCTTCTACTTTTCCCAACTTGCTAAAACAATGATCTCAAAGGCCAGCAAATATGTCCAAATTATTAAATAGCATCACCCTTTTGCAACCTTTATTCCGTCGTTCATATCCCTGAGGCGTGTGAAACTGCCGACCATCATCCTTCTGGAAACTCTCTTGGCTTCCAAAGGTGTCTTGGTTCTATTCCTTCCTCCCCAACCATATTTTTAGTTCCCTTCATGACTCTTCTTCCTACTCCAATTGCCTGAACACAAAATGTCTCCCAGGGAACTGTCCTTGGCTTGCTTCTCTTTTCTCCCTCTCAGACTCATTCTCTGTCAGTTTTATGAAGATACCTCCTAAACCTTTGTCTCTAGGTCTGACCTCTCTTCTGACTTATTTTTTAAACAGCTCACTAGAAACCCTCCTTTAGATGTTCTACAAGCACTTGAAACTCAGTAGATCCAAAAACCAAAGCTGTTCCTTTCCCAAACAACGGTCACATTTCCTCCTGTTCTCTTTTTTAAATGAATGTGTTTCTCTCAATGGCACCACTATACTGCCATTTTCCTAGGCTCAACCCTTTGGCATGGTCTTCTTTGCCTTCTTCACCTCTTAAATTCATCCATTGCAGAGCCCCAGATTTTACCTCTGAAATGTTTTTAATCCATCCTCCCTTGTCATTCCCTCTGCCCTATTGCCTAAATTACTGACACAGACTCCACTGGTCTACCTCCCTCCTACCTGTCTCTACTCCAAACCATTCTTTACATCACAGCCAACATATTTTCTAGGGCAAAGGCTAAAGTCACATCACTCCCATATTTGAAAACCTTCAATGCCTTCTTGTTTCCCTACTAAGCTACATATAAACTCCTCCCCTTGGCATTCCACACGGAATGCCTCCAAACTACTTTTCTGGTCCTAATTTCAACTATTCTTCCACATGCTCCGGACAACCTGGACTTAAACACTGTACTCACACTCACCCCAAGCTTCTCTATTTCCGTGGCTTTACTCCTGTTATCATACCCTTTTGGTAGAAACGCTGTCCCTCTCCTCCACCTTCACCAACCAAAATGTCATCCTTCCTCGAGGTCTACCTTAATTCTTCCTGCCCTCACCTCACCCTATCACTCCTTTCAATCCCCATAAAAGCTTCTTTTATCTGGTACGTCACTTATCTAACCGTCCTTGAACCTAGTCATTTCCAGACTTGTTCTAATAGCCTCCAAAGCAGGGACTGAATCTCCGTTCTGTCTCGCTCTCCCAAGTGGTGTGGAGAAGCACTCTGTACGGGTTGAAACCAAGGGTGGGGTGTTGGTGGCTCTCGTTCATCACTCCATTCCCTGTACCTGGCATCTAGTAGTTACTAACAACACTTATTTGAATGAATAAGGTCAACTGAATCTCCAGGTTGGTGCCTCAAAGTCTCCCATGAAACCGGTTCCCCAGCCCTGCGTCCACACCCACGATCCGGGTCTCCCTGAAGCTGCCCATCCGGCCGGCAGCCTCCTGCACGGCTTGCTCATTCTGCTGCGCCAGGTGGAGCAGAGCGTCTTCTATCGTCTCTGTGGCCACAGCCCCGAACTGAAAGTCACTGAGGGAGGCCAATCTTGACCTCACAGGTCTGTCCATTTTCAGAAGCCTTTGGGGACACCTGGACGGCTCACTGGATCCATAAACCGACCCCCTTAGCTTCACTCCAGAACCTTTTGCCTTCTGTGTGCTTGTCTTCACCTCAAGTGTGAGGAAAACCCAATTCCCACCGCGGCCTCGAGCCCTCCACAGCCTTTTCCCGCCCCAACGGCCGCGAACCCCCTCAGCCAATCAGAAAGCCCGGCCGCTTGCCCCCCCCCCCCCCCCCCCCGGCTCTTCCCCTAAGGCCAAGAGCCGCCCTCGCTTCGAGAAAGAAAACGCGGACTACAACTCCCAGCGTCCCCTGCTCCGGCCCAGGACTGCTGTTCCCAGGAAGCCTCGCGCCCTGGGACTAAGAAGGGCGGAGCGGCAACATGGCAACCCCGGGTGCTGGTGACCCTCTCCATGCTAAGAGTGGAAAGGCCCCTGTGGCTCAGCGCATCGATCCAACTCGGGAGAAGCTGACTCCCGAGCAGCTGCAATTCATGCGGCAGGTGCAGCTCGCCCAGTGGCAGAAGAGTCTGCCACAGCGGCGGACCCGGAACATCGTGACCGGCCTGGGCATCGGGGCCCTGGTGTTAGCTATTTGTATCCGTCCAGACTGTAGGCTCAGGAGATGGCCTAGGGGGGCAGGAGAAGGGGAGCAGAGGCGCGTAGTAGGGCAGTGTGGGGGTGCTAAAAAGAGCCCGAGCTGTGAAAGTCGTGCCATTTCTGATGCCGAGCCAAGCGTTTAATGTATCTTAGTCATTTTAAAATGCTCTTTTGATATGACTTATTAATAATAACGGCATCGGGGTCGTGGCTCAGAAAAGCAGAGGGCAGAAGATCGAGCCACTAATTTGGGAGGGTGAGAGAGTAACAAGGGTGGTGGAGAAAGTCTGGGAAAAGGCAATATGCATACTCCGAGAGATTTCCTGAACCCACTTCCCCAGATGGCTACACCTTCTATTCCGTGTCCCAGGAGCGTTTCCTAGATGAGCTGGAGGATGAAGCCAAAGCTGCCCGAGCCCGAGCCCTGGCGAGGGCATCAGGCCCCTGAACCGGATGGGCACTGCACGTCTCCAACCTGCTGGAGCCCCTTCACATGGTGGATGATGCCCCATGACCCTGTCGGAATAGAAGCCTGCACACAGCATCGTTGGACGATGATTGAGCCCAAGAATTTTTTGCATTTGTTCAGGTCAAGGGAATATTGCCCACTTTACACAAACTGTGTGCAGTCACTGAGCTCTTCTTGTATTTTGTTTCTTTGAGAGTTATATGACCTTGGCTTTTCTCAGGATTTCTGACTTTGTGGTTTACCCTCTTTACCTCCCAGGGGCTTAGCTGTTGTGGATGTGGCAGCTCTGTGTAGTGTTGGAGCCTAAAGTGGGAAAGATGGAGTTAGGTTGAGAATAATAAACTGAGTCACCTCTCTTGGAGCCAGATGAGTGTGTTCAGGCTGAGGGATGGCATGACTATGCTGGAAAGCTCCATGGGCACTAGCTGCAGCAGTGGTATTGCCCCGGGGAGCTGTAAATGTTTAACTAGAATTACTTTTCCCATGAGATCTTTCCACCTGATTTAAGGGAGAGCAGGGTGGGTCACTGGGCTGTGAGACTGAACCACGTCTTCAGGGAGGGAAGGTCACTTTTCTGTCCTCTACCCTTAAAACCAATACCTCCAACTTTCCTGCCTTTTCCCATTCTGAGAGAGAGGGGTAGATGAAAGATGAGGGACAGCCTTCCTTCTTTTAATTTCCACTTGGGCCTGCCTCTCTAGGCCTAAGGTGGGGTCTGGATGAGATCTTAGCTTGGTCAAGTGGATCGTTGACCTTGCAGTTTCCTCATGAACTGCTGGCAGGCAGTCAGAAGGCTGGGCAGCTGCTAGCCATGCTTCCCATTGTGAGGAGAGTCCCTTCTGAATTTTCCCCTCCCGTACCCCACAAGGCTTTACCCCCATTTCTTAAGGCACAACAGATACAGTGTAACAGAATCCTAGTTTCCAGCATTTTTATTGACTGTTGCTAATTCTAGTGTGAGTACACCCCCTACACTTGCTCAGCTGGGAGTGTGCCCTCTAGAAGCATCAGGGCTTGAGTGGGATTGCTTAGTGGTTGACCCTTGGCTGGGGAGGTGGAGGCATGAGGATGGGAGGCTGCAGAACTGATACCCACACACAGGAAATAGTTCCCACATGTTTGGCTCTTCCCTATAATGGAGCAGCACTCTCCATGCCCCTTTGGCCTTCTACTCCCTCAGTACTGGGGTCTTCTTGCAGAGTTGTGTTGGTCAGCAGATTCTGAGAGCACAAGCTCCATGGTGGGCCCTGGTGTGGGGGAGACACATGGCTTCTGTTCTGAATTCACTGGAGGGAAAAGAAAAAGCACTGAAGAAACCTCCAGGATGGGAGGAGGGTGAAGCTACAGTCAGTTACCATTCCCTGGGCTTGCCCTCCCTTGGGCCCGCCCTCACCATCCTGCCAACATCCCCGGCGAATGTCACCCCCTTGCTTGCCCGCTGCTCCTGGGAGCCGGTGCTGCTGCCACTCAGGGAGTTCCTTCGCATGATGCCTGGGTGCAGGATGGGGAGGGAGAGCACTGAGTGAGGGAACGGGCCATGGCGGGGAGGGGGCTAGTCTCCCCAAACCAAGGGGCAGACCCCCAGGGCCTGTAAGAAAGCCAGATCAGTAGGGAAGGGGACCCGGGAAAGATGGGAGCTGGGCCATTGCAGTCTCACCGGGGCCCGGGGGCTCAGAGCGCTGCAGGCTGTTGCGGCGGGAGGTGGGGAAGCTGCCCTTGGAGAGGCGGCGCTGGCGGCTGGACAGCATAGCAGCCGGGGCCACGATACCCGCTGGGGGCTGCTTCCCAAGCCGGCTGTACAAGTCCTCGATTTCCTTTTTCTGTAGTGTCTGTAGTGCCTCCACCTCTGACAAGTGCCTGAGGATACACCGGGAGCATGAGCGCTAGCCACACACTTTGCTCTCCCGAGTCCACCTCTTGTCCTTCCTCCCCAGACTCACTTCTGCCGAAGACTCTGCAGCTGAGCCCAGAATTCCTCATCCTCCCCGCTGCTCTCGGATTCTTCACTGCTCAGACACAGGCTGCTGTATGAGTAGTTCATCCACACTGGGCTGGGATGGCTCTGGGGTGGGGGGCTGCCCCCCACTCGGGGTTCCTGCCCATCGTCCCTTTCCTCCTCAACTCCAGCCCCTAGGCCTTCAGCTGCACGGTCGCTCTCAGCCAGAGCCTCCCTGGCCTCAGGCCCACTTCCAGCACTATCCTCTGTGTCTGAGCTCTCCGAGGTCAGCTGAGGTGTTGGAGGCTTCAGGGAACTGGAGAGAGTTGGGAATGTTGGTTGCAGGGGAAGAGGCTCAGCTGGTTCCTTGGATGAAGTCACTTGGAAACGCCCCACAAGCTGCGGCTTCCCCTCTGTCGAGTGACAAGGAAGGAGTCACGGAAGGAGGGAGAGAAATAGGGCAGGATATGAAGTGAGAATAATGGGTCAGTGATCAGAGGCCTCACCTTCAGAGATGGGCTCTAGTCTGGCTTCCCCCAGGAGTGGCCGAGCAGGACTTGGCAGGGCCTACAAAGTGTGGGTCCATGAGGAGGGAAATGATCCAGAATGGAGTGCCCCTAACCATCCCTCTTGGTTTCCTACTCACCTCACTCTCCATCTCAGCTGTTGAGGGTGAAGGCCTCTCCTGGCCACAAGGAGCAGGGGGAGGGGGCGAGGACAGGCTAGCTAGGGGACCGGGAGGGGCTGCAGGAGACTGGGACAGGAGCCCAGGCGAGGGGGACAGCAGGGACTGGGCCACAGTCATCACAGCCAGTGAGAAGGCACTAGCCAGAGAGAGGAGAGGGGCTGCTGTGGTGGAGGGGAGGGTAGAGGTGGAGGGGCAGGGGGGAAAAGAAGGAGGAGTAAGAGTCACCTGGGAGCAACTGGGAGAGAAGGCAGGCGGAGAAGGGAGGACTGAGCTCTGCAGAGAATGAGAGGCTGGGCCAGGGAACTGGGCGGCACTGGGGGAGAACGCAAGTGGAGAGCCGGGGGAGTGTGGCAAGATATTTGAAGACACTTGGGAGAATGGGGAGGGGCTGGAGTATGGGGGAGAAGTGATGGGGAAGATGGGACTTGGGGAAACAGGGGTTCCGGGGGAAAACAGGTTTCCAGGAGACAAGGGGGTTCCAGGAGAAGATGGGGAGGTGGAGAAGGCTGGCCAGCTCCTCTGCTCCGGGGAGGTGCTGCTCTGGAACTCTGCTGGCAAGGAAGGAGTGTTGAGTTCCCAGTCTCCCATTCTGTAGGCCCTGCCCAGGAGCAACCCCAAGGGTTGTGATGAGTAGGGACAGAACTCAGTACATACCACGGGATGGGTCTGGGAGGGGGCCCGAGAGGGCAGGCAATGGTGCTGGCTCCTCCTGAGGGAGAGAATGGGGCTCACGGTCACAGCGGGGAAGAGCAGAGTCTTAGAGGGGACATTCAGGGCTTCAGCTGGGACCCATGAACCTCTAGGAGTCCATAAAGGACTTTCAAGGCACTCAAAAGTGTATGTGCTAAAATATTTACAGGTAAAGGGGTATGATGTCTGCAATTTACTCTCAAGTGGTTCAGGAAAAAATAATATGTGCACATACATAGAGAGAGGGGAGGGAGGAAGACAGTGATAAAGTTAATGTGACCAAACACTGACAACTGGCAAATCTGGGCAAAGGGTATCTAGGAGTTCTTAGTACAATTCTTGCAACTTCTCTCTGTAAGTCTGAAATTCTATCAAAATAATGAGTTGAAAGTATGCATTGAACACATTTTTCTAGAACAAGTGCCCACAGCTTTCCTCAGATTCTCAAATGGGGTAAGAGCCATTGTTTTAGGGTCCCAGAGATGAAGGAGTTACAGCCAAGGGGACTGGTGAAGGCAGAGAGCAATGAAGTCTGGAGCAGAGAGGTGGAGGTGACCAGAGGGGTCTGACCTGGGGGCCCAATAGGTCCTCAGCAGCCTCCACAGGGCCAGTATCTCTCTTCAACAGGGTTTCCACTCGCTGGATAATCTCCCGAATACGACTCAGGAAGCCGGCTCGCTCCGAGGGCAGAATGAACTCGTTATACACCTGGCAAGGGGTCAGCAGGAAGGGGAAGGAGGGCTCAATGATCCTACTCCTCCCTTCCCCGCTGCACTGATCTTTAGAAGCCAACCCTTTACCCCACTGCTCTGCCAACCACCAACTCAAACAGGTATTCAGTATCTACTGTATGCCAGGCACCGTGTGGTGTAAGGAGAACTACAGCTTGGAGGACAGTAGCTAACATTCCTAGGATGCATTATAGCCCAGCTGCTTCGAGGGTCTTATCTCATTCAACACCAACAACGGCTCTCTGGGGTCTGTATTCACATCCCCATGCTCAAAAAGGTTAAGTTCAGTCTGCCTAAAATCACAGGATTTGCACCCAGATTTGTCTTAAAGCCAGAGCCTGAGTTCTTTCCACTGTTGCTTCCTATGCTTTTGGACACAACTCCTGCTCTTGCAGGACTTATGAAGTGTACTATCCAGGCTCACGTACACACACACCCACAAAGTTAAGTAAAAATAAGGCAATCGATGGTAAATGTAAATTCAATTTCACAAACACTGGAGCACATACTATATGCCAGGCACTGTTCTAGGTGAGGAATACAGAGAAGTATAGAACAAAGTCCTGGTCCCAAAGAAGCCCAAAATCTAGTGGAAGAGACACATATATACATAATATACTGCAAGTCAGCCCATGGTAGGAAAGGCATTATGATCAAGGTATAGAGAAAATACTAAACCAGCAAGAAGAAAGGGAGAGTTGTTTAATGGTACAGAGTTGCAGATTTGCAAATGAAGAGGTTCTGGAGATCTGTTTCACAACGTGAATATACTTAACCCTACTGAACTATACATTTAAAAATGGTTAAGATGGTAAATTTTATGTGTTTTTTTGCCGCAATTTTTTAAAATGCCATTCCAAAGAGAGAGCAGGTCATGCCACCCAGGAGGATAAGGGAAGCTGGGATGGCTTCACAGAGCTGAGCCTTAAAGAATGAGTAAGAAAGCAACCCTTCCTTGAGGACTTATCATGTGTGGATACTTCTCATATAATTTCATTTCTCATACATCTATTACTTCTTATAAATTATATACTATATCAGAACATCTTGGCAAAATGAGTATTATAATCTACATTTTACTGATGAGCAACTGAGGTTCAGAGAGGTTAAAAAAACTTGCTCCAATTCACCAAATTAGTGAATAACAGAGATGAAATTTGAACTCAGGTCTTTTTTTTGGGGGGGGGGGAACAAAGCAAAGTTTATTGAGTGATACTAAGTTTATTGAGCCATAGTACAAAGCTCCCGAAGAGGGAAGGGACTGGAAAGGGTTGCCCTTGAACTCAGGTCTTATGTGAAAGCCCACCCTTTCCGCTGTTCCATGCTGTTTTGGGAAGAGAAGAGCAGGGAGAACAGCATGAGTAACAGCTCTGAGGCATGAAAGCACACAGCACATTTCACAAAGCAGTGAAGACCAGAGCAGAGCTGGGAGTACTGTGAATTTCAAAGGCCATGCTCCAGAATTGGGACCTTACTCTAACCACAGGTGGCTACCCATTAATGGTGTAGGGGCAAAAAGCAAGAGCAAATCCAAGTCTCAGGAGAATTCTGCTGCAGAGGGGTGGAGGGTAGAATGGTAGGGAGAGAAAAGAGGGCATTGGACCCTGTGGTCCATTGGGGGGGGAGGTCACTTTGGCTGTGTGGAATCTCAGTGGGCTTAGAAGCCTAGTAAAGCCTTTCAAGGCAAGAGACCCCTGAGCAGATGGAGACAGAAGTGGAAAGGCATCCAGCCTCTTCAGAGGACCACTCAGAAACCAGTGTGGCTAGAGGAAAGATGATAAGCCTGTGTGCCAAGTGATATTTTGTCTTTGTCCTGGATACAAGATGAGTGACATGATGGAGGAGAAGCTTTAAAGAGAGTTCCTGAAGCCTGATTCTTCTCTCATTCCCCTCCCTCCTTCACCACTGGCACTCACTTCCCCTACTCCACTGAAACTGGTCTCCCACAAAGACCTTCTCCTGACAAAAGCCAGTGTGGTCTTGCCTCAGGCTTCACCCTGTATCACCTCTTTGAAACTCTCTGTTCTTGGGCGCCTGGGTGGCTCAGTTGGTTAAGCGACTGCCTTCGGCTCAGGTCATGATCCTGGAGTCCTGGGATCGAGTCCCGCATCGGGCTCCCTGCTCGGCGGGGAGTCTGCTTCTCCCTCTGACCCTCCTCCCTCTCATGCTCTCTGTATCTCATTCTCTCTGTCTCAAATAAATAAATAAAAAATCTTTAAAAAAAAAAAAAAAAAAGAAACTCTCTGTTCACTCAGTTTTCCTTAACATCTTCTGGGGCTCCTCCAGCCTCTCAGGCTCCACCTCTGTGTCCTTTGGTGACCTATTCCACCCCACCCCAGAAAAGAGGGTATCCGCTGAGACCCACTCTCAGACCCTCTCTGCATCTGGCTTTGCAAGCTCATCTCCCTTCACTCTCCCTTCTGTGCTGACAACTCCTAGATCCACCTATGGATCCTAGATCCAGCCCCTGCCTGACCATATCCTGCTCCTAGAGAGGATCTTGCCTGCCCCTCTGTCATTCAAGCTCATCATCACCCCTAAGAAAACCTGCTTTCATTTTCCAACTTCCTCTCTCCTTTAATGGCCTGCTCCCACTAGCTTCTCCACACTACAAGTCACCTGTGATATCCCCTCTCCTTAACTCCCTATCATTTCAACTCAGCTGGTGTTTACTGAGCATCTACTACATGCACCATATTACATCAATAAATGCCTGGATTACAGAGTAACTTATTTTTCTGAAACAAGCCTCAGATTCACCCCTTTTCTTCCTCCCTTTCCCCATAATCCATTTTCTCCTTGGACCACTTGTAGTTTCTTGTATTTTTCTGCCAACTGGATTCCCTACCCCCAACCCTCTCCCACGTCCCATGGCAGAATGGTCTTCTTAAAACCTATTTTCACCATGTTACACTCTAACTCTTAAGACTGTCTGTAATCTGTGCCTACTCTACATGCCCAACCTTGCTCCCACAATTCTCCTTAGTTCTAGTGACATGAAGCCCCCCCGCAAGCCCCACATTCCAAGTCACTCCGTACTTCCATGCCTTTGCTTATGCTGTACTTCCTCTAGACCCGCCCCTTCCGGTCTTCACTGCTGTTCTGTCAAGACCTGGAATAAGTTCTGCCTCTTCCCCCTGCTGCCCCAGGCCACCCTTTACTCACAGACACAGGATCACATGTGTAGCATGTACTTGACCACAGCACTTGTGTATACCCTATGTCATCAGATTGCTCCAGCCGAGGATCCAAAGCTCACTGAATAAATAAAAATCTCCCCCATACAAGGGCAGAGATGTCTTCAGTGTCACTGTGCTTTAAAAACCCTTGCTGTTCAAAATTAAAAAAAAATAAAAAAATAAAATAAAAACCCTTGCTGTTGGGTGGGAAGAAGGGGGAGTTCAGCACCAGGGGACATCAGACGGGAGATTCCTGTCCTAGCCCCAAAGACTCTGTCCTCATCTCTCTCCCCCTCACCATGGCGGCTGCGATCTCTTCCGGGCTGTCCCCATCCAGATCAAATCGGAAGGTTACCATCTTGCTATTGTGAGTCTGTAGCTGGCACTCAACCACTCTGTCGTTCTGGTCTGAGACCTTCAGATTCAAAGTCAGCAGAGGGGAGGATGTCAGGCCCTCTGTCCTCATCACATGTCCCTACCCCACTCCAATCAAGTGGCAGTGGCCACATTGGAATTGGAGAGAAGCAGACTCTGTCCCCAAACTCTGGTGTTAGAAACGAGGCTGGCTGCCTCTAGGGTACCAGTCACATACTGCTCTCCCCT
This sequence comes from Neomonachus schauinslandi, assembly GCF_002201575.2. Classification (NCBI taxonomy): domain Eukaryota; kingdom Metazoa; phylum Chordata; class Mammalia; order Carnivora; family Phocidae; genus Neomonachus; species Neomonachus schauinslandi. Next base: position 40,640,931 of record NC_058417.1, on the reverse strand, counting down.
TTTTTTTGGCTGACCTCCCTTCCCCCCTGGCAGTTTCCCTCCTGGTCCTGTAGGTTATTCCCCATCCCCTGTGCCCCTTTCTTACACTAGTGACCCGCAGCCGGGATCGTGGTCTGCGTCGGAGATTTCTCCCTGGGGGTCTCCTCATGCGTCCCATCCCTTCTCCCACATCACTAAGGCCTGATGCTGCATCTGAGGCACAGCTGGAAAAGGAAAGGAGATAGGAGTGTCAGAGTGGACACTGGGACCCCAGAGCGCCATATGTCTCACTTCAGCACCCCAACTCCTACCAGAACCTACCTGTCTCCTGGGGAAAAGTCACTGCCAGGGCCAGAACGTGGAATGGATAGGGCAAAAGCCTGAAATAGGAAATGGGTTCATGAGGTCAGAGGACGATAATCATTGGGATCCAGGGCAATGGGGTCAAGGGTGCTGGGGTACTAGGCAGAGGGAATTAAGGAAGATGAGGACAGAGTGATGGATTTCCAGGGACATGGGGCGAGGTCATGGGGTTGGGTTTCACAAGGAGAAAGATAGGTCATAGGCTTGGACTGGCTGGGAGCCCCCCCACGTGACCCCCTCTCACCGAGGGCAGGCAGAGATGGGACTCAGCGGGGCTGGATGGCACCCCCCCAGGGGGCTGAAAGGCAGGGTCTGAGGCATCCAGGAAGCCGGAGGAGCTGAGGTAGCCATCAGTCTCGCAATCCGCTGGTGGGGGAGGGAGGGGATCAAAAAAGGGGAAGTAAAGGGGACTGGTAGCTAAGCAGGGGGGCTGCTTGAGCAAGGAGGGGCCTGGAGCTGTGGGAGTTCTTTCCCAGAAGGAGCTTCATGGCTAGATGTGGAAGGCCGGGTAAGTGACGGTGCTGCTGGATTGAACTGGGCAGGTGGGGGGCAGAGGCCAAGGGTTCTGGGACCTAGGTCACATCCCAAATCCCACAGTCAGGGGTGACTTACAGGTGGTAGATGAGTAGGAGGCATGGCGGAAGAGGAAAGGCTGGTGCTGGTCTGCCTCTGGCTCCTCAGGCTCAGGGGGGAAGCCGCTGGGGGGACCAGGAGTCATGGGGACAGTTGCTGGTGGGGGTCCTGGTGCAGGGGGGAGGGCCTCCAACTCCCTAGCTTTGCGCAGCTTCTCACGCTTTCGCTGGATGGCAGCAACTCGTTCACGTACTGCACGGGCCACTGGCTGGTAATCAGCCTCGCAGACTAAACCCAGGGCCACCTGGAGTGAAGAGGGTGAGGAACACAGTTTGAGGTGAGGACTCTGCTCAAAGACACGTCAGGACACCTTCTTGGGGCCTCCAGAGTATTTCTCCAGGAGAAAGGGCACTAACATTCATTGATTAGGCACTGTGCCCATTAACTGGCAACTCTTTACATCACCATCATTAAATCCTCCCAACAACTTTCTGAGGTAGGTCTTAGCTTCATTTTAGACATACGTAAAGCTGTGACTAGTCCATGGTTATCTAGTAGGTCCATTGCTCTGAGGAGGCAAGGGGGAACGTGTGGCAGTATCTGGGGACATCTGTAGTTGTCACAACACAGTACTACTGGCATCTAGTGAGTAGAAGCCAGGGATTCTTCTCAGTGTCCTATAATGCACAGGACAGTCCCCCAAATAAAGATGGCAATAGTGTCATCATCAAGAATCCCTGTAAGTAATGGATCAAGATCTGATCCCAGGTCAGGTGTGAGCTGTGCTAAGGAGACCTGCTCTCGTGCCACATTTCAAACACATTCTCAGGTTCCTGACCCAGACCTACCATAGATGATCCCCACCCTCTCAACTGCCATTTTTCTTTCTTTCCTTTTTTTTTTTTTTTAAGATTTTATTTACTTATTTGAAAGAGAGCGCACAGGCAGGGGGAACAGGGGAGGGAGAAGTAGGCTCCCTGCTGATGAGGGGCTTGATCCCAGGGCCCAATGCCCCTCAACTGCCATTTTTCTATCAGGAATCTCATACTAGGGCACCTGGATGGCTCAGTGGGTTAAGTGTCTGCCTCAGTGGGTTAAGTGTCTGCCTTCGGCTCAGGGCATGATCCCGGAGTCCCAGGGTCTAGTCCTGCATCAGGCTCCCTGCTCGGCGGGGAGTCTGCTTCTCCCTGACCCTTCCCCCTCTCATGCTTTTTCTCTGTCACTCTCTTTCTCAAATAAATAAATAAAATCTTAAAAAAAAAGGGGGCGGGAATGTCATACTCTCTTCCTCCCTGCACCCACTTCCGGCCTTCCTAAACCAGCTCTGCATCTTCTACTTCCCAGGTATGCCTCTCATGGTCTGGAAGCTTCTGTTCATCATCTCCTTATTCATCTCAAGGACAAGCTTCACTGTGCATGTAAGGAAGGTGGGGTGGGGTGATCTGACTTAAAATCTGAACGGCCTGAGTTTAAATCTAGTTCTGCCACTTACTCGCTGAGGACCTTGGACAAGATATTCAACCTCTTTGAGCCCTCCATCTCCTCATCAGTACGTCAGGATAAAATCACTCCATGCAGGGTTGGTAACAACAGTCGAATGCATGTGAAAGTGCTCTAAACCATGTACAAATGGGGGATTATTAAAGAGCTCCAACCATGTGCCAAGCACTGTCAGAGAGAGAAAAATCAACAGAACAAAGTCCCTGCCCTCAAGGAATTTTATAGTCTAGTAGAGGAGAGAGACAGGAATGTCTCCTGGTATAAAACAAGACCGACGGTGGTGGGTCCTGTAATGGAGAACCTGTTGAAGTGGAAAGAAGCATTTAATTTTGACTCTAGAGGGAACAGGTTTCCTGAAATTCATGGTTCTGAGCATGGAGGAAGATGGGGGGGGGGGACGACAAGGTGGGGGAAGGATGAAAAAGAGAAAAATAATTAGATAAATTGGAGAAAAGAGCATTCCAGGAAAATTGGATCAGCAGGATGTAGAGCAAGGGAGGCTGGAGGACCCCAGGCTTGATCTGGAAAAGGAAATCTTCAGCGAGTCTGCACACTGGGTATGTGTGTGGGTGTGTTAAGGCGGGAGGGGCAAGGGGGTACTTACAAGACACCCTGAGAGGGCTGAGCTGGGTGCCTCTGCCACCACCCCACCCCCCCCCCCCCC
>NC_058417.1:40496543-40637752 GCF_002201575.2 Neomonachus schauinslandi | reverse complement strand
CCCCCCCCCGCCAAGCCCAGCCGCAGGGCAGTCTGTCCTCTGCTCACCATCTCCTGCGCCACCTCCTCTGCCGCGTCCTGGCCCAGCTGGAACAGGAACTCTATGGCCTGGTTGTCCCGTGGGCGCCCCCCGCGCCGCGCGTCCTCCATGCGCAGCCAGAGCTTGAGGCCGGGCTTCTCCCCGTCGTCCTCCTCCGCCAGCTCCACGTGCACGCCGCGCTCCTCGCGGAAGAAGGCGTGAGCCAGGAGGTCCTGGATGGTGAACCTGAGGGCGGCGCGGGTGAGCCGAGCCTTGCCGCAGCCCGTCCCCCACCCCCAATCTCCCCCAACACACACCCTGCCCCCTCCACCCCACCTCTCGTTCTTATCCGTGCGGATGCAGCCTTCAATGATCTCCTTCACCTCGGGCATCTTCACCTTGTAGAAGCTGTTCGGCTTTGTGCCCTGGAGGAAAGGGGTTGCATGAGGCCTCGCGCCCCAGCTCTCTGCTTGCCCCCCATCCCGCCCGAGGCAACAGGGCGTGCAATCCTAAAAGCACCGCGACAGCTACTAGACGGTTTGATTTCAAATCTCCGTCCCCCCACGTATCGACAGTATGACCTTGAACAAGTCTCCCTGTGTGCCAGTTTTCCCATTTGTAAAGCGCAGGGCAGAGAAGAGGCCCTACCTGCTCACCCTGAGGGTGAAAGATCAGATGTCAAATCGTTTGTAAACTCTAGGGAGCGCTACGCACATTATTATTCTAAACAGCTAGTACTGGGGCGGGGGGCGGGGGGGGGGGCGTGTGTACATCCAATACCCTTCAGTGTTTACCAGAGCATCTTCGTGTCTAGCCTGTTTACTTTAAGGGAAACGAACGGCATTGACCGCGGGCTGGTTGGGGCAGGAAAATGGGAGGTGACCTGCAATTCTCTGTCCTCCCCACCCCCTCTCACCGAAGTGACCTTGCGGTAGATTTGGGCGGCATTCTGGCACTCGGAGTAAGGGTACTCTGAGGTGGCCATCTCCAGCATGCACATGCCAAACGCGTACACGTCCACGGCCTCGTCGTACTTTTCCTCGTACATCTCAGGGGCCATGAACTCCGGGGTCCCTGTAGGATCCACAGCAGGCATCAGGCTACAGAGCCTTCCTCTGGCTTCGTCCCTCCTCTTGGGCGTACCAACAGCTAGCCAGGGGGTGCGGGGAGGGGGCAACCTGGAGAGTTCTGAAGTGATAGTGACGGACACTTCCCCACTGTGTGTGTGTTGGGGGGGGTGGAAAGGATGCTGTAGGTCTCCCCATGTTCCCCATGCTCTTCTAACTCCGTGCAACTCAAAGGGCCCTGCTGGGAAGAGAGGGCCCCCAGGCTCTCTTCTGACGCGGATCGGGGGGGAGGGGGGGATAGGAAGGATCCTGGAGGGACTAACCGATCACGCTCTTGGCAAAGGAGGCGCGCTTGAGCGTGGCCAGGCCCAGGTCGCCGATCTTGACCGAACCTGAAGGGCCCGTGATAAAGACGTTGTCGCACTTGAGATCCCGGTGCAGAATGGGGGGTACCCGGGAGTGTAGGAAATGAAGCCCCCGAAGGATCTGGCGGCTCCAGCGCTGAAGGACTCGCGGCTTCATCTCGCGGAACCGCCTCAGGTATCTGGGGGAAAGGCACGTAGCCAGGGTCGCGGCGGGGACACGGAGGCGGGGGAGGGGACCCCCGCTGGGAAGTTCCCCTGGTCCCACTGGCACCACCACCTACACATCTTCTGCCAGCATTATTCTAGCTCAGGTCCTCGCTGCGCTCCAGAGAGAAACTGAGTCCGGGGTGTGGGAGGTAACCGTGAGAGTACAAAACGGGTCCGGCGGTAAACTTGCAGATAGGGCTGCGCCAAAGGGGCTGGGGAGTGCGGGAAGGGATGACTAACCGCCCTGGGCGTGGGGGAGGGCTTCAGAGAGGAAATAACTTTTATGTTGCGTCCTGAAGAATGAGTAGGGGTTCAGGGGTGAAAAGGGAAGGGATGGAGACTTTCCAGGCAGAGGGGACACTGTGCTGAAAGGCATGGAGACAGCGACAGGGCAGGGTGGGAGGAGGTGCTGGGAATTCGGTTCCTGTGGAATCTAGGCTCAAGATGAGGCTAAGTCCTAAGGACTCTGTGAGTAGGTTAGAGAGTGTGGGCTTTAACCTGAGGGTGGTGGGAAGCCTTGAAGGGGTTTTAAGGAATGGAGAGATTCCCCAGACTGCAGGAAGATAGGATAGATTGGAAAGGTGAGGGCAGAGTTGGGGAAGGCCCGAGAGGGCACTGCTGCAGGGCTCCAGACCAGTGAGGTGGCAGTGGATGGAACTGGGAAGGCAGAGTGGGGAATTATAAGGAGGCCTTGGAGACATACTGATGGGGGAAGGCGGATGCACAGAATGGAGATAAAGATGGCATTTGGGGAGATCGGGTTTTGGCTGGCGTGCTGGGTGGACACTGCCATTCAGTAAGGCAGGGATGCAGTAGGGACGGGTGAGAGGTAGCAAGCCTGGTTTGGGACCTAAATATAGAGTTTGAGGAGCGTGGGAGAGGTTCCAGAAGCAGTGGGGACCTCCCACCACCAGCTCTCCCACCAACCAACACTACCACCAGGCACAGAGCTCACGTCTTCAGGGTGCCGGAGGTCATGAGTTCGGTGACCAGCACGATGCAAACCTGGCCCCTCAGCACTGACTTCCACGAGTCATAGAAGCGGACAATGTTGGGGTGCTGCAGCCCCTTGAGCATCTCCACTTCCTCAGAGAATCGCTGCCGCTCGGCTCGAGACAGTTTCCTAGTCTGTGGGGTAGGGGACGGGGGTCAAGTTCACGACAGGCTCAGGACTCCCACAGAGAGGAGGAAGGGGCACATGGGGAGGGGCTGGGGGAGAGGTGAGGGTTAGAGCCCAAGGAGGAGGCTAGGTCATCACTTGCCCAATGGGCTGTATACCTCGAATTCTCGATCCGCCCCCTCAGGCTGCTATAAGGACACACCCATCCCGGGCCTGGGGCCACCCCTGGACCCTCCGCTGGACACAAGGGCCTTTATGCAGCCCGGTCCAGGAGCCCTGAGCTCAATAGCGCCTTTGTGGCCTCCCGGGCCAGCCGTGGGGTGGGAGGGGACGCCCCAGGGCTGGCAGTGGGCAGGCAGCAGGCGAGCAGCAGGCTGACAGCGGGCAGAGAACTGGGGCCTTCAAGGGGGTTGGCCCCAGAAACCGGGAACTGCTAGATCCAGACTGGAGGCAGGAGGGCTGCAGAGGGAGTTACAGAGAAAGATCCAGGACCAGGCACCAGGAGACAGCCCCCTGCCCCATGGCTGTCCTGCCCCCTTCTCATCACCACCCCACCCCCCCATTTGGCCACCTCTTCGTGCCTGGCCTAGAGCCTGGGGCTCGGCATTGGCAGGCACAAGGGGCGAGCCCAGTGCCAGGGCTGGAGGGGAGGACCCTTACCCAGATCTGCCCCCCAGTTAAATCCAAAGCTGCTGGCCCAGACTTAACTGGGTCTTCCCTCCATGTAAAGAAGGTCCTTCACACCAACATCCCCCTAAAGCCTGCTGGGTTCAGTGCCTTTGGGTCTGGGAAGGGAGAGCCCAGGTAGACAGTGGGATGAGGAGCAGGACTGGACTCAGGCCAGGGCTGGAGCTCTCTGTCTCCCCCTTCCCCAGCTATGGAGAAGTCTAGAAGTCTGACTGCTCCAGAAGGGGCCTGGGAGGGCCCCATCCTGCCACCACCGCTCTAAATCTTCTGGAAGTGGAGAGGACCCTGCCCCAGCTCCTGGCCTCCATCATCCCAGCCTCCTACCCTGCAAAGATTCAGGGTGAAGGAGGAGGAGAACCAGAGTCATACTGAGGGTCTCAAGACTAAGAGGAAAGGGAAAGGAAGAGATAGTAACCACTGCAGCAGATTGGTGGGCCAGTCACCCCTCAGATCTGAACTGGCTCCCTACCCGATTTTGCATCGTATCTTCCAACTCTCAGGGTTGAGTATAGAGACTTTAAAGTTAGAATGTCCAAAACTCAGGGCGCCTGGATGGCTCAGTAATTAAGCGTCTGCCTTCGGCTCAGATCATGATCCCAGGGTCCTGGGATTGAGCCCCACATTGGGCTCCCTGCTCAGCGGGAAGCCTGCTTCTCCCTCTCCCACTCCCCCTGCTTGTGTTCCCTCTCTCTCGCTGTGTCTCTGTCAAATAAATAAATAAAATCTTTTTAAAAAAAATGTCCAAAACCCATAAGGAAGCCACCATACACCCTCTGCCTCAGTTTATCCTTCTGCAGCCCAGAATCAGCCAGATCCATTGATCATCAGAGCAAAGGGGAGTGGGCAGGAGTGTCTGGACATTTGACTGGAAAGATAGATCTCTCCCTTGCTGCCGTCCCCCAGATTTCTCATCCTAAGACCTCCAAAGGGTCCCATCCCGAGGTGCCACAGAAGGGCGCCCAGCCGCACCTGCAGCTCACACCAGGCCACCTCCACCGTGGTGTCAGTGTCCAGCCCTCGATACACCGTCTTGAACGAGCCACGTCCAATCTCGATGTCAAATTTGAGGTATCGGCCGTCCGGGGACGTTGCCACTGCCTGGGTCTCCGTATCCTCCTTTTCCTCCTGCTCTCGCTGCCGCTCCCGAGCCGCGGCTTCGGGGACTGTCGGCGGATCCCGGGGCCCCCGGCCTCCTGCAGAGCCCGCGAGCTCTGGACGCGCGGAGTCTGCAGCCTTCACGGGGTCTCCCCCGGTCCACGTGCCCTCGGGGGGCTCTGGACAGCTAGGCGGTGGGCTCCTCGCGGGGCCAGGACCAGCGGAGTCCGGAGGATCAGGGGGCTCCGGAGCGGGTGAGGTTGGCTGGCACCAAGAGCTCAGCAGCCCCAAGTCGACTGAGCTGCGGCGGCTGAGACGGGAAGAGCGCGGCCGGGGCTCAGCCTTCCCGGAGAAGCGGCGCGCCCGGCGAGGAGGGGGCCCAAGGCGGGGCGGACCGGCGGCGGCGGCGAGAGGCGGCGGGGGCCGTAGGGCCAGGTCGGCCTCCGCCTGGGACATGGGGACCGCAGTCTCGGGGGTTGGGGGTGCCAGCATGAGGAAGGGCCGGCGCCGCAAGGCAGTAACCCGGGCGGCTGGAGAGGCGGCGGCCTGACAGGCGGACCGGCTGGGTGCGCAGCGCTCTGGCTGAGCTCCTGGGGCCCCCAGTCCCCGGCTCGCCCTCCCCGCAGCCCCGCCCCGGCCCCGCCCCCCGGCCTCACCGCCCCCCCCACCCAGGGCCGCCCCCTCGGAGCGGCCAGCCGCGCGCGCGCGCGCGGAGCCGGGTGCGCAGCCCCTCACCTCAGCCGCCCCGCCCCCGGCCGCAGGCCCTCCCCTCCCTCGCCTCCAGGCGCACCCGCCTGCAGGCTCATTCCGAGGCGGACAGGGTGCGAGACGGAGGTGTGTCTTCCCGCACTGAGGGCGCAAACCTGTTTGGGAGCGGGGGGTGGGGGAGGCACGATGCTGGGACTGGGAGAGGAAACGTGACCGCGGCTCTCGGGCCCTAGAAAGGGGGGTGGTACAAGGGAAGGTTACCACCGGCCTGCACGCCCCAGATAAGGTAGCGCCACCCCCTCCTGTTTGCCCGGGGTAGCCCCAGGCCGACAAAACATAGGTGAGAGGAACGGTCTAGTTTTCTCCCAAGCCGCTGTCCCTCTAGGCTGCACAGGGATGGGTGTGCGCACCCCAGGGCAAGCCCCTCCCCCAAGCCAAGGACCCGGTCACCCATACCCTCCACCTCCCCTACCTTGGCCGCAGCCTGGCCCTGGCCACAGTAGCTGTTTTTGCTATGTGGGCTCTCCTTTCTCCTTCTGTTTGCCAAAGTTCCCAATAAACCAAAGTCCATATCCGGTTTACACCCCTTCAGCTCCCCTTGGCCTCAACTACCCCACCCAGACCAGAAGGATGGAGGGAGAGGCTTCAGAGTGGTTCAGGACTTTCATGGGGGGACATGGTGAGGGAAGGGGAAGCCATTAAGTTGCTCCAATTCAGAGAAAGAAAGTCCGTCCCCAAGCTGTGTTCCATCAGCACTCCCCCACACAGCCCACCCAGCAGATGTACCACAGGCTCACTGGAGCCTGCCAGCACTGGAGGACCTTTTCATTTACAAAGGCCAAAGGCTTCTCCCCTCTCCTAGGCTGGGATTCACTCGGGGGCAACGCTTCGCAGCTCTCCCCATGCCCATTCCAGTAGTAACTTCCAACGCCAGGCAGGCAAGTGGGGTTGAGCTTTTTAATATCATAAATCAGTGTCCAGCCTGGTCTCTCACTGCCAGGCCCCTTCCTGGGCCTCCTATCTTCATATTGCCTGGAAGGCTGCCTGCAGCCAGGGCTTCTCCCATCCCCTAGGAAGGATCCAGCACCAGCCTGAGAGGGGAGGCAATAGCAGCTAAGGGGGTGGGAAGGGGGAGAGACAGAAGCTTGTGCAGGCGCGTGTGTCTATGTACTTACGTGTGTGAACACATGTGGAGTTAAAGGTTTACAGACCCTGGCTCAGGGACAGTCTAGGATGGGAGAGGAGGTGGGGCAAAGAGAAGCACATCTCTTCTCCCCGGCGCCTCAGCCTCAGCCTCAGCCTTCCCCAGAGACATACACACGGAATAAGTGGGAAGCCTCATCCCTGGACTGGAGCCCTTTTGAGTCTGGTGGAGTCACAGATCCCGTCTGTGGGATCACTGGGTCTGTCTCCCTTTGAAAGCCCTGGAAGGGTGGGAGGTAAGAAGTAAAAGGAGACAGGTGTCTGCTAGAAGAACTTGACGCCTCGGCCTTCGCTGACGGTGATGATCTCAGCCTTATGCTCCTGCTGTAGCGCCTGCAGAGCCCGAAGGAGGGTTGCTTCATCCAGCCCGTGGAACTCTGGATAGGGAGAGGTGGGCAGTCAGGGACACTCAGCTTCTGGGGGCCCAAGGCCCCTGAGGAGAAGAGTCTAGCCGGAAGCTGAGACCTCGAGGCTAGGGGGGCCGTGTGCCATCTATACTGCGGCAGCTGCCGTCAACCCTTCCTGGGAACTCCTCAGAGTAAGGGGTGAAAGAAAGCCTGAGTCAGCATGAAATGAGAGTTCATGCTTATTCTCCCCTTCCAGGTTCTTCTGCCAGACTCAACCCTCACATGTATCCCCCACCCCCATGCCATGTGTCTGATGTACAAGAATGACACCACCTGCTTGTGGGCCACAGAGTGGGGGACAGTGAAGCCTAGGAAGGTCAAGGTCCTTGTCACTGGATTCTGACCCTAGTTGCACCCTGGTACCCATCAGGAGCACCTGTCCTAACACAAAGAAGTGTAGCCATACCTCTGACCAGGAGACTGTTAAAGTCCAGCATGGGTATCTGCCTTTTCCTAGTTAAAAGGAACAAGGCTGGGAGCCAAGGGCCAGCTGAGTACCTGGAGATATGGCAAGATACTGCAGGGAGAGGTGAGAAGCAGGTGGCAAGCCCTAACAGGTTCGCACACCTCACCCCCTACGGGGGCCTACCTCTTGAGTCAGGGAGCTTGCTTTCTGAGGAAGCCTCCAGCTTTGCCCAGCATGAGTGGTGGGCTGGGCAAGGCTGCAGCACTGAAGTCATGGGGTGATGGTGGGAGTAGCAAGCAGAGGCCTGCAGGGCAGGGGGGAACAGCCAAGAGCTCTAAACTTTGTTATGGCAGCCAGGGCCTGGCAGAAAGGGGAGGTGCCCTTTTTTCCCCAGCTGAGACTGGAACTTTTGGTGATCCTGGGGATCAGAATATGAAGCCAGAGATAAAAGAGCTAAGAATATATTTACACTATGTAAAAATCAAACAGTATACAAATCCTTGCCTGGCCAGAAACCAAAGTATTTAAAAGGCCTGGGGGTGGGGATGGGGGTGTTGGCCCAATCCCTTCAGCTGATGCCCACAATCTTGAACCCTCTATAAGTATAAAGGGTGAAAGAAAGGCCTGTCTCAGCAAGGAATGAGATTTTCGGCTTAATCTCCCGCCCCAGCTCCTCATTCGGCATCTACACCAGTAATTCTTAACTTTTCATGGGTCACAGATGCCCTTGAAAATCTTTTAATATAGACTCTATCCCTAGAAAAATGCACATACATCCCCACAGACAAAACCTGCGAGTATTTTGCATATAAATTCAGGTGGTTTAGGGAAATGTTGGACATGGGTTAAGAGGCCTTGTATCATGTGGTATTTAGAATTCAGAGGCAGGGATGGGAAGTCTAACGGTCAAACAAGGACTGGAGAGGATTCAGATGACAAAACTGGGGGGGAAGGGAGAAGCATTACCCTCATCCTCTGTGTCGTCCCCATTGGTCAGTTCATATAGGGTGAACACGGAGTTGTTCTGGCCACTCCTGGAAACCTATGGACACAGAAAACAGGCATTGAATAAGGACGGGAAATCTCCTGGGAGAAGGTGAGCTCACCAGCTCCACCTATCTGACCCAGGAATGGCACCTATTCCCAAACCCGGGCTCACTGTCACCCCAGCAGGAGTGGCCTAAACACCGCAAACCCCACAGGTGCTATATTTATACGTGTACACACATACACGGAACCACTAAACCACAGGCCTTCACATGTCTGAGCAGTGACCTCTCATTCTGTTTCCTGTTCAGGAATAGGTGGCATGAGTTTGTTATATTTGGGTTGTTGATGCTTCTTCCCCTCTTCTCTCCCCTGGGAAAGTTTAGGGCTTGTGGTGCAGAGAGTTTGTCCCCACACCCACACCGGTTCAGAATGTCTCATTCATATGGCAGACAACCCCAAAGGGCGCAGAGGGGGAAGGGCCCCAGGCTTTTTTTTTTTTTTTTCCTTCCTTTCCTCATTTATCTTCTGTGGCCAGAGACTCCAGCCAACAATAGTACTCATGGTTCCCAGCACTGCATTCTCCAAACATGGCCTCATGTAGCCTCTCGCCTCCTACAGTCAAAGGCAGGGAAGTTCTATACAGCCAGGGAAATTGAGTCACTGAAAGAGGCTTGCCTGGAAGACGTATACTTCCTCTTTTTGCCCCTTCCCACTTTGCTCAGTCTAGACCTGGGAACACCAGGTATCTGCTGAACATAGATACGATTCTCTGCCATGGGTCACCATGGCAGAATAGTCTCACCCACTGATAGATGAGCTTCCCCCATTCTTCTGGCCTTCGCCACATGATCAGGAAGCTAGACTTGTTCTTATCCAACCACTCCAGGTTCCCTGCGAAACAGATACTTATGAAAGCATCTATGCTAAGAAGGGACAGAAGGCAAAACGAAGGTGGAACACAGTGGAAGAGACTCAGCTTTCAGGAACGGAAATTCAAGATCTGTTTTATTATTACTATCTGCAATGCACCAATTCTCCTTCTACTTCTCTCCAGGTCTCAGAACACAGATGGAGAGATTTCAATGGTGAATACCAATAGGGAAAAAGGACCCGGGGAATTGGACTATCTACTGTACAGAACACTATGGGCTCCAAGCCAGGGGAGAGAAGAACGTTGTTAAAAGCGAATACTTGTGGGGCACCTGGCTGGTACAGCTGTGGAGTGGGTGACTCTTGATCTTGAGGTTGTGGGTTCGAGCCCCACATAGGCTATAAAGATTACTTAAAAATAAAATCTTAAAGGGGCGCCTGGGTGGCTCAGTCATTAAGCGGCTGCCTTCAGCTCAGGTCATGATCCCAGGCTCCTGGGATCAAGCCCCACATCGGGCTCCCTGCTCAGCGGGAAGCCTGCTTCTCCCTCTCCCACTCCCCCTGCTTGTGTTCCTTCTCTCGCTTTGTTTCTCTCTGTCAAATAAATAAAAAATCTTCAAAAAAATTAAATTAAATAAATAAAAAATAAATCTTAAAAAAAAAAAAAAAAAGCAAAAACTTGTGCCAATCTGCCCTCAGGAAAACCCCAAGCAGGAGGAAAAATAAGGAAATCTGAGGACCTGAACCCACCTTTCTTCCTTAGTTCCTCTAATACAACCTGGATTGATTCCACAGGGAGCTTCCCTGGTTTAAAGTTAAGGGAAGGGCACTGATGGACTGAGTTGGGTGGGATAAAAATTCTCAGGGCCAGTGTCATGTTGAAAACCATCTGTCCCCTTCCTCTCCCTCCCACATACATATATGTGCAATTCCCCAACAGGCTATAAATTGGCATTTCCTGGATATTGGGGGGAGGAAGGGAAAAAACTAGTCCAATTAAAGGGAAGAGCTTTAGAAATGAACAGTACTATCATCTGTCACCCTCTGTCCTCTCTCCTTCCTTCAGACTTTCTCCACAGATAGTTTAGGTATGAATCAGGCAGCAAAAACAAATGACCTTTACTTCCTGGGAGGAAGAGAGTAGGTGGAGAAAATTCCTAAAGGTAGTACCAGAGTTTGAGCTTCACTCAGTAAGAGAACAGGAGATTCAGAGTCAAAAAGGCTTGGGTTGAAAAGCTTGGGACTTGGCTTCAGGGCAGAGATTCTAAGACCTGAATGACACCTGGGTACTTGTCACTGGCTAGGACAAGAGGGTTTGAGGCTGCATTTGCATTGGGGTTTGGGGATAAAATGGAAGTCAGCTAACACATACTAGCTCTTTCCCAAGTCCAGTTTGGGTGGGAATCTGCGTACGGTGGGTGAAGCGGGGTGTGAAATCTGGGCATGTGGGAAAGCGTGGAAGTGCATGTGTGTGGGCTGTGGAAGAGCCTGAGGGAGGATACGCTGTAGCTTCACGTTGTTGAAGAGCGGGCTCTCCTGAGCTTCCATCACCGTCATGCTGGACTGTTTGTGCAGGCGGCAGAAGGACAGGACCAGCGAGCACCAGGCGGCCAGCTGCTTCTGCCGAGTGTCCACGTTCGGCTGCAACCTGCCGGGTGAAGGGGGTGGGGCGCAGAATTAGAGGGCGTGAGAGAGCGAGAGGCAGCACTTGCCGGAGGCGCGTCTGGGGGACAAAGTGGGAGACTGAGGGTGGTGGCGACCGGGTCCTTTCTCCCCCTCCCCATCTGAAGCATCAGGGCTGAGCCCGGGGTCCGGGGCAGGGGAGGGAGGCGCAGCGGGGCTTCTCGGGGTCTGAGCCTCACGTAAAGAAGGGCGGGAAGCGATACTGCCACGGCCACTCGAAACTCATCGCCATTGCAGTAGCCCAGGAAACCCGGAACCTCCGGGCAAAGGACTTCCGGCCTCCGCTTCGGCACGTCCGGGCAAAAAGCACAAGCAGAAAGGTTCCGGACGCCTCTTCGGAGAGGCGGGAGGGATGCTGCTGATCAGCCAGTCCCTTACCATTATCCTAAAAATCCTTACCGTTTAGAGACCCGAGAAGTCTTCTCATTCAGCTCTAGAGAAGGGCAGTGACTTCTCCAAAGCGGCACAGTTTGATAGTAGAACTGCCTAGGCTTGTTTCCCCTCTGCTCAGCTGCTTTTAATATTAACATCCGTGTCAGTTGCATTTAACAAACACCTCACAATTCCCCAGTCTCTTCAATTGCTGTGTCCTTCGAGCGCACCATTCCTTGGTCTCCTGCAGCACCCGTAGGAGCACATTTGTACCTTTTATCGCTGGAAAAGTTTCGGCTTCCATGATTCAGAGCTGCCCGCTTTGACCACAGCCATCTATCTCTCACGTCCTCACTTTTCTAGTCTCAAGTCCCCAGACCCATTTTGGTCTTGACTCCTTACCCAGCCTAGACTACCCCATTCTGTCCCCTTGCTTGCCTACCTGCTGTCACTTAACAAATCAGGGTTGTTGTTCCTCTACCCCTCCCCCCACTCCTGCCGAGTTGTATTACTGGAAGAAAACCACAGAACATGCTGGCTGAGCCCCAGGTTCTCTGACTAACCTCACTGCTGGGCTCTCAGTGCAGCCCAGCACTGTCTTTTATTGACTCCCTGTCACATCCCTCCAGGTAACTCTTCAAATGTTTCCATTCATCAAGTCATTCCACCTGTCTCCATCTTCTTTCTCTCTGCAGAATTCCCTTCCTATTTTGTGAACTTGAGGCCAAGCATTTGAACCTCCTGATCGTTCCTCCTCTGTCTGTCACCACACTTGATTCTTCCCACAAGAATTTCTTTCCACTTTTACGTCTTTCTTTTGGACTCAAAGGAAGAAGTGTCACTCTTCCTTTACAAGACCAACCCTTTGGCATATCTTCTTACCTCTCCTTTCCAACTGCCTCTAGGATTTCTTTGTATATCATCTTCCCTCTTTTCTTTTCTTTTTTTTTTTTTAAGATTTTATTTTATTTATTTGAGACAGAGAGAATGAGATACAGAGAGCATGAGAGGGAGGAGGGTCAGAGGGAGAAGCAGACTCCCTGCCGAGCAGGGAGCCCGATGCGGGACTCGATCCAGGGACTCCAGGATCATGACCTGAGCCGAAGGCAGTCGCTTAACCAACTGAGCCACCCAGGCGCCCCATCTTCCCTCTTTTCTTTTCCTCTGGCTCCTCTCCCCTAGTTGACAAACATGCTCAGGTCACCCGTATTTGAAAATATGTACAGTTTCCTTGACTTTGTCACACTCTCAATTTCCTATCTGATCTTTAACCTTTCCCCCACTCAAGTCCATCCTTCATTGTGCACAGTTCCCAATCTACCAAAGTGCCCAGCAAATATCTGTTGCATGAATGGATGAACCATTCAATTGATAATGTTCTTTCAAAGGGCACTATCTCCTTTGCTTCCATGGCACTGCTTTATCTTTGTTCTGCCACTGTCTCTCTGATCTTTCTCTTTGTCTCATTTCCCCCTCATTCTTTAAATGTGCGTATTTCCTAAGACTCTAACCTCAGCTTTCTTTTCAATACACCTTCTGTCTTGAGAACTTTCATCCTTTTCATGGCTTCACTTGGCATTTCTGTGCAAAACACTCCTAAATCTGTATTTCCACCACCACCACCACCCCTCCCATTTCTAACTCTCTGTGGGACATAAAAGCTTGTTCTATTGGCAGCTCATATTGTACATCCTTTTCTTCTTGCCAGCTCCTCTTCCTAATAGCCATTTTCTATCATTACTTCCATCATTGTCCTAGTAACTCAGATTCAAAGCCTGAGTCAGCCCTAACCTCTCCTCTCCTTCATTTCCAAATCCTGCTGATTCCCTCCCTTGTTTTTAATCATCTCTCCTACTTTTTACTTTCTACTTCCTCATTCATCACTCCTTTGGCCCATGTCCTCTTTTTCTCAAGCCTGGAATATTACAATAATTTCCTAATTCACCCCTATTTTTTTTACTCTCTTCCCTAGGGGAAATGCACTCCATCTTAAGGTCTAGTCATATACTAACTCCACAATCACCCTCCTGTGATCACACCTCAGCTAGATGTGACCCCTCATTTTTTTGCACTTAGATAACATTTGGTTTGTATCCCTTGCATGACTCTCATCACACACTCCATTGCTTTTGTTTGTATACATGTCAGCTGCCCTATTAGATGGAAGCCATTGAGAGCAGAAACTAGGCCTTATTTAACTTATTTTTCCAATAAAATATACCATACACAGTATCTTATACCAGCATGCCCTTGATGTATATTAGTAAAACACAGGAAGGCAAATATGGGCCAACAAGAGAACAGATATATCCCTGGGGAAGACCAATGCATTCATGGAAACAGAGGAAAGACTTATCTCAGGTGAAAACTTAAAATGCCCTAGGAAACAGACATGCCTCTAGAGAGACAGATGTGTCCTGAGAAGAGAAGTCTGTCTCAGAGGGTGAACAGATACATACAGGTATATATCTATGGAATGGACGGGCATGTCCCAGGAAATGGATATGCATGTTCTCAGAGAGGTAAATATTTCAGCAAGGGGGGGGGGAAGGAAAAGTCCCTGAAGAGGCTCCAGGTGTCATAAAGAATAAATAGGTGTCTTTATGGAGAACAAAGTTGTTCTCTTGTATCTTTGATGATCTGGAAGAACTGGAGGTTAAGGTCCTCTGTCGAACAACTGGGCCTCACTGTCTGGGGAACATGTAAGATTGTATATGAAATAATGAGTTCAGAGACTAGGTATGTCCCTAGAAAATGGGAAGGTGTCTTAAGGGAGTATCAGTATGGCTTAGGAAGCTGAGGGCTGACTTAGTTCCAGCTAAGAACTAGTGAGTGCTATGGAGATGACAGATGTCTGATCCCAGGGTCCAGTCTCCTCAGCTTTGAGGTTCTTCCAGATCATGTCCATCTTCTGGCTGTTAGCTCTAGTGGACACCAGGGGGCAGTGTGCTGCCAGGCTATAGGCCACACCCCCAGGGTCCAGGACAACATAGGATGAGGCCAGGGACCTGGAAGGGGAGTCCTGTGGTGAACTTAGTAGAGTAAGTCCCCACTGCCCTTGCCCTCAGTCCTGAGGTCCTTAGGGATGGACTCTTTTTGGTCATATCACGGTTCCTATTCCCAGGCCCTGGGAGTAAACTGAGGCATGAAGAAGAGGAAAATTCGGAGCTCCTGGGTGGTCCCCCTTCCTTCTTGCAGGAGTCACAGCAGACATTCCACCCTTGCCCCTCCCCCCACACCTCCCCAGCTGCTGTCCAGACCGGAAGGGAGTCTCTTTCCTGTATGTTTCCTGGTGCTGGCTTTGGATAAGGACAGGAAAGGCCCAGCCTTGGGAGGAAGCAGTGGAGGGGGGTGGCCTTCAGGTGGGGGGAGGGGGATAGTGGGGAGCAGGCAAGTGAACAAAACAGTGCTGCTATCCAGATTCTTCCAGCTCTGTGGCCCAGAGCTGTGAGAATGGCAGAAATTCTGGGATGGGGAGGGGACAGTACAAAAAAAAGTTTTATTTTGAAGATTACAGAACTTATGCCATGACACCACTGGGTTTCCATTTCCACCAGTCCAAGGATCTGTGGTGGGCATGGGAGTGAGAGAAGGAGGCAGGGCAGGGAGGGGAACAGAGACCTGGTGGCGGCAGGGAAAAGGAGTAGGATAAGATGGCTGCGAAGAAAAGCTCACACCACCCTAGGCCTGGGCTTCACTGTCTTTACTCCTCCACACCACAAGGGTGACGAGGAAAGGGATGAGGCAGATTGGGGCTATGATCATGGCCAGGAGCACATCCTCTGGGGGGTCTGATAAGGTGGGCTGCACCAGGGAGCAGTTGGCAAAGTGGATCTGGTGAGTCTCAAAGATGATCTCTTCTGCTCGGGGATTGGGGAAGCCCAGGTGAAATACTTCTGCAAAATGCTCCAAGCAATACTGTAGGTCGCTATAAGGCCTGGGAGTAAGGGAAGACTAGAGTGAGTATGGGTTGGGCCCAGAGAGGGGAATGCCCCACACTCACTCAAGGCCCACCCACAAGGAGCAGGCGCCACCCCTGGCCCAAGCTGCCAGGCACTGCCCCTACCTGCTAATCATGGCCCAGTCGCACCAATCCTTGGGGATAGAGTCCATCTGCTCCTTATAAGATTGCCAGCAAAACTGGATAGTGCTCTCATAGTTCTCCATCTTGTCCTCTGTGGGCACAGATTGCTTCACACTGACCACACCCCTGCCCCTCCCTCCAAGCCCTCGGGTCCAGGTATTTCCACTGTTCCTGTCTTCAAACATGGCAAACACCAGGAGAGTCTCAGAAAGTTTTCCAAGGAAAGAGTCTCAGTTCAGAAAAATGTTAATGCCTTCCATGTGCCAGCCCCACAAGGACATCCACACACTTCTTCTGGGGTCTTCTAACCCACCTGTGAGGTGAGCCAGCTCAGAGCTGGGTGGGGGTCATGTGGGATGAGAGGGAGAAGGACCACAAGGAACCCCAGGAGAGAACAGAAGGGGGGGTTAATGGGCTGCCAATTGGGGTTGTGGGAAAGGGACCCTCCCCTCCGACCTGGCTCTCCTCTCGTTGCCCTAGGCCACCCTCCCAGAGCCTGGAATACACACCTTTTGTCTTCAAACTACTTTCAGTGGGAGGAACCTGAGCCAGGGACTCCTGGGGCTTCAGGACAGCTGTGAACAGAAATCGGAGAGGGAGGTGGGATGGCGGGATCTAAGCAGTGGAGTCTGGAGGAGGGATCTGAGACCCTAGGAAGTCAGGGCTACTTTCAGAAGAGAAAAAGGAATAATCCAGGCCCCCAAGGGGTGCCTCAGTGACTGGAAGAGAGGTCTGATACTAGCTCTCTCCCACTCACATCTACACCCCAAATCCTCTTCCTCCTCCCCAGCCCCAGACCTCCCAAGACCTCTCCGCGGGGCCCCGGCACCCCAGGTTCCTCCAAGAGGGAAGCAGCTCGCGCTGAGCCCTCACCGAAGTGGGGCCGGGGACGGTCCGAGGACAGCGCTGTCCCGCCCGCACCCCAGGGCCCGTTTCGGCCTCGGCCGTCCAGCCCCCCTCCCCTCCGGGCCTCCCGCGCCTCCCACCCGGGCCCCGGGGCGCAGCGCTCACCGCCCAGCAGGAGGAGGAGGCGGAGCGCAGCCGGTCGCCGGGCGCGGGTCGCAGGGAGCCGCGGGCCGCCGGCGGCGCGCTCAGCCCGGACCGAGGCCATCGCGCGGCGAGCAGGCGAGGAGGGGCGGTGGCGCTGAGCCGGGCCCGGGCGGGGGCGCCTATATCCCCGGCCCAAGCCCCAGGAAGCCGCGCCGCTTCCTCGCAGGGGCTGGGACGGCTGCGGCCACGTGGGGGGCGGGGGCGACGCCCGGGGCCGGCGGGCTGGAGGGGGAGTCGCTGCCCCACCCGGCCCTGGCGCCCGCCGCTCCCTCCGCCGGGTCGACGTTGGCCCACTCTCTCTTCTAGCTCACCCTGCGGGGCTGGACAGCTCCCCTCGTAACCCCAGAACCGGGATGCATTTCCTGGGCTCAGCCGCGTAGCGCCCAGGACTCGCCCGGGTCTCCGAGCATCCGCTCCCGGGACCCTATCGCCCTTTCTCCTTCGTTGCGGTGCCGAGGAAGGGAGTTAGCGACCTGCTCTCGCGGACCGGGAGGAGAAGGAAGGGACTGGGAGTTCAGAGGGCCTCTCCACGCCGCAGTATCTAAGGCAGGGGGTTGGGGCTGCCCTGGGCCGTGGGGGAAGGGGCGCCTGGAGCTGGGCTCAGAGTTCCCCTTCCCTGGGAACACCCACTGATGTCAGTCCGCCTGCCAAAACTGGGGAGGAGGAGATGAGGGAGCCAGCCCTCCAGAGTCGGGAGAAGGTCTGGGGATAGGGGCAGAGGGGAAACCAGAGTCCAAATACCCTCTCTTCCAGGCACCTTGTGGGGCCTGGATCCACAAACCTGGTTGGGGGGAAGGGCAAAAGTAAGATTACTTTATTCCTCCTAAGAAGGTGGCCACAAACCGGATTGGGGGGAGGGGCAAAAGTTAAAGATTACTCCATTCCCAGGAAGAAGGTGGCCACTACTCTTCAAGGACAAGGTTGTGAGAAGGGAAGGGTTTAGAACCTACTATGGGTGACTTCATTCACAAAGTGGGTACGTTTTTGTTCCCATTTTACGGGGAAAAAAGCTAAAACTCAGGGAAAAGAGCCCAGAACTTGAGCTTAGAAGCTCTAAATCCCACTTCTGTCTTCCTGCTCCACAACCAGATAGCCCAGAATGACTTTGGTTACCTTGACAATCTGTTTCTCCCCATGTAAGATAGGGACATTATCCTCGATAAGCAGTAGTGAGGATGACATGTGAAAGGGCATTGCACTTAGTGGATGTTTCCTTTTCTTCTTTCTTAAGGACTTGCCTAAGGTCACACTGCTGGGAAGCAGCAGGCTGAGCCTGGGGCCCCAGGGGCCCTGACTTCTGCGACACCACAGCTGTCTCTGTGTCCTAAGCCAGAGCTTCATTAGCTTGAAGCAGCCGAGCAGCCCAGGAGCTGGTTTGGCCCTGATGCTCAGCTCCAGACACAGCTGTCAGCACTGAACTTTCCTAAATTACTCCCAGACACTGACCCCTGGACTCAGCTGCTGCTCTTGTCCCAGTTTACTGATTTCTGCCCACCACAAATTATCCTTCGTGATCTCTTCAAATCTTCACCTCAGGGTCTTAGGCTCTTGCATAATGGTCACTGAAAGCCTGTAGTCCTCCTCCATCCCTAGGGTCAAGAGGTTGCCTTAGTAAGGCATCTGGAAGAAGAAAGGAGGTGGCCCACTTGGCATGAGCCCCAAAGCCCTCCTGGTGATAGTCATCTTCTGCAATGTGCAGAAAAGAGCCAGACAGCCTCAGAGTCATTTTAGGCCAATGACTAAATCCATTCGTGTCCTCCCACCCAAGATTGCCCTTTTCAAGACGGAAACATGGTCAGGAGGGAGATTTCTGGTTGATGAGATGGGAGGGGGAAACATGGAGGGACAGAAAACAAAACCAGCCATTTCCACTGGGCTGGGGCCAGAAACACCTGAGCCCACTGTGAATTAGGACTGGGGTTGGGGTCAAGATGAAAGTTGACAAAAACAAACGTTGGGTTTTAAATAGGGCAGTATGGTATCATTGATAAAAACAAATAAGCAAGCACTGGTTAGGATTCTGAAGGCAGACTCTGTCTCTGTGTTGCTGTGTCATCTTGGGCCCGTCATTTCATATCTCTGGAGCTCAACAATTTCACGTGACATTAGAGTCAAAAGGTAACATATAGGTGACTCCGTAGAAAGTGTTATCTTTAGCCTGGACATGGGGTTAAGTTTGCAACATGATGTGGAGGCCTCCTAAAGGGAGCTTGTTGTAGTCATTGCTGAACTTGGGAGTCTAAACCTTACTGTTGGAAAATCTGGGAATTTTCCCTCCCCCTGATTTTCCTCTTTCCACTTTTCCTTACCAGTTGGTTGGTTGGCTGTTTCATGGACCCCTGGGGGCATCCTGGTAACTGGGGGTCTGCTATTAGGGTCCTTTGGGGCTGAAAGGGGACCAGAGACCTCACTTTCCTCTTCCAAGTTGCCATATAGAAGATAGTCCCATGTTGTGCAGCGAGGGGACAGAGAAGGGCTTCATCAGGGACAGAGGCTGGTTCTTTTATAGAAGTCCTGTTTTCCACCCCTGGGGTCCCCCTTCCCTTCCCTTCCTAAGCCCACTTCTGCCTTAAAATATATACTTTTTGCTATAAAAATATACTTTTTAATTGCAAGTAATACACAAGTATATACTCATTGCAAAATATTTAAACACAGAAAACTTTATACCCTCATTCCTTTCTCACTCACTTCCCTACATTTTTTGGACTTAAAAAAGCATAAATGGGATTTAATATCTCTGTTGTTCGGTGACTTCTTTTTTTACTTAATAATATGTCTTGGGCTTCTTTTCACGATAGCATATATAGATGTGCTTCTTTCCTTTTACCTGTAGTATAGTATTATCTGTAGTCTTTGTCTTATATCCAGTGGAGACTGCTCTTTGTTTCCTACACACCTCCTTAGTCCTCTGTCCCTATCCCACACCCACTCCTAGTGCTCAGGAAGAGAGGAATCTAGTTTTAGTCCAGCTGGACATTGACCTGAGATTTCTGGCCCCAAACTAGATTGACTTCTGCGTGGGAATCCTACTGCCATATAAATTTCCCTTCTTGTTACAGGCAAAGGAACATCCTGCCTGAAGCAAGAGGAGAGGTGACTCAAACCTTAGGAGTGCCATTTCTAATCTTCAGCCTTCCCCCTACACACTCACACACAAATCCAGAACAACATGGTGGGGGGGGTAGTAAAAAGCACTGGGGGCCTCCTACACAATGAAATTGCATGCAGAGCATCCTGGGATTACCATCTCTACAGTGTAGAGACATTCACACATGCTGGCCTCTTCCCCAGCTGTTTCCAAATAAAGAACAGAGCACAGGAGAGGATGTGGGGGAGAGTCAGGGTCCAGGGAGCCAGAAGTCCTGGCTGGGAGGGGCTGATCCTTCCAAGCTGGAGAGAGGAGACAGATTTCTTTAGAGGGCAGGGAGGCAGCAGGGATGACCAGAGGAGCTATAGTCAGGGAGCCAGCTAGCTAAGGGAGGGAAGACAAAGGCAACTCCATCTCTCTCCATCTCCTCATCTCCAGAATGATGTCACACTCCGTGTGAGGAGACTGGCCATCTCTCAGAGGCAAGAATGGTTATTGGAGAAAACTTTGGCTCTCAAGTTGGTAAAAAACAGAGAAAATGGTCAAGCCATATTCCTCATCAATGCCAGGGACTTAATAGTAGCTACCATTTATTGAATAATTACTACGTGTAATTGTGTTCTCTGACACATGTGCTGAGTGCTTTGCAAGTATTTCTTAAAACCTTACTACCATAACATCAGAATTATCTTGTCAGTGGGTAAAATGGGGAAACAGGAGTAATGTGCCCAAGGTCCCAGAGGTAGTAATTGGCAGTCAGGATTTGAACTCAGGACTGCTTGATGCTAAGTTTCATGTCCTTTTTTTTTTTTCTAAGATTTTATTTATTTATTTGACAGAGAGAGAGAAAAAAAAAAAAAAAAGAAAGCACAAGCAGGGGGAGCGGCAGGCAGAGGGAGAGGGAGAAGCAGGCTGGAGCCTGATGCAGGACTCAATCCCAGGACCCTGAGATCACGACCCGAGCTGAAGGCAGATGCTTCACCAATTGAGCCACCCAGGCGCCCCTAAGCTTCATGTCTTAAGCATTATGATTTATCATCTACTTCTCACTCTATATCCAAATACTGATTTCTTACTGGGTCTTGAAGATGGGGTTGAAAGAGGAGAGAAGAATAGTTTCTTCCAGGACCAGATAGACCCCTCCAGAAATAAAAAGATCCTGTTTCACCCAACTCTACACACAACCTCCTCCTCCCTTCCTTCTCTGACCCAGGCTAGACCATGACATCACATGGTGGAGGCTGTTTTTCTGAAGAAGAAAAGAAAAAAAAACCCAGACCAGATTTATAAGGATGACATTCAGACAGCATGACTGAAGAAGATCATGGCCAAGTGACCATAGCACACGCCCAGCAGTGCT
Source organism: Neomonachus schauinslandi (assembly GCF_002201575.2). NCBI lineage: Eukaryota > Metazoa > Chordata > Mammalia > Carnivora > Phocidae > Neomonachus > Neomonachus schauinslandi. The sequence goes on along the minus strand of NC_058417.1, from coordinate 40,616,969 downwards.
GAGAACACTGCTGGTCCCTCGACACCTGGGGCTGACTCATGGTTGCTGTCAGGACCCAATGCCAGATGCCAGGGTTGCTTTCACTCTTCCTCCATTGCTCAGGACTATGCTATGAAACCATCCCCAGGAACCCTTCTACCCACTCCCAACACCCCAAGAGTTTTGATGTTACGTAACATGGGGATGCCCCTAGTGTGCCTGGAGTATGCTCAGATTGTTTCATTTAAAACTCACAACTCTATTAAATTAAGTGCCATAGGGTGCCTGGGTGGCTCAGTCATTAAACGTCTGCCTTCAGCTTGGGTCATGATCCTAGGGTCCTGGGATGGAGCCCCGCATCGGGTTCCCTGCTCAGCGGGAAGACTGCTTCGCCCTCTCCCACTCCCCCTGCTTGTGTTCCCTTCTCTTGCCATGTCTCTCTCTGTTAAATAAATAAATAAATAAATAAATAATCTTCAGAAAAATAAAAATGAACAAATTACGTACAGATTTACAGATGAGGAAACTGAGACTCAGAAAGATTAAGTAATTTGCTCATGCTCATGCAACTCTTATTGGCAGACATCCAGATCTTGATGCTGAAGCCTAAGTCCTTAACCTCTGCTCCACAATACCTGATGAATGCCAACTGGCTAGCCAACCTGCTAGAGAGAACCAAATAGAAAGGGATGGAGAAGACCAGCCAGAAGGGCAACCAAACAGAATTTCTCATGGCACCAGGGGGTGGGGGGTGGGGCTTCTCCTCTCAGTGATTTCTCTCTTGCAACTATGCCTGCTTCGTTTATATACAGTATCTTTTTTTTTTTTTAAGATTTTATTTACTTATTTGACAGAGAGAGAGAGAGAAAGATCACAAGTAGGCAGACAGGCAGTCAGAGGGAAAGGGAGAAGCAGGCTCCCCGCTGAGCAGGGAGCCTGATGCGGGTCTCGATCCCAGGACGCCAGGATCATGACCCTAGCCGAAGACAATCGCTCAACTGACTGAGCCACCCAGGCGCCCCTAGACAGTATCTTTTCACATCCTTTTCCCCAAGACCTTAAAGCATTGATGGACAATGAAAAACACTCATGACGTTATGAAAGAAAACATTTTCTAGATCATAACATCCAGCATGTGTTAAGCAAATATGACAGGAGGAGTATATGTTTGTTTAACATGTATGGTATCTGTGATGTGAGCTTAAGTAATACTACAAAAGGCAGTATTTTCCTCACCTGCAAAATGGGGATAATAAAAATACTTATAAGTTATAAGATATAAAGCACTTAGAGCAGGATATTATTATTATTTACGATGATGATGATGATTTCCATTACCTTAGTGGCACACTTTGGAGTCAAGTGGACTTGAGTTTGGATCCCAGCTCCATCACTTATTTAGCTGTATGTGACCATGTGCAAGTACTTAACTCCTCTGAGCATATTTTCTTATCTGCAAAATGGGGTTACCTGTGTGTATCTCACTCATCAGTAAAGATAATGCAAGTCGAGCATTTGAACGAATGTCTGGTGCTAGTAAGCATGTGATAAATGGTATTTACCGGCATAGTGTGTAACATATATACTTATGACAACTGCATTTCCAAGATATTCTGGGATCCTTCCAGTTCTATAATTTTGTTCTTTTCATGACACAGCACTCCTTTTATTTAAAAGAATATAGTCTTTGGAGGGGTGCCTGGGTGGTTCAGTCGTTGGGCGTCTGCCTTCGGCTCAGGTCATGATCCCAGGGTCCTGGGATCGAGCCCCACATTGGGCTCCCTGCTCGGCCGGGAGCCTGCTTCTCCCTCTCCCACTCCCCCTGCTTGTGTTCCCTCTCTCACTGTCTCTCTCTCTCTGTCAAAATAAATAAATAAAATATTAAAAAAAAAAAAAGAATATAGTCTTTGGAGCCCTATAGAATTCCAGCCCTCGTACTTACCAGCCGTGTGGCCATGGCCAATGTTATCAATCTCCCTGAGTCTCAATGCTCTTCTCTGTAAAATGGGGCTAACAATGCCCACCTCTCAGGCATCTGCAAGGATTACACAAAATAATGTAGGTTCACACCCAGTCCAATGTCTAGTGATTACATGAATGTTAAAGGTGATTTGTTAAATATGTAAATAAATGCGATTTATGTTTGTTCCTTTATGTACAGTGTCATGGATATAATCTGTAGATGTGTGTAATGTACTTTTCTTGCTCCAAAAGCATCTCTGTAGCCTGGTATGCCATCCTAGCTAGAGTGGGGTTCAAAGGGTCATAGCATTAGCAGTGTGGGACCCTGCTGATAAGCCAGGGAAGAGAGAAGGGGAAGTTACAGAAACAAGAGGAACTCTCCCTTCCTGTCTGGTTAGGATTTGTTTGTCTTTCACACAGACTGCTCCCTACTGATATGGGGGTCTGTCGAGTGTCTGGCTTTGATTGGCATCTCCAGTACACAGGGAGTAAGGAGCCCCTTACCCTTCAGGAACTGTTTTCCTCTGAATTTGCAGAGTCCCAAACACATTTCTCTTTCTGGTGCCACAGGTGAGAAGAGAAAGCCGTGGAGAGAATCCAGAATCATGATATCAGAGCTAGAAGATCTCAGAGAAAGGAGGAGGTAGAGGGATGGGGTTCAGAACATGGGTTTGGGGATCAGAATGACTGGACCCAAATCCTAGCCACACCACTTACCAGCTGGGTAACCTTGGGCAAGTTCCAGAATCTCTTTAAGCCTTAGTTTTCTCAGCTGTAAAATGAGGATAAGGATACTACTGACTTCACATGAAATGAGATGACATGTTGTAAAGCACTCAGCACAGTGCGGGGCACATACTGAATGGACAGTGTCTGAAGGCTATTATCACTTTTCTAGTTCTGCAGTTTTACAGTTGAGGACCCTGATGGCCGGAAAGGAAGCACAGCTCATTAGCTGTCCACCCGATCAGGGCTACTTCCCAGGCAAGGCTGTGCCAAAGGCGTGTCCCATGAGATCAAGGCCCTGCATTCACTGTGCCAAGGGAGCAAGAACAGGCAGCACCACCCTAGCTGTGGGGTTGGAGATTTCAGACTATGTGCAAAGCAAGGCATGAATCCCACCCAAGTAATCCCCAAAAGAGAAAGTCCCTTCCTGCTGGAATTATTTATTTTGTAATTAACAAAGGCTAAGGAGGCCCATTCTAAATTTTGGCTTGGAGGCTCAGAGTTTAAACTTATAACAGCCGCGAACAAGGGTTTATTGTGGGCCTGTTCTTACTTGCTGAATTGAATGCATTATTATGATCCCTATGCAACTAGGGGTCAGGAGCTAAGTACCTGGGGCGGAAAGCTGTGTTTTTGAGATCAGAGGACAAAGTGTCCAGGAGTGGAGAGGCTTTAAAAATTGAGCCATGTTTCCAGGCTCAGTAATGTCCAGACCTCAACTTGCTTTGGAGCTTCCTTTGCCTCTAAGTATTCAGGGAGGGGTCTGGCACTTCAGCTGGCCCCACCAAGGCCTGGGCAGCAGCCCCAGTTTCTGGTGACCTTCACGCAGGCTTTTAGGTTGTGCTTTGCTTTGTTTTGTTGTTTGTTTCTCCACAGCAGGGTGGCCTTTCCTTACTTCTGGGTGGGAACTGGGGGAGGGGGGAGGCGGGGAGAGGGGAGGCAGGAGGGAGGAGAGTTTGCTCCCATCTCTGCAGCTGTGTTTACACTTCCCTGTCAAGCACTGTCTGGGGCCCAACCTTTCCTCGGTCCCCTGTGTCCCCTCGGAGAAACGCTATTTGATATCCCAGTGGGCTTTACAAGGGAGGGGCCGAACGAGCCCAGGGGTCACCATCCAAAGGGACCTGGAAGGAGGAATGGAGGAAGGTTGGAAGGGAGACAGGAATAGTGCAGAAAGCACTGTTTTGAATTCTGGGAAGCATCATCTTCTTCCCTTTCTACCAGTGGCCTGAAGACCAGCAGGAGACAAAAGTACATTTAGAACTCGACAGCCACAAAAGGAACAGAACACACAACGTGTCATTTCTAATCACTGGATTGAACAAAATCTTGTTTTGTGATGGGGATGTGAGTGCACAGAGCAGAACAGTCTTCCCCAAGGCTTCACCGGGGCCACTGGTCAGATACAGCATGTTAAAGCCAATAAAATCATGTTAAAATACATGCAAATTAAAAGAGATTTAAGAAAATGGTCAAGTAAATAATGCTCTTCTTCTCTGGGGAGCAAGTTGAGCTGGTATTAATCAGTAGTATTGCTGGACTCTCGGCCAAGCCTGGGAGAATGGCTGCCAAGGCAAATCAGGCATCAGGTTACAGAAATTAAACACATAATTTTATTTTTCCGCAATAAGGAACTTTCAGAAAAAGAACCAGCCCTATTAGGCTCCTCAGCACACTTTGTCCAGTTTCTTTCGGCCCCAGAGGCCTCCAAGCTAAGAGCAAGATGAGCAACTGGAGGCCAGGAGTGACACAGTTATTCCTTTCTCCTATTAACTGCCTGGGGGTGGGGCTGGGAGGAGTGGGGCAGGGGTGATGGTACTGTTTTTCAAAGGTCCAGCTGCAAACCACTTGCCAACAGTTTTTCTATGAATTTATAGGACAAAGACCTGAAGGGTTGGGAAAAAAAGTTATAGAGGAAGAGCTGGCCAAACAAACATTGGCCGATAGTGTGTCATGGACCATAATCTTTAAGGAAGAGCCTGGTCTCAGAAAAACAAAAACAAAAACAAAACTCTCTCCCATCACAATGAGGAAGAACCAATCAACAAATTTTCCCCAAGAACCCCATGCTTAATGGTGATGTGGGAAGTTGCTTTTAAAATCCTCCGGTGATCAAGGATTACTAAAGCCCTGTTTAGTCCTGTGTCAAGTATCATGGTGGATAGGAAAGGGTTAATAGCGTGGGAGTGAACATGAAGTGGTACTGGGGTTGAAGCAGGGGGAGATCCAGGAGGGCTGGGAGGCTTAGTGAGGAGGTGGAGCTTGAGCTGGGCTGCATGACTCTGATCTACAACTTTGAGGTAAACCTCACCATCCTTCCTTTCTGCTTCAAAATATTTCTGTAGCCACATATTCTTTGTTACCACAAAATATCTTGTATCTTTCCCCTTGTCACTTGGCTTACTCTCTTAAAACAATGCAGTCCACTCCCATGGTGTTAGCCGATGGTTCCCATATCTCTTCCCAGTCTCAGTCCTGATATTCAGATCTTCTGAACAGCTCTCCTTAGATAATCCTTTTTTTAACCTGCTGCCTCTCTCCCCCTCTTTTAACCTATCTTCTTTATTTCAACGATTATTTATGTGGCATAATGATTGTGAAACTTGGTTACACAATAGGATCACTTGGGATTCTCTTAGAACTCTTAAAGCCCAGGTCACACCCCAGACAAATTAATCAGCCTCTCTGGAGGTGGGAGGCAGGCATCAATAGTTAATAAAGCTCCCCAGCTGATTTAAATGTGAGCCACACTTGAAAACCACGGATCTAGAAGGCAGGGGGAATGGAAAGGAATATTATTGCAAATTGCTAAGTATGAAGGAATATTTGCTTTGATTTGGTAATCAGAGGCAAGAGAAAAAAAGCAAAGCCAAAGTTTCTGGTATAAGGAAAAGAACCCTAAATCTGGAATCCAGAGACCTGAGTTTAAGCCCTGACAGAGAAATTTTTCATCTGTGTAAAGCAAGTCTTTTAAGTTCTTTAGGCCAGAATAGTCTTGTGTATAAAACTGAAATCCTCCCTACCTATTTCATAGAGTTATGAAGATTATCTGAAAAAATGAGCATTATAGGCTTTTGTAATTATGTACTTGGAGACAAATTCAAGGTAATGTTATTTTGTATTTTAAGTTTTTTTTTTAACTTTATATTTTGAAGTAACTTCAGGTTTACGAAAGAATTGCAAATGGTAGACAGTTCCCATATGCCCATCAGCCAAGTTCCTCAAATGTTGAGGAAGTACAACTGCCAAAACCAGGAACTGAGATGATAAACTACTTTTAACTAGTCTACAGACCTTATTCTAACTTCATCAATTATCCTACTGGTGTCCTTCTTCTCGACCAGGATTCAATCCAGAATCACACAATCACACATTACATTTAATTGTCCTGTTTCCTTAGTCTCCTCCAATCTGGGATAGTCCCTTCCTTCCTTCCTTCCTTCCTTCCTTCCTTCCTTCCTCCCTCCCTCCCTCCCTCCCTCCCTCCCTTCCTTCCTTCCTTCCTTCCTTCCTTTCTTTCTCTTTCTTTCTTTTTCTTTCTGATTTTATTTATTTCTTTGATGGAGAGAGAGAGGGAGCACAAGAAGGGGGAGCGGCAGGCCAAGGGAGAGGAAGAAGCAGACTCCCTTCGGAGCAGGAAGCCCAACTTGGGGTTCAATCCCAGGACGCTGGGATCATGACCTAAGCTGCTTAACCGACTGAGCCACCCAGGTGCCCCCTCACTCTTTCTGTTTTTCATGACCATCACATTTTTAAAGATGCTGGCCAGTTATCTTGTAGATCGCCCCTTATTTTGGATTTGTCTGATGTTTCCTTATGATTAAATTCAGCTTATGCATTTTTTTCAAGAATACTACAGAAGGGATTTTGTGCCCTTCTCATTGCATCATATCGAGGGGCACCTAATAAAACCATCTCTCATCACTAGTGATGTTAATTTTGTTTTGTTTTGTTTTGTTTTTAATTTTAAGGTGATGTAACTTTGACCACTTGCTTAAGGTGATGTCTGCCAGCTTTCAGTCCTGTAAAGTTACTATTTTTTTTCCTTTGTAACTTATAGGTATCTTGTGAGGAGATACTTTGATACAAGGCTATTCATTTGAATCTAAGTGACTGGGAAAACTTTTGACAAAATAGGGAAGCCGGGTGTAAATAAAGCAAGAAGGATAATTTAGAGCTCGTAGACGGGTGTTTGGAGGTATTGGTAGGTGTGAGGGATCAGTATGAAGGGGTTCCGGGTTGGTTTCAAATGCTGAAGTGAAACGTGGCTTGACGCCAGCCTGTGAAGATGGTGCAACAGCTGGATAGGGTCTCCAAGAAGATATTAGTAGCTCTGGGAGGCTTCCCGAGAGCCCTTCCTGTCCCCTGACAGCGCCGCCTTGGAAACCGTCGGGCTCGGACCGCATCACCTGGCACTCCTGAGTTCGGAGTACTGGCGCCAAACGACAGACGTGCGAAGAAGGAAGCCCAGGTGGCCCCACGGGCGGGGCGCGGGCGGCGCAGTGCGCAGGCGCCGGGAGGAGGTGCGGGGCGGGGCCGCGGCGCGGGGGCGGGGCCGCGGCGCGCAGGCGTCCTAGCGGCGGGTCCCTGCGGCTCGGGATGGAGGGTGAGTGAGTAAACAAGCCCGGGCCGGGCGGTGGGGCCCGGCCTCGGCACTTCGCCACCCGTGGCCTGAGGGAGGGAGAGGCGAAGGGGTCAGAGAATTGGGAGGAAGCGGAGGGACACATAGCCTGCCTGGCCGGGGGTAGCGGGGCGCCACCTCCCCGTCCGAGGGCTGGAGGAAAGGGGGCGATGGGACGAACGAGCCCCCGGCGAGGACCGCGTCTGAGGCAGGGAGGGCGGGCGGTGTGTCCGGGGGAGGAGCGGCGGGGGCGGGCCCGGGGATGGGGACTCCCTTGGAGGGCGGGGTGGGCCGGGTGGGCGGGAGCCCCAGAGCGGAGAGGGCGCGGGTGGGCGGTGGCACCTGTGGGGGCCGTTAGCGAGGTGGACTCCCAGGGACTTGGGGCTATGCACTGGGAGGGCTAGACGCGGGGGCAGTTTGTGATGACTTTGGGGGGTGTTGAGGGAGGGGTGGCAGTAAAAACAGGGCTGGGACCAAGGTGAGGCGAGGGAGGTTCCTAGGCTCAAAATGAAAGGGGGCACTCACTTCGGGGTCCAGCGCGTGCGGAGTGCCTCTTCACGTTTGCGCGCTAGGCGCCTCGCACGCCTCTACCCTGTCCCGGCCCCGAGTAGCAGGCTGGCTGCTTCTCTCTAAATTTGGTCTCGCGCCAATCCCTGCCCACCCCAGAACTGTCCTGAGGATCGAGGGATAGAAGGGGAAGCGCCTTGAAGCAAAGGCAAGGTGTTGTATTTGGGACATGGCAGTTAGGAAATGCGGGACAAACTTATTTCTTAACTGAGAAATTGTTCCGGGGGCGGGGAGGGAAAGGGATGTAGAAGGATGTTAGTGTCCCGGTGGAATATGGAGAGTGGGCTTTTGATGGGTGACATGTAGGATTGTAAATGGGGTAGCTGGGTGGGGAGCCTAGCAATTGAGGGGCGCGGTTGAGAGAAAGGAACCGAGGTCGATGAACAACTGGGTGTGTGCAAAGACGGTGTGGAAAGTGTGGTCTCTTCCTCCTCGGTTAGTGCAGTGATGTCTTTGAAGAGAACTCCCACCCCCACCGGTGCTTTTAAGTTTAGGAAACCCGCACTGAAGGAAGTTTCCAGCCGGAGAAGGTGCTAACTCTATCAGAGGTTTCTGTGAGAGCTTGTCTATTTTAAGCCTTGGAATCCACAGGGCTGGGATGGTGTGGCAGTGATAAAAGAGATTACTTACTTACATAGAAGAAGGTGTATGTTAGGAGATAAGTACTCCCCCCCCCCCTTTAAAACACTTATAATAGAGGAAAGGACCATCTATAAAAATGTAATAATACTGTTAGGAAGAGTGTGTGTCTCACAGCCACTGTGAATTAACTCTCCGAGGCAGGGATGTTTGCCTGTTTTATTCACTGATATACCCTAAACACCTAAAATAGTGCCAGGCACATTGTTAGGTGCTCAGTAAGTATTTGTGGAATAAATAAATAGTGGGTAGATCTCTGGAACTTGGAGTCCGGAAGTCTGGATCCTAGTTCTGCCACTAACTGGCAGAGTACTTTTAGACCCATCATGGAACTTGATGCTAAAGCACAAAACTCCCTGAAGTGGAAATAACTTATTCACTATGGTGTTACTTTAATTCTCTTTGAAACAGCAATAGAATAAGGAGCCTTGGATTAAAAACTGAAATTGTACTCCCAAGAAGACTTTCATGAGAAGGGAAAAAGTGAGAAAATGTGGTCAGACTTGTTTCCCTTATACTTACTTGCCTTTGAACTAGCGTGCCTTTTTTTTTTTTAAGATTTTATTTATTTATTTATTAGAGAGAGAGAGAGAGAGAGAGAGAGCACAAGCAGGCAGAGAGGCAGGCAGAGGGAGAGGGAGAAGCAGGCTCCCTGAGGAGCAGGGAGCCCGATGCGGGGCTCGATCCCAGGACCCTGGGATCATGACCTGAGCCAAGGGCAGCTGCTTAACTGACTGAGCCACCTAGGTGCCCCATGAGCTAGCATGCCTTTTAAAAACAATTTAAAATAATCAATTTTGTCTATTTAATTCTTGAGATAAAAAATTTGGTTTCCTTAGTCCTGTGGGTAACGGTTCCTGCTCTTGCTTTGTGTCTTATTGAAGCATGTAACACTTCATTTCATTAAGTGTATCTTTTTCCTGTCTTGGACTAAATGTAAAAAGTTTCTAATTGTTGACTAGCAACTTACCAAAAAAGGTTCGAGGCAGCAACCCTAAAAACACATTACATTTTCTACATAGGGTAGTTAAAAACTAAAAAGAAAAGGGAAAAAAGCATATGGGGAAAGGTGAAGAGGATTAATATTGAGGGGGAAGGTTTAAAAAGGAAAAACTGCTCTTAGGGAATGCCTTCGTTCCAGAAAGTCCCTAGCTTTTTTTTTTTTTTTTTAATTTGTCCAAACAGAACATCTGAATATTGGTTCCTTCCTACCTCTTTACTCCATCAGCCTGTCATTTGGGACCTCAGTGCTCCAAACCTTAAAATCATGAATTAGTGAACAGGTAGTTGGTTGTTTTTTGTTGTTGTTGTTTTTTAAGATTTTATCTATTTATCAGAGAGAGAGAGAATGAGAGAGAGAGAGAGAGTGGGAGGGGGGAGGGATAGGGAGAAGCAGACTCCCCACTGAGCAGGGAGCCCGACGTGGGACTCCATCCCAGGACCCTGAGATCATGACCTGAGCCGAAGGCAGACGCTTAATGACTGAGCCACCCAGGCGCCCTGGTAGTTGGGGCTTAGTGCCTCTTGTGTGTTGTTCTCTGACACACTTACCTTAATACTTTGATTTGAAATGGAATAACTAAAAAGTCTTTTTATTAAATGATAATGAGCAATCACTAAAGATTAGGCTTTGTGCTAGTGTAGTACAGAACCAGCCAAGTAGGGCTCTAGCCTGGTAGGAGACTGCTTTAACTCTTCTGAGTCAGCATTACATATCCTGAGAGCCAGCATTTTCCTATGGGTCTCCTAAAGACTCATCCTGCTTTAATTTTTACCACCATTGTCTCCAGTGCAAATGACCTGATTCTCTTAATCAAGCAATGCTAAAAAATATTAATGCTATAATTTTCTTTTAAATAAGAATTCAGGATCACAGCTTCCTGTTAGTAAGGTTCTTTCTACATGCAGAGTGCCCAGAAGCTCAAACTAATAACAAATGTAAATAACTTGGACAAGTGGGAGGGTATAATTTAAAGATGTGCTTAAAAATCCTAATTACAGGATCTATCAGGCTGTGTACTTAGCCACAGAGTTGATTTTAATGGAATGTTGATGAAATTGGTGATCACCGAAATGACTCAATTGTGTGTTTCTAGAGCTCTTTGCAGAGGTAGGTTCACCCCTATTGTTTGTGTTTCAACTCCACCAGGAGCTAAAAAGGAAAGAATGAGATGGAAAATTAAAAAATCTACAGTGCCATCTGCTTCTGAAGCCTTACTTAGTCTGCCGTTTGATAGAATTATTTGTTGTAAAAGAAAGTAGTAAAGATGTTGAACTTGCCCCAAAGAGAAGCTCTTTCTGCAAAGGGGTCCCTGTATGTGGGTGAAAGAACTTCATAGTTTGGAACTTTAATATTCTGATCTCAACCTCTCTAAATTTAAGAATATTGTTCTTTAAATGTTTTATCTCCAAACATTTCAATAAAGTTTTCCCATTTCCAACTAGTGATAGACTACATTCCAGTTTTAGCCTTTGAAACAAATTGAGATCCAATTTTCTGGGGAAAGATTTCAGTTTTTATGAGCTTTCTCTTTTTGTGGAGATTTGACATGTAAATAAGATAGTTATTATTTTTTAAAAGATTTATTTATTTATTTTAGCTGGTGGGGAGGGAGGGAGAAAAATCTCAAGCAGACTCCCCACTGAGCACAGAGCCCCACCCGGGGCTCGATCCCACAACCCCACAACCCTGAAATCATGACCCAAGCTGAAGTCAGGAGCTGGTCCCTTAACCAACTGAGCCACCCCAGTACCCCAATAAGGTAGTTCTTATTTCCAATTATCAACTTTTTAAAAAAATAACCTTAATTTTTTAAAACAGTTTTAAATTTACAAAAAAAATAAGGGTAGTAGAAGGAGTTTCCATAGATTCCATATCCAGTTTCCCTTATTATTAACATCTTACATTAGCATACAGGTAACATTTTTTTTACAGTTAATGACCCAGTATTGATCATTCTACTGTTATTATTCGTTGTGAAGTCGCTCAAAGTTTTTTGTTTGTTTTTTTTTAAGATTTTATTTATTTATTTGAGAGAGAGCATGAGAGAGAGAGAGAGATCACTAGCAGGGGGGAGGAGTAGAGGGAGAAGCAGACTCCTGCTGAGGAGGGAGTCTGTTGCGGGACCAGATCCCAGGAATGATAACCTGAGCCAAAGGCGGACGCTTAACCGACTGAGCCACCCAAGTGCCCTCACCCGAAGTTTTTTTAAAAGGTGGAATTGCCTACTGATTTTTTAAAAAGATTTATTTATTTATTTTAGAGAGAGAAAGAGAAAGCAGGGGGGAGGGACAGAGGGAGAGAGAGTCTTAAGCAGACTCTGTACTGAGCATGGAGCCTGACGTGGGGCAGGATCTCATGATGCTGAGATCACGACTGGAGCTGAAACGAAGAGTCCGACATTTAACCTACTGTGCGACCCAGGCTCCCCTGCATACTGATTTTTATAGTAAAGATCTCTAGAAAATTACTGGATTGATCTATCATCAAGAAAGACTTACTTTTTTCTTTAATCAGCTTTATTGAAGTAAAAATTTACATATGATAAATTCACATTTTATATATACAGTTCAGTGAGTTTTCATAAAAGTGCCTAGTCATATAAGCATCACCACAGCCATGGTAGAGACCATTTTTCAGAGTCCCAAGAAAGTTCCTTTATGCTTCTTTCCATGTAATCCCTTTCCCCAACCTCAGCCCCTGGCAACCACCGATCTGCTTTCTGTCAATGTAGATTTGCCCTTTACAGAATCGTTCTAGTAGAATGCACTAATAGTGGAGTCATATAGTACATAGTTTTTTTGTGTGTCTGATTTTTTTCACTTGCATAATGCTTTTCAGACATATTGTGCATGTGTAGGAAGGAGGAGCTCTTCATTCCCTTTTTGCTGAGTAGTATTCCATCCTACGTATATACTATAATTTGTATCCATTCAGCACTTCATAGATATACTTGTGTTGTTTCTACTTATTGGCTTTTATGAATAACGGTGCTATGAACATTTGTGTAGAGGTCTTTGTGGGGACATATATTTTCATTTCTTTCGGATAAATAATAGAAACTGTATGCCAAGTTGTATGGTAAATATATATTTAACTTTATTTAAAAAAAAAAAAGCTAGCAAATTGTTTTCTTAAGTGGCTCTGCCATTTTGCACTCCCACCAGCAAGGTACAAGGTTTCTAGTTGCTCCACATCCTCACCAACAATTGGTATCATCAATCTTTTTGATTTTAGACATCCTAGTGGGGGTGTTGTAGTCCATTATTTTGGGTTTTTTTGTTTTTGTTTTTGCTTTTTGGGTTTTGTTTTGTTTAGGGAGAGAGAGAGAGAGCACACTGGGGAAGGGGAAGAGGGAGAGAGAATCTTTTAAGCAGACTCCACACCCCACACAGAGCCTGACTCAGGGCTGGATCTCATGACCCTGAGATCCTGACCTGAGCCGAAATCCAGAATCTGGTCGCTTAATCGACTGAGCCACCCAGGCGCCCCCATCATTTTGGTTTTATTTATTTATTAAGATGTTATTTATTTATTTGACAGAAAGAGACACAGAGAGAGAAGGAACACAAGCAGGGGGAGAGGGAGAGGGAGAGGCAGGCTCCCTGTGGAGCAGGGAACCCGATGCGGGGCTCAATCCCAGGACCCCAGGATCATGATCTGAGCCAAAGGCAGACACTTAACGACTGAGCCACCCAGGCGCTCCCATTTTGGTTTTAATTTGTACTTCCCTAATGACTAATAGTGATATTGAGTATCTTTTTGTGCAGTTATTTGCCATTCCTATATCTTTTTTTGGTGAAGTATCCGTTCAAATTTTTTGCCAACTTTCTATTGGGTTATCTTATTAAGTTGGAGGAGATATATATATATATGTACATATATATATACATATATATATGTACATATATATATACATATATATATATGTATATGGCTTATTCTTAAATTTATTGACCAAAACATCCTATGTTTTGGAGTTTATTTTCAATGTTTAAGTGAATATAATGAAAAGCTGTAAAGTACTGGCCTAGTACTTAACTGGAATGTAAATGGCTGTTTTGCATGTGTCAGTAACTAAAGAATCCATCTGGTAGAAATATAAAGTATTTTTTTGTGTTCTACTCCCTTTGCCCAAGATGAATGAACTCATTTCTCCAAATAGGTTCCACTGAATGATGAGTTTTTGTTTGCTTTTTAAATTAAAAAAAATCTTGAAGTGATAGTTGTTGGTCGGAATGCAGATGCTATGAGAACCCATCTTATGGCTGTTTCAGGTGTTTATTTTAATCATACCTATCTGTTCCAAACAGTGTGTCTTGTCTTCCTCATACACTCAGTGGGGACTGACCAACTGCCAAATAAACCTTTAGAGACTTTGAAGACCCATTAAAAAGCCAGGCAAAATAAATATTGGCTCATGGTCACATGAGATTCAGATATCACATTAATTGTAAAAGGAGGAAGTGTGACTTACTTTACATTGTGATTGGTTAAAATTCAATGGCATTTTCGTGTGTACTGTATACTCCTCTGGCCAAATAAAGCACTTGAGTAAAATTAGAAATGATGCCATTAACTATTGGACTGTGTGTCCTGTCATCTCTTTTTACAGACTGTAGATCACATTTCAATTATAACTCCTTTCTTTAACAAAAATATTGATATTTTTCTGTGGCCATCTCTAAGAAATCTACACATACATACCCTAGCATCTGTGGATTTTATTCTTTTCCATTATTTGATCCCCAGTTTTAAATGGACAGAGCAACCTGACATAAGCTTACTATTGCAAAAAGGGAAATGTGCTCCCCCAGAAAATTGGAGAAGGATTGCAGTTCAAAACCAATTTTTAGGAGGTTATGAAGTCCACTGAATTATGATCTATAACGTTTGGGTCTCAATAGGGGTAACCTAAGGTGTTTGAGAGAGGCAGTTTTAAACTAGATTTGAATCATTTTATCATTTTCTGGAGCAGACTATTTTTATGCTTGTTCAGGACAGAAATTATGTGAGCAATGTACTTAATATTACACGTGAGTGTGTTGTATGTACTTAAATAGTTTTATCATTAAAAAAAAAAAGCCCCTCTTTTGGCCCCATTCCATGAGGAATGAGAAGTATTTAAAAGATATAGGATGAAGAGAGATGGTGCAATTTGTGGGAAAGAAATTCAGATTTTTTTTTTTTTTTGGTAACCCCAGCACTTTAGCAGTCTGGGATTCAGGTTCTTAGATTATGCTGTTGTTGTTTCATTCCCTTACCCCAGACAGAGAATATTTAACTCACAGGGAATTCTGTTTTTAAGAGCTTGAATCACTTGATTGAGTTAACAGTAAACACAGAGAGTCTGTCTGCTTCTTTGCTATTCTTTCCTTCCTTTATCCTCTGAATTTAACATCGCATTACCCTAATCCATTTGGTTCTTCAAATGAAACAATCAGGTATAGTCTCTTAAAGTCCATGTGCATGAGATATTATAATCATGTCTGATTGTGACAGATGTGAAATAGTGGGTTAAGTTTTGCTGTTTTCTTGTCGGTGCTGTCATTCCTTATGGAGAAAAACAGGTAATTAAAAATGCTTCTTTAGAAGAAATATGTTCTTAAACCCCAAAAGAAAACTTTTTTCATAAAATTTAAAAAACAAGGCCTGAAACTTTAGTTTCTGTTTCAAATTTTGACTCTTCATAGCTCCTTGTAATGTTTTCATTAACTTAAAATACTAGGTGAAATGAATTGAACTAGGGGCACCTGGGTGGCTCAGTCGTTAAGCATCTGCCTTCGGCTCAGGTCATGCTCCCAGGGTCCTGGGATTGAGTCCCACATCGGGCTCCCTGCTCCGCGGGAAGCCTGCTTCTCCCTTTCTAGCCCCCCCTCCTCCGCTTGTGTTCCCTCTCTTGCTATCTCTCTCTATATATCAAAATAAATAAATAAAATCTTTTTTAAAAAATGAATTGAACTAGTTCTCTAGGAAATCTCAGTAGTTAATATGAATAAAAACATAACCTCATAGATTTTATTGAATTTTTACATGTACTTAATATTTGTTCTTTATCTAAAACAATTGATGGGTCTGCTGGCTGAGCCTGGAAATTGGTTCAGTAAAGCAGAAACATGAACTTGGTAATTGTGAGAATATATTTGCACACGTGACTGGAAGGATAGAGTTTAATAAAAGAAAGGACAAATGGCATCAAGTATGATTGGGGCCTGACTTACATGTAGAAATAGTGTTAGCGGAGATCTCAAAGTCTGTGTAGTTCTGGGTGAGCATCCTTCTGAGAGTATCAGGGTCTAAAAATATGCTCCATTGACTCAAAACCACTGTCTATTCTCTTTTAAAAAGCTGAACATTTGTTTTGCCTTTGTGTCTTGCCATTCCTCTGAAGAACAGAAGGCACATTATAAAACCAGATACTTCCCCTTGCATTCTATGAGGTAGGTAGAATGTGTTACAGTAAGTACTTTTTTAGAACTTTGAACCTTAATTCAACCCCCCCTCCAAAAAAAAGTGATTTGCAGTGTTGTATTTCTGTGTCTTGCTGTTGACTTGGAGATGAGATTATGCTGTTGTCATTTCCTACCTTTATTGCTGGGTATGTGGTGGGGTTCAGACAGTTTGGCAGGTACAGTTTTATAGTGTGGGTGGATCTTTTCATGAAGCTCTTTTTTGTTATAATTGCTCTATATTATTGTTGGGTTTTGTTGTTAATCTCTTTGGGTGCCTAATTTATAAATTAAACTGTATTGTAGGTATGTGTGTAGAGGGAAAAAGTATATGTAGGGCTCAGTACTATCCATGGTTTCAGGCATCCACTGGGGGTCTTGGAACATATCTTCCGTAGACAAGAGGGATAACTGTACTTTGTTCCTTCTTCCATGGCAGGAGTCTTCTGTTCTATATGCAAGTTATGCATGAAGCTCTTTTTTAAAATTAATTTTAAAAATATTTACTTATTTGAGAGAGAGAGAGAGTGAGTGGGAGGAGGGGCAGAGGGAGAGGGAGAGAGAAAGTCTCAAGCAGACTCTGGGTTGAGCATGGAGCCCAGTGTGGGGCTCGATCTCACAACCCTGAGATCATGACCCAAGCCAAAACCAAGAGTCGGTTGCTCAACCGACTGAGCCACCCAGGTGCTCACCCGGTTGAGCAACCGACTGAGCCACCCAGGTGCCCCTGAAGCTCTTTGATATTAACTTGATCCCTGCTGAACATTTCTCTTAGTCAAGGTGTTGAGTAGGTGGGGCACCTGGGTGGCACAGTTGGTTAAGCATCTGCCTTTGGCTCAGGTCATGATCCTAGGGTCCTGGGATCGAGCCCCACATCGGGCTCCCTGCTCAGTGGGGAGTCTGCTTCTCCCTCTCCCTCTCTCCCTACTCATGTTCTCTCTCTGTATCTCTCTGTATCAAATGAATAAATTAAAAATAAATTAATTAAAAAAAATAAAAACAAGGTACCACAGGAGGCCAAAGGCTGAGCTTTTTGGTGATCAGGCCAGGAATTACTGATGTGAAATCTTTTTTTTTTTTTTAATTGAAACCTTTTGTTGAACTCACAGATTTGGGTTCTTTAAACAGTGTTTTTATGAGTAAATGCAGTGGGAATGGAAGCATGACTGACCATGTTTGTTTGAGTTTGAGGAATTCTTCATTTCCAGACAGTAAAATGCCTTTTCTCATGTCTGGTCTCTTAGATTACAGCAAAATGGATATGCCAAATCCCCCAACGTCCAAATGCATCACTTACTGGAAAAGAAAAGTCAAATCTGAATACATGCGACTCCGGCAGCTGAAACGGCTTCAGGCAAATATGGGCGCCAAGGTCAAAAATAACCCCCGGGTTATCTATTTTAATATATTTATCCAATGTGGAGGGCTGGGCTTTTTAAAACTCTTCTCTTGAAATCCCAACCATTTTCCCCTTGGCTTTTCTAGGCTCTGTATGTAGCAAATTTTGCAAAGGTTCAAGAAAAAACCCAGATCCTCAATGAAGAATGGAAGAAGCTTCGTGTCCAACCTGTGCAATTGATGAAGCCCGTGAGCGGGCATCCTTTTCTCAAAAAGGTACTTCTGGGTGTCTAAGTTCAGCCTTCCTCATTTCCTTGGGCTGAAGTTGTTTGTTTTCTGTATTCGTGACGTATTAGAAAGTAAATAAGGATAATAGATACGGCTATTATAGTCAGCTTTGAATAACTAGGATGGTAAATCTGTAACTTAAAGAATAGTCTATTCACCTATTATTCTCCTCAGTTAATGAGTATAATCATGAGTGTTTTTTTTTTTTTTTAACAGAAAAACAAAACATTTAGTGTCTGATTTCCTGGGCTCTGTGTACAAGCTTCAAAACAACCTTGTTTGTGCCTTGTTTGGCATGTCTGGTACTTTGATATTGGAAAAGAAGTGCCCAGGATAATGGGCAGGAATACACTGATCAAAGGGATATTCCTTCTTATAAATCTAAAATTCATTCTAGTTTCTTAAAAAGAGATAATATTTTTAAAATATAAAAAGTAGGGGCACCTGGGTGGCTCAGTCAGTTGAGCGTCTATCTGCCTTTGGCTTGAATTGTGGTCCCGGGGTCCTGGGATTAAGCCCCACATCGGGCTCCCTGCTTGGCAGAGTCTGCTTCTCCCTCTGCCTCTGCCTCTGCCTCTCTACCCCATCTTGTGCTCTCTCTCTCTCAAGTAAATAAATAAAATCTTTAAAAATAAATAGATTAAAATAAAATAAAATATAAAGAGTGGGTAGTGTATTGAAAGCAATTTTCTTTTCCAAAACAGAATATGACTATAGTTTCTGTACTGTTTCACTTCCCCTGTACTGTCTCCATCACCTCTGCAGCTAAGTTGATGTCAACTCTCTTAATGTTTAGGTCCTCAGGAAAACTTCCTCATCTCCTAGGACTTTGAGAGGCCCTTTGCTGTTGTGTACAGCCCAAGGAGACCAGCAGCTTTAAATTGAAATAAACACCAGCTGAGTGTGAGAGGCACCGTGCTGGAGTCTGTAGATGACACAAAGATGAAGAAGAGATAGCCCCTGCTTTGCAGTGGTTTATAGTCCAGTGGTTCCTCTTAGGAGCTCATTGTTAAAAGCCCTCTTAACTTGTAAGAATTAGAAGACCACTGGGATCAACTTGGAAGGAAACTGCCGTTCTCTCTTGGGTTGTGTGCTTGCGTTTCCCTCTCCATTGTCTTTGCTTATATTTCAGTGTACCATAGAGAGCATTTTCCCAGGATTTGCAAGCCAACATATGTTAATGAGGTCTCTGAACACAGTTGCATTGGTTCCCATCATGTATTCCTGGTCCCCTCTCCAGCAGAACTTTATGGTATGTATTGAAAGCACTGGGGTAATTGTGTAAACTGTATGATTTTCTTATGTTTGTATGCTGGCACTTCTCTTAGGGTAAAGGTTGTCAGATTATACTTAACAAAGCTTGGACATGCAGGGCAGGCTGTTGTTGTAATATATTTACTCTAAATATATATGTGTATATATATAGCAAGTTGTTCTTACTTGTTAGGTTTTATGCTCCCTGAAGTGTACTTCTGAGTTAATGCTGGTTCCTTTTTGAATGAATGAGACTGGGCAAGACTCCAATTCTCCCTTACTACTTTGGCCCAATTTTGTAACGTGCAGTTAAATGCAGTCTAAATCAGACACTTGAGGCTTAAGGAGGTTGACATCTCCCTGCTGATGGAGCAATCCTTTCTGAATCCCCTAAAGGCAAGATGCTATAAAAGCAACTGAGATAACAGAGGTGCACATGGATCCGTGAGCCTTTCATCTGGGCCTTTATACTGATTCCTACTAGGATTAGTTTTGGTTCTGATAATCAGTCCTCTCTAAATACTGCCATTGTTTATCATCTGCCTGGTGACAGTTCTGACTGGAATAGGATATAGGTTTACAAAAGGGAATCATCTGTTAGAATAAAACTTCACAGTAATTTTACTTAATACTTGGGGAATTAAAAACAACCATGTTTTCTGCTGAACAACAACAATACCAAAAATCCATTAGTATTGTTTCTTTAGCCAGGAAATGTTCATAGCTCATGCTGCAATCGACTTTAAGTTCCCACTGAGTGTGATTGACATGAGTTATAATCATAGTTTTTTATTATGATTATGGGAGGTTAGTCTTAGTCTGTATAATAGAATATCCAGAAACTTTATGGTTGCCCAGTTTCTGTACTAACTGTTCTAGTTATATTGCAGATTATACTCTTGGAAGCCTTCCTTTTCATCTAAGTGTCTCCAGTTATGAGAAGAATTAAAATTGAAGACTTTTTAGACTGTTGTTTAAGTGATATTTGTACCTGTTTTACAATGATGTTTAGTAGATAAAATTAGATAATAGATGGAATCACTGTGAATAATAAGTATGCTGTTAGATTCTAGATGTTGGTGGAAATACCACTGTTAGTATCAGGCTAAACATTTGGTAGTTGATATCCTCAAGTAGTTAAACTTACTTTTTTCCCTAAGAGTAACATTGCCCCCTCCCACTTGAGGTTTTGCTGGCAAAACAAAATGGCCAGTCTTTAAAAATGCAGGAAACTCTGTAACCAAAGGCGTTTTCAGGAAATTCAAGCCGCAAAAAATGCCCAGCAAAGATTCCATTAAACAGGAAAGAGGAGATGCTTAGTGGATTCATGGAATGAATCACATCTGGTTTGATTTCAGGTAGAAGATGAGACAGTTTTGTGCAATATTCCCTACATGGGAGATGAGGTGAAAGAAGAAGATGAGACTTTCATTGAGGAGCTGATCAATAACTACGACGGGAAAGTCCATGGTGAAGAAGGTAGTGGTGCTGGGCTCTTTGGGAGGAAACTTTAATAGAGTGGTGCCCCTTCTGTGGTATATCATCATCTTGCTTTTATCTGCTGCCTCATGTGTACAGGCTGAAGAATATTTCAGTGTCATCACGTGGCTAGGAGTAAACATTTTATATTAAAAATGTCCTCAGGGTTGGGGGGGGGATGTCCTCAGTCAGATTTTGTTTGTTTGTTTGTTTATTTTAGAGAGTGAGAGAACAGAGGGAGGGGCCAAAGGAGAGGGAGAGAGAGTCTTTTTTTTTTTTTTTTAACAAAATTCACATTTTATTTAGGTTGAAATAAACTATACAAAATTGATTTTCTTCACCAAAAATAACAGCAATATTTTCTGTATCATTCCTAGATAAACCACAAAACACTTATTTTTGTAGGTTTTCCAGGTTTTGTTTATAAATCAAGACGAGGCAGTAGATATAGTCATGGAAAAAGAGGAAAACAGACAAATCAGTTGTCAGTATCCATGGCCTCTGATCCTGTCTTGACCATGAACAGAGGTGTTCAACATACACCTGCTAAAAAGCTTATGAAGACGTAGATGTTCTACATACACTTGCTAAAGAGCTTATGAAGATGTAGGCTCAACAAAGGAATGTAAACAGCAACAATCCAATGTGGAACAACAATGGCAGGCTCTCCCATTCAAACTTTAACTGTAACTTGTTCCTTTAAGTTTATTTGATAAAGACAAAATCTCTACTGCAATCCTTGCCTGGCAAGCTCATGTGTTTGTCTCTCTCTCTCTCTCTGGTAACTCCCTTAACTGTCCATTACAGATTTTTAACATACTAACACTCCTACTATTCAAAGGTCACTCTGAGCTTCATTGTAACATTTTATAAAATGTACTCCTTCCTCCCATACCTCTTCAAAATCTTTATCTTCTAAGAACTGATAACTCAATACCAGACAATTGGATCCAGTGACAATAAATGTTTTATCTAAAATGACTTAACTAAAACAATTCCCAAGTGCCATTAGCAGAGATCCCACAGAAGTGTAATGTGGCACTTTCAATGCTATCTTCTGGAACAGGTATGTCTCCAAAGCATGAGAGTTTAAACAGGGGCCATTTAAATTGGCAGATTATCAAGGCTAATGTACTCAATGAGAGGTCGACAGGTCAAGATATTCAGTGATTAAGTGGCCTACATACACCTGACAGCTTTTCTGTAAGATGTTTTCAAATTTCTTACAGATTTTAGGGAGAGAGAGTCCTAAGCGGACTCTGTGCTGAGCGTGGAGCCGATGCAGGGCTTGATCCCGTGACCCGGAGATCATGACCTGAGCCAAAACCAAGAGCCAGATGCTTATCCAACTAGGCCACCCAGGTGCCCCCTCAGTTAAATTTTAAAAGGAGTGGGGAGCACTGAGTGTTATATGTGGCTGATGAATCACTAAGTTTTTTTTTTTTTTTAAGATTTTATTTATTTATTTGAGAGAGAGAGAATGAGAGAGAGCACATGAGACGAGGGAGGGTCAGAGGGAGAAGCAGACTCCCTGCCGAGCAGGGAGCCCGATGCGGGACTCGATCCAGGGACTCCAGGATCATGACCTGAGCCGAAGGCAGTCGCTTAACCAACTGAGCCACCCAGGCGCCCGAATCACTAAGTTTTACCCCCGAAACTAATAATACTCTATATGTTAACTGAATTGAATTTAAATAAAAAATTAAAAGAAATGTAAATTAAGAAGTGAAAAGAGTTGGGACATAAAAGGATTTTATGTATATAGTAATCAGTGGCTGGAGAGAAAGTTTAGTGCACAAAGAAGTATGATCTTAGGAGTTTTCCGTAAATCCATCCAAAGCCATTTTGTTCTTCATTTCTCTGAGAATGGCAATGAGCATAATCTCTCTGTCCTACTTTGATCCAGATATACCCTGAACTCCCAGAAATTGCTTATAATATTCCGACGATCCTGAAAACGAGTCATTCGGATCTAGTTGTAGTTCTAGAAAGGGCTGCCAGTGTGTAAGAAGTGGAAAGATGGGGAGAGACTCCCCATGGTTTTGCAAACCAATGGCCTCACCAGCTGTTTTGACACTTGTGGGTACTGTTGAAAATGCATTGTCTACCCACAGCGCCCCCTAGTGTTCAAAGACGTTATCCTAGGTTTTAGTGTAACCCTATATAGTATGATTTTAGGAAGATAATGCTGTCTTTTGATTCAAAGAAGTCACTACCAAGCCATCAGCAGCAAAACCAAGTACATTTTCATGTTATCATTCTTTCTCTGTTCCATCTGTATCGTTTGTACACTTCTTTGAGATTTTGGACCATAAATACAGGTTGATCTGTGACTGAGGAATGAACTACCCGAGTAAGAATAAAGCCTATAATAACTGGATTTCCCACTCCAGCCAGCTGAACTGTTGCCATTATAAGAGTCAATCAAATTATTGTAATTTCCTGGTTGTTCATATAAAAATATACATATGTTATCTATCTAGGTCTCAGGAGTGAGTACAAGAAAATCTTCCTAGCAGGACTAATGGAGCATGAAACAATCACTGCTCATCCATCTAATCTTTATGTTCCAGAGATGATCCCTGGATCTGTCCTGATTAGTGATGCAGTTTTCCTGGAGTTGGTAGATGCTCTGAATCAATACTCAGATGAGGAGGAGGAAGGGCACAATGACACCTCAGATGGAAAGCAAGATGACAGCAAAGAAGATCTGCCAGTAACAAGAAAGAGAAAAAGACACGCTCTTGAAGGTAAATATTCCATTTTGAAAGTGACAGGGAGAGGGAAGAAGGGAGAAACAGAATTGTTGATTATTAAAGGCTGTTGGTGCTTCTCATTTGGTCCACTTAAAAGGAAAACAAAGTAGTGTGTTTGGGAAACATGGAAAGTTATAAAGAAGAAAATATAATTATCCTATAATCTTACTATCAAGGAATAATCAGCATTAATATTTCCTTCTAGATCTTAAAAAATGTGTGTGTGTGTGTATACACATGCACACAAAGAATATATACATACACGTACCTAAAATAAATATTATGCTATATGTCAACTATATCTCAGGCTTTTTAAAGTACATGTATGGGGCGCCTCAGTGGCTCAGTCATTAAGCAGCTGCCTTCGGCTCAGGTCATGATCCCGGGGTCCTGGGATCGAGCCCCGCATCAGGCTCCCTGCTCAGCGGGAAGCCTGCTTCTCCCTCTCCCACTCCCCCTGCTTGTGTTCCCTCTCTCACTGTCTCTCTCTCTGTCAAAAAATAAATAAAATCTTTAAAAATAAATACATAAAAAATAAAGTACATGTATAAATCAACATGTTTATATGCATCATGTGAAATGGGATCATGCTCCCTCCCACACACAATTTTATATCCCTTTTTTTTTGATCTTCTGTCATAAGCATTTTTCCGTGTTGTTAATATTTAATTAACTTAATGTTTAATTATGCTCTCTGTTATGTAATTAGATGTCCGGGGACATAATGTCATTGTCTTATTCTTCAGCACCATCATTATGATGGCATTCTTCAATACTCACATCTCTCCACGAAAACTCAGGTTTTTCCCTCTAGTTTCCATCTTGGACTGTGGGTTTTGTCATGAACGTATACATGACTCTGATTTCCTTATTACTGGTAGCCTATTAGATAAGTCCAGATAGCACTGACCTTCTTTATGTGTTCCTAAACAGTCAGTGGTTAGGTTAACAAAGCCGCTCTAATCAAAATGCTGTGACCTAAGGGAAAATGACCAAACAGTTTTGTTTGCGTACTCTGATTATAGCACTCAGGAGTCTTTTGTCATTTCCAATTCAGGCAACAAAAAGAGTTCCAAGAAACAGTTCCCAAATGACATGATCTTCAGTGCAATTGCCTCAATGTTCCCTGAGAATGGTGTTCCAGATGACATGAAGGAGAGGTAGGGAAAGCTGTCCCGCTCAGGCCACGTAGAGTGCTCAGGCAAAACTGTTATTCAAGCCTATTTTTGGTTAATAAAAAGCCTTGTTTCTGGTAAGTACACTGTGATTTGCTTGCACTGCTGATTATTTCCTGCTTGCCTGCTTACCTCTAAATGCCCATTCCCATACCAAGGGTCACCATTGCTGGATTTTGAATAAGTTTGGGCAGAGAACTTTCTAAATGCGGCCATTTTTCTGCAGTTACTCCAGCACCATGCTTACCAAATCTTTCCCTCTCTTTGCTTTCGCATGGGTGGTTCAGTGGTAGAATTCTCGCCTGCCCTCTCTTTGCTTTCAGACGTATGCCCAGGCCGGCACAATTGCAGTGACATATCCACTTAGTTATACACCCTTCCGTCATCAACGAAGCCCATAAAAAACCCAGTCTCCCTTGGCAGGCTGTACCTGGATGGGTGGCAGTATGCAGTCTGTACTTTCTCAGCGAAGACATTTCCTTGGAAGGAATTCTTACCTCTCTTTTTAAAAATAGGTATCGAGAGCTAACGGAGATGTCAGACCCCAATGCACTTCCCCCTCAGTGCACACCCAACATCGACGGCCCTAATGCCAAGTCCGTGCAGCGGGAGCAGTCTCTGCACTCCTTCCACACACTGTTTTGTCGACGCTGCTTCAAATACGACTGCTTCCTTCACCGTGAGTGGGGCGACTCTGAAATGCTCTCCTGTTCTCCATCCCCAAACTCCATTTCCTTCTGTTTATTTCCGTTAATCATACAGAGTTCCTGGCTTCTGATCGGATGATGGTTTTACAAAGGGCCGGTTCGATACTCACTTGTTCAGTTGTAGTGTGATGTGCTTTGCACGGTCAGGACAGAATAACCAGCAACCTAAGTGTCCCTGTACCTATTAGCTTTGAAAGGATTGTTGATGTCAGAAATGATTAAATTTTGTGCACCCTGATGGTAGCTGTTTATATCTAAATTTTCCCACAATGGCTCCCTAATTCAGTTTTGTTCTTCCCCATCCTATCAAGTGGATGAACCATTGGAAACAGGACAGTTTTGTTTTTTCCAGCTTTTCACGCTACCCCTAATGTATATAAACGCAAGAACAAAGAGATCAAGATTGAACCAGAACCATGTGGCACAGACTGCTTCCTTTTGCTGGTATGTGTTTTTTTTTTTTTTTTTAACTTTTATTTATTTAAATAATCTCTACACCCGACATGGGGCTCAAACTCATGACCCCGAGATCAAGAGTCACCTGCTCCTCCGACTGAGCCAGACTGGCACGCCTTGCTGGTATGTTCTTAAACTGTTCTGCCATTGTTAACTCTGTTGAAAATTTAGCAGGAAATGGTCCTTCTGTTTTCTGCTGCTGAGAATACAAACCAAATGAGCCAAAATGTAGCACTCTGGGGGTCATAAAGCACAGATAAAACATGACTTCTGCTCTTTTTTTTTTTTTTTTTAACTTTATCCATTTAGAGAGAGAGAGTGAGCAGGGTGAGGGGCAGAGAGAGAATCTCAAGTAGAGTCCACACGGAGTGTAGAGCCTGACGTGGGGCTCAATCTCATGACCCTGAGCCGAAATCAAGAGTCAGACACTTAACCACCTGAGCCACTCAGGCGCCCCATGACCTCTGCTGTTAAGGAGCTCCCAGATACTAAGGACAGTGAAGTTAGTCTAATGGAGTGAGGAGTGCGTGTGTGTGACAGCATTTTCTTTGCTGTCTTCCTTTAAATGCATACAAACATAGGAGAAATAACACATGAAAGCACTGATGTTTCATTGTAAGGTAAACAGCCAGATGCCAGATGGACCTTTCCCTGATGGACAGACTTTATGCAGCAGGATAAATTCCCCTGCATTCATGTGGAAAGGCGGTACGCTTAGAACTAGAAAGGAATAGGTTCAGTTGCACTAGCCAAAGACACAGTTTTGCTTTCTGCACCATACAGTGAGGGTAGATAAAGAATAAAATACCTTGATAAAATTTCTGCTACCAGTTAAAATTAGGTTATACAACCAAGTGCCTTTGGGACCATCTTTAGTGGGATAATAGAAGAAAAGATGGTAGAAAGGGCCACTGGATATACATGTGGAAAATGAGTCATATGATAATAGCAAAAGAACAAATAGACTTCATCTGATTTATTTTCTCCCTGATGTGCATTGACTCCTTCTTGCGTGCCAAGTACCACACTGGCCCTTACCATATATTATCTTACTTTCATGCTTCCAACAACATCCTGAGTGGAGAAACTATGGGTATTTTGTCCAAAATTTGTTAAGGTGTCAGTGGTGTGGCAATGATGAAATTAAAGCTCTGGTCTAACTCCACAGGCCGTGCTTTTTAAATTACTCCACACTTGGGGCGCCTGGGTGGCTCAGTCGGTTAAGCGTCTGCCTTCAGCTCAGGTCATGATCCCAGCGTCCTGGGATCGAGCCCCGCGTCGGGCTCCCTGCTCAGCGGGAAGCCTGCTTCTCCCTCTGCCTCTGCCCCTCCCCCCCACACGTGCACACTCTCTCTTTCTCTCTCTCTCTCTCTTTCTGTCTCTCACTTGCTCTGTCTCTTGCTCACTCAAATAAATAAAAATCTTGAAAAAAATAAATAAATTACTCCACACTTTTAAAAAGTACACCGTGTTATATCAACTTACCAGCATTTATATGTTGTCCCTCTCACAGCAGTTACCCTGCGACCCTGTACATGCTTCACAAAGATGCCATCAGTGCCCAAAATGTATGTCTGTGTGTGTGTTTTTCTTTTATTGCTTTTTAGAAGTCAGTCCATATTCAGCTGTAATGCTCGACTATTTTCCCCCACACATTTTATTAAGAACATTCTCAATCATGCACAGAAGGTGAAAGATACCTTTGTCTTAGATTTAATGACATTTTTTCCATATTTACTTTGTCCCTCTATTTGTGTATGCATGTCTTTTGCTGAGCCATTTGAAAATGAGTCGCAGACATTGAGATACTTGTTTGCAAAGTATTTTAGCATGTACTTCCTTTTTTTTTTTTAAAGATTTTATTTATTTATTTGAGA
Source organism: Neomonachus schauinslandi (assembly GCF_002201575.2). NCBI lineage: Eukaryota > Metazoa > Chordata > Mammalia > Carnivora > Phocidae > Neomonachus > Neomonachus schauinslandi. Next base: position 40,589,699 of record NC_058417.1, on the reverse strand, counting down.
GAGAGAATGAAAGAGAGAGAGCACAAGAGCGGGGAGGGTCAGAGGGAGAAGCAGACTCCCTGCTGAGCAGGGAGCCTGATGCGGGACTCGATCCTGGAACTCCAGGATCATGACCTGAGCCAAAGGCAGTCGCTTAACCAACTGAGCCACCCAGGCGCCCTAGCATGCACTTCCTAAAAATAAAGACATTCTCTTATATAATCACATTATTACACCTAAGAAAATTCACAAGAATTTCATAATATCATCTGTCCATTCCATATTTAAATTTTTTCAGCTGCACCAAGGATAGCTGGGTTTGGGGTTTTCTCTAAACCAAGGTCATCCAGTCATGTGTCATATTTGGTTATTACGTCTTTTCAGTCTCCTTTAATCTCAAATTATCACACCATTTTTTTCTTTTTGTTTTGAAAAATCCAGGCTCATCATCTTGTAGAATACTGTCCCATATTCTGGATTTGTCTGTGGTTTTCTCCTGGTGTTACTTAACTTGTTTCTCTACCCTCTATTTCCCATGAGCTAAAATTAGCTCTGGAGGCTAATTATGTTTATGTTAAACCTTTTGAGTTAGAATAGTTGTAAGCGATGCTTTGTGTGCACAGGGTAGCACAGGCACATGATGTTGGATTCAATTAATTTTAAAACTTCTCCTTTAGAATTTCCTTTAAGGCCTGCAGGATATTAATCGGAATATCCTTAGTAATAGTAAACATTTATTCTTTACTTGTAGATTTGGTTTTCAGAAACAGCTAGAAGTATTTGGGAACCAAGTCTGATGAGAAGATAGATGATCAAGCTGAATGATAGTTATTTGGTCTTTTTTTTTTTTTAATAAAGCATAGCTATGAAGTAATGAACTATATCCTTCCAAGTTTAACATACTGATTTGGAGGAAAGTTCTAGAAGTAACTAGTGATATTGTACAAATTTAAGGACTACATATTTTATTATTGAAACAGAAGCAATGCAGTAGAATAAAAAGAACAATGTGGCCTGGGGACAGGGAGCCCTGATTCTTGTTCCTATTCTGGAACAATGAGCTATATACTAATATATGGCTCATATATATATATGGTATAATATATTAGTATATATACTCTATACGTAACATTTATTGTATTAATACTGTACTGTATGTTGTATACTATATGGTGTTTTCTATTAGTATATATACTAATACATGGTAATAGAGTATAAGAGAAGCAGGTCCCTTCCCCTTTCTGAACCTCATTGCCTCATCTACAGGAGAATGTGTTCTCAAATTCTATATAGCTGACATGCAAATGAGTTTTAGATACAACTCACTGGAAAGTTGAAGATGCATAGATTATATCTTTTTTTAGATAAATTTATAAGTTTGAGAATTTTTTTTTTTAAGCAGGCTTCACACCCAGTGGGGAGCCCAATGCGGGGCTTGAACTCACAACCATGAGATCAAGACCTGAGCTGAGATCAAGAGTCGGATGCTCACCCAGCTGAGCCACCCAGGCGCCCCTAGAATGTTTGTTAAGCAGCTTTTATATGGTCACACTGACATGGTACAGAGCAAGAAAAAGACAGGGTCATTGCATGTAAGCGCAGGTGTTAAAGAAGGTGGTTTGTGAGGAGGGGATCAGGATGGTGACTCTGGGCCTGTTCCTGCTTCCTAGCTGTACCATATCCGTTGCAGGAAGGAGCAAAGGAGTACGCCATGCTTCACAACCCTCGCTCCAAGTGCTCCGGTCGCCGCCGGCGAAGGCACCACATGGTCAGTGCTTCCTGCTCCAACACTTCAGCCTCTGCTGTGGCTGAGACTAAAGAAGGGGACAGTGACAGGGATACAGGCAATGACTGGGCCTCCAGTTCCTCAGGTACACTGAACAGAAAGCGATCTTTTCTTTCTACTCAAGGCCTCTGCTAAATGCGGGATCACTGCCTAACACTTGAAGTTAACTACCTTTTAAAAACGGTTAGTTCTTTCTACAGCTTCGCCATAGGCAGTAGAGACAGGAGATGTTTTGGTTCCTCAGGGTAGCATGAAGTCCTTCAGAGTCTGCGGCAAGCTGCTGATGACAACTGCATTCTCTCTTGTCCTGTTTCTTATCTCCTCCTCTCTTAGAGGCCAACTCTCGCTGTCAGACCCCCACGAAGCAGAAGGCTAGTCCGGCCCCACCTCAGCTCTGTGTAGTGGAGGCACCCTCGGAGCCTGTGGAATGGACTGGGGCTGAGGAATCCCTTTTTCGAGTCTTTCATGGCACCTACTTCAACAACTTCTGTTCAATAGCCAGACTTCTGGGCACCAAGACGTGCAAGCAGGTACTAGCAGAGAAGAGCAGGGACACGCGCGGCCCTCCTTTCATCCACTGCTCTGTCAGCCCTTTTGCCATCTTGTGTGGCTGCCCATCTCAAGGGAAGGTGTCTTAGGCTCAGTCTCTCGTGAGTGGGTGCTTCTGGGCCACGAGGTGGGTTCCCCAAACCTGGGACCTTCTGCAGATGCCAGGCCTCGCAGTGCGTGGGGACCTGCTCTCCTCTTCGCTGAATTCTTATTTCTGCCTCTAGCCGCTATCTAACTCTTCTGGATGTTTCTATACTCTTTTAGCTTTTTTTGGTCTTTGTTCTTTGTTTCTGGTTCCTGTCTGTCTTTCTAAATGTGTACCCCTTTCCTAGAAGGGGCTCCCAAGTCTTTCAGGGGACCTTCTTATCTGGCATGCTTCTGCTCCTGCTTCTGCAGCTGCCACTCCCAGCCCCTCTGTCAGTCTCCTCAGTTGCTTTTTCCTCCAGATGTTCTATTGCTAGCTTTTCTAATTGCCACCCCCGATAGCTGGGCCTGGACTGCACCGTTCTCATTCATGCCATCACTAGAATCACAGTCTGGTAGCAGCCGCTGATGCTCTGGAGGCAGTGGGACCTGGTGTCCCAGTGCCCCTCCGTCTCTGACTGCAATGAGAAGACGGACCGAAGAGCAGGGACAGGGAGTCACCGGGTGTTAGGGCTGGTCTGTCCAATAGGAAAGGAACACCAGAACTGTGCCATGCTGCTTAGCTCCCTGACTTTTGGAGGAGTCTCTGTGGCCTCTTCTGCATGATGCCTCTACTTAGAACAAGCAATAGAAGCGTAAAGAGAAGTGCCCTTTTCTTTCATTTTGGAGCTCATACCTGTTTCCTTGAGGCACAGGTTCTTAACCTAAAAATCTACAGAATCATGTGCAACACAATTTTGTGTGTATTTTCCCGAGAAGATTTGGGCTTTTCACAGAATCTCAAGAGGGCCCACAGCCAAAAAGGAAAAGAAGCAAAAAAAAACGAATGCTATAGGAAAGAAGCACGTTGAAAAGAAACCAGCCTTCCAGAAATGCTGGCTTACTGAAATAGACAAGACTCTGCCCTCTTCATACCAGCAGGGGGAGCTAGTGGTTAGCCAAGTGGTGCTGCTTGTGTCCTCTCTTCCACTCGGTTCCGCAAGGTACCCAAAGTCGCCCTTCTTAAGAAGAGACAGATAATGTTGATAAGAATCCTCCTATTCAGGGCTTGGTAGGCAGAGGTATCAAAAGCTACTGACTAGGAAAGTTGTAACTGTGCTCAGTATTTCTCTTTTCTTGAGTCAGGCTAGGTAGTGAAGAATTAACTCCAGGCCAGTGATGCGATATCTCAGTGCCACTCTGTCTCTCCCTAAGTGCTCAGTCAGCTGCCTTCGAGCTCTCCAGAACGCTCCCATGCCCAGCACCTGGTTGGCTCACTTATCTGACCACCTGGCTCAAGGAGTGACAGGTCCTGTTGGATTTCTCTTCCAGGTCTTTCAGTTTGCAGTCAAAGAATCACTTATCCTGAAGCTGCCAACAGATGAGCTCATGAACCCGTCGCAGAAGAAGAAAAGAAAGCACAGGCAAGGGTTGGACAAAGGACTTTCTGTTCCCTGTGCTCTGACCTCCCCCTGGACTCCCCAACTGCCTCCCTCTTGAGTATAGCATTGCACAACTAAAGGGCCAGCCTTCTCCATGCTCCCTGTGGGTCTGTGCCTCGGACCAGCCCTTCTCACGTCCCTGGATGTTGTGGACCAGGAGATAAGTGTCTGCTTTCCCTTTAAGCTCCTGGCCAGTGGGATGAGAGCTGGCCTCATGGCTCCACCCTGAGGCCATTTCTCCTCGTTGGGTGGCTAGTGACCACTGTTCCCACTTCTCAACTCTGACCAGAGTTTTTTCTTTTGGCACTTGTATTATTTTTCTAAGTTGCATAATAACACTGTCTTTTAGCTAGCCTTTGCTTAGGGTTGGAAGGTTTTTTTTAAATTCAACATTCTGCCTGCCGTGGCTCCCTAATGACTATCACCTAGTGAAGGAAGGAACTGACACCAACTGTAGATGGAGAAGGAAGTCCGTGTAGCTTCTTCTCCCCCTCAGTTCCTTCACTCAGCGGATTCCTGAAAACCCTTCCTACATCCCCATCCTGCAGTTCCTCCACATCCCCCCACCTTCCCCAAAGAGAAGGAGGGAGGTGGGGAGGGGAGGGAGAGGGACAAACAATAGCGTTATAATAGACAGAGCGTTGGGTTTTGCGTTTGTTTTTAGGCATCTTTGTTGTTTATGTTTAAACCTCGAAGCATAGAGCAGCTGGACTCCAGTTGGACTCTAGCATCCACCTACCAGGGTAGAGGCCCCCTGTGAAGGGATTCGGGGAGGATAGTCCCCAGTCATCAAACCACAGTCCCTCAGAGCAGGTCGCATTGTTATTTATCCAAATCTGCAGAGTTCCCTAGAGTCATGACCCAGGCCCATCCGTCTCTCTTTTTCAGGTTGTGGGCTGCACACTGCAGGAAAATTCAGCTGAAGAAAGGTAAGTTGCAGCAGGGCGCTCTTGGGCAGTTCAGCCCGAGGTCACACCCCTGTGGTCCCCCGCCTGCCCCAGCTACAGCAGCACTTGTTGACCCTGCACCGCTTCCGCACGCTGCAGATTTGTCTGCAGCAGCTGAGAACAGCTCAGTTTCTCGCTGCAACTGAGAGCACCTCTTCGGAGGCAGAGTGGTGAGCCTTGTGGTCTCTGACTTGCCTAGTGAGCCATTTGCCAGGTTCCAGACTTCGTTTAATGTTTGGAATGGCTCTCCTGCCCCGGGCCATTTCCACACTCTCCCCACAAAGCAAAGCACCCCATGGTAGCTGCCGAACAACCATCATCTCTGAGTGCTTCTCGCTTCAGGTGCTAAATGTGTGCCTACGATGATGGCTGGGACAGCCTCCCCCAGTCGGGGCCATTGGACAGTTGGGAGGGAGGACAACCACGGGGCGTGGGCACAGCAATGTTCAAGTCTACTCATTTCTTTCCTAGATAACTCTTCCACACAAGTGTACAACTACCAGCCCTGCGACCATCCAGACCGCCCCTGTGACAGCACCTGCCCCTGCATCATGACGCAGAATTTCTGTGAGAAGTTCTGCCAGTGCAACCCGGACTGTAAGCGTTCTCCGCTTTCCCCGGTAGTCCTCCGAGACAGTCGGCCCTGGTGCAGCCCGCCTGCGCCCCTTGCTGCCTCTGGGCCTTCTGAGGTTCTCTCTGCTGTGTTTTAAGCATTCTGCAGAGGAAACAAGATACTTAAGATCTGGAAAAGTCATTTTTTAAAAACCCGTAGGTGTTTCATTCTGAAAGCAACAATTACACAGAAATCAGAAACATGGGACTCTTTTTCCTTCAGGCTCAGTCACAGCCTCCCTTTCTAGGATGTTGTGTTACAACAGACACAGGTTATGATTCATGTATTTAGTTTAATACTTGGAGTTTTCATATCAGGCCATCTGGATCAGCAGAAGTAGGACAGGGGCTAAACGTGCTTCTCCTTCACTTCTTATCACACCGTGCCCTTCCCCGCTTGGGGCTGAACGGTTTGAGAACAGCCCCCAGAGCCTGCAGAACTTGGTGCCCAGGCAGTTGTGCTGGAAATACCTTCTAACCCCTGGCAGATACCAGTCTCAGCCACAGCAGAGAGGCACGGTGCTGGGGAGGGCAGTGGGTGGAGGAGGGCAGCTTAGAACGGATGCATTCTGTTCTCAAAATGATTCTTGTTTTGATGGTGATGCTTTAGCAGTGAAAAGCACTGATTTCATTTTCTCTGGGCCACCCACCACCTCCCTTCCAAATTCCACGAACAAGGGGGAGGGAGAGCATTGTTGAGGAATCTCTAGGAAACACCTCTCAATAGTCAAACCTGCTTTTTTGACTCCCAGGCATGAATGTTGGGAGGCACTCCATTTTCTCTGGAAGGAAACTGGACTATATGTTTATTGGCCAGGGAGCTTCTCATCTGTTTTGCCAACTCTCCCCAAACACACAACATTCCTTGCTGACCCTGGAGTCAGACCTGAGCCCCAGCATTAGCCTGCCCCTGTCCCTAACCGCCCCTCTCCCCCCAGGTCAGAATCGCTTTCCTGGCTGTCGCTGTAAGACCCAGTGCAACACCAAGCAGTGTCCCTGCTACCTGGCAGTGCGAGAGTGTGACCCCGACCTGTGCCTCACCTGTGGGGCCTCAGAGCACTGGGACTGCAAGGTGGTTTCCTGCAAAAACTGCAGCATCCAGCGAGGCCTCAAGAAGGTGAGGGCTTTTCTCGGGCCTGCGGGCCAGATAATGGAGGGGGAAAGACAGATTGGCCCCAGCGGCCTCTTTCCACTGGCTCCTCGGAGGGCTTCTACCGCAAATCCCAAGGGACATGCGTGTACTGAATTAGTGAAGTTTTCTGTCCTGGGGAGGAGTTAGAAACGTGACCCCTGAACTGGCCAGCCTGAGAGGAGCAGAGAGGACGGACACGTCACGGGTGTTGTCTGTTTCTACCTGACCTGAACCAGCGAGTCCCTGCGACTTGGGTCCAGGAGGCCCCCGGGGCCTAGAGGAGGAGGTGTCACGTTTCCTTTCGCCACCTCCCTTCTTTGTTTTTCCTCTCCCCAGAACAGAATGGCTTAGACCTTTTTCTGTTTTCAGATCCTCTTAACAGTTGCTTGTTCTTTCCATCCTGCCCACCCCCAGCACACGTGCACACCCAGCACACACCCCGCCCACTCACCCATGCCCTGTAGTCTGAGGTTTGACTCCCTCCTCCCCAGCACCTGCTGCTGGCCCCCTCAGATGTGGCCGGATGGGGCACCTTCATTAAGGAGTCTGTGCAAAAGAACGAATTCATTTCTGAATACTGTGGTGAGGTGAGTGCTATCAGTTTGGACCACATTCCTATCTGGGGAGATACTGATGAGAAACTCTGATTTTCTGTGGGCCAGACCTCTATGAATTACTCTCTAAATAACTCAGCTGAGTTCCCGTGTGGTCTCTTGGGGGATCCCACAGAAGGGTTTGCAGTCCTGAGATAAACCACTCTTCTGAAATTCTTTCCCAACTCAGGCCACACAAGGGGGGCAGGCAGGGAACTCTCTTCGGTCTTCAATACTGGTCACACTGGGTGGGTATTGGAATGAACTAACTTGAGCTCTGTCTCCTGTGATTCTCATCATGATACTCAGTAAGCACCTACGTGTGACACTGTCCCCTCCCAGCCTTTTCTGTGGGCAGGGTACCATGCCCTGAGCAGATAGCCCAATCCCCTGTTTGTTCCTTTTCTGTCCCTGCAGCTTATCTCTCAGGATGAGGCTGATCGACGGGGGAAGGTCTACGATAAATACATGTCCAGCTTCCTCTTCAACCTCAACAATGGTATGGAGTCTCTTTCTCTGGCCCCAAGGTGGTCTCACTCAGGTCTTTCTACCAGATTGCCCTTATAATAGCCCACGTTCAGATCAGCTACGATTTCTCCACCATCTGGATGTCAGCAGGTTAAACTTGAAGACACGACGAGCCACAGTTCACTTGCTTTGGGAGAACCCCCATTTCTGGGTTGTGTTTATAATCGGAACACTGAGCACTTACACCTCAGAAATCTCCCTACCCAGTAGATGGGAAGAGGCGATCGGTAATTCCGGCAAAATGGGGGGACCCAAAGGGAGCGCACCCACATGAGGCCATATTCTTATGATGCGTGCTGCTGGTCTTCAAAATTCCCATTGGGTTATTTCTGTTACCATTTAATTGATTTTGAAATCAGGTTCAAGAAGCTGTGGATTTGCCTGGTGAGCTCATGATCTTTCTTTATATAGATTTCGTAGTAGATGCTACCCGGAAAGGAAACAAAATTCGATTTGCAAACCATTCAGTGAACCCCAACTGTTATGCCAAAGGTGAGTTCCAGTGACCTAGGTGAAAAAAGTTATGTAACTTTTTTCATTGCTGAGTTATTTTTTGTCCAGAGACAGTCATGATTAACATCTGGTATCATTTTGAGTCTGTTTTGTAGTTGGCTTTCTTCACTGAATACATTATAACCATTTTCCCACAAACAAGAATCTTTTAAAGAGAATTCTCTTCCTATATCACCAGCCAGAATAACAGATCTAAAAGGACAGAGGCAACTGTCATCACTGACTGCTTTTTAATTCCACTTTATTTATGTTTTCACTGGGAATTGGGAGAAAGTCAGCCCAGCACCACCGGTTGTTGGCTTGGAGCTGACTAGGAACCTAGCCTTGGCTTTGTCCTGTTTGCAGTGGTCATGGTGAATGGGGATCATCGCATTGGGATCTTTGCTAAAAGGGCAATTCAAGCTGGTGAAGAGCTCTTCTTTGATTACAGGTGAGGTGGCCAGAAATGGTCCTTGGGAGGGAGAATTGATTTGGGGACTTAAGGTGGGTGGTATGGAGGAAGGAGACAGTCTTATGGTGGTGGTCAAGTCTTTCTCTTTGTTCTACTCTCGGGTACCTTGTGTCAGTTGTAAACTGCTCTGAGGGACGGGGAGAGGGAGCAAAATGGAGGGGATTCCATCTGTTCACTCACAAAAGCCTTGACAGTAACCTGGTTCCTCCTGCTCCGGGACAGGTACAGCCAAGCTGATGCCCTCAAGTACGTGGGGATCGAGAGGGAGACCGATGTCCTTTAGCCCTCCCGGGCCCCACGCCAGCGCTTATGGTGGCGGCACTGTCTTTGCTTCATGCACACACCACCGCTGCTCGAGTTTCCTGCACTACGTGTCTCCCACACCGAGAATCCCCCCCCCACTCCCTCTGCAGCGAGGCCTCGGCTGTGGCCAGTGGGAACAAGCGGTCTCAGTGAGAGGGGACACAGAGGCAGCTAGGGCTTGGGCCCCCAGGAGAGAGAGTTGCAGAAGTGGGAGACCGAGTCTCAGGCCTCAGAGGGAGAGAGCGCGGGCTAGGGGTGGGTGACTCCGTGGTTTCTGGTCCGCTACGCAGGCTGTGGGCCTTGGCAGTCAACCTGGGCAGTTCCTCACCTGCACTGGCCTGTAATTCTAACTTTCCAAGTCAAGGGTCCTTATGTAATTGGGTCGCCGGCATCTCTCTCTGTGGTCATAGGGCCTGGAGAGGACTGGCTCAGTGAAGTTTGGTACCCGGAGCTTATGAGTGGCCTGCGTCAAGGGCGAGCCTGGCGGGTGGCACAGACTGACTTCAGAGGGGAGACGGGTCACCTTACTACCTCTTCCCTCCTGGCAGGGTTCAAATTCAAAGAGTGTGGGTTCCGAGTGTGGATATTCAACACTGGGAGAAGGAGAGCTAAGTGCTGTTCTTCCATAGAGAGCGAGAGCCATCCTGGTGACCGCAGTTCAACTGCTGAGCCTGGGGCCCAAGAGGCTCTGAGAAACCTTCTCTACTCTGGAGATGGGTGGATACATTTTCAGATTCCCGAAAGCCGGCGCCAGTCTGCTGCCGGCCCCTCCCGAAGCTGTGGCTCGGCGCCGGCAGGCGACCCTCGTGCTGCTACTGAAGGAGCAGGGGGTCGTGCCGGGCTGCGCAGGAGCACGCTGGTTCCAGGCTATGGAGTTGTTTTCAGGCCTTTCATTCCCTCTAGAGGCCAGGCCCACGGGGCCTCTGTTGCTTATCTCTTCTGGGTAGATGGGCGAAGGCCTGGACTAGAGACGGGTGAGGTTCTGAAGGTGATTTACTTTCCTGTCTGATGCACCTGCTGTTGGAAAGGGTAGTTGAGTGTTTGGAGGTGGGTGAGGGGCTCCCAAGTTGCACGTGCTTAGGACGGCATCACGCTCGCCACACACACTGGCAGAGGGTATTTGAAGCGTTGAGAGGAAGCAGGCCAACCTCCTGCGCCAGTCCACGGTGCCATTCTCTCTGGGAGTCCTGATGAGCAAAGCACTTTATTTCTTTGAGAAGGTCTGCAGATTGAGGTGAAGTTTGAGCTGAGGTCTCTGGGGTCCCTGCCCAAATCCCATTCCTAAGGGAAGGGGAAGGACAGGGGTTGGAAGATTACCCTCCAGTTCTGTCTCAGCTCCTGGTGGAGTAAGGAGGAGCTTCCTTGCCACACAAGACGTAAATGAGGATGGGGCCGGCTTGAGGAGCTACCCCTGTGGTCTATGGCTGGTGTGCTGAGCTGGCAGGGAATAAGGAGCATTGTACTGGGTAAAAAGGATGTGGGCAGGGACAGGCTGGCCCAGGGAATATTGGAATAGGGAGCCGGCTTCTCTTTTCTCTAGGGAATCCAAGCCTTTCTTCCCTAGTCTATACTGACCACTCCCTTTCCCCAACCCACTGGCTGTCCCATGAAGCAAGGAGTGGGGTTCCCTCTGGCCAAACTGTCGCCTAGGGATTTTGGTGGGACGTGCACACACACTCACATATCCTCACGCACCACACTTGTGGGCACACATGCACTCAGCCCTGAGCACACGCCCAGCCGGCTCCTGACGGAAGCCTCTTCCCACCTGACTGGTCAGCCCCACCATGATTCTGAAATCTCCATCTGCAGTGGTTTGTATTCATTATGTACTGGAGACACCTCCTAACTGGACTGTGGGCTCTGAAGTACTCGTAAATTACAGGGAAATACCAGAGACAAATGAAGGAGGAGGAGTTGGGTCTGTCTGAAATGGGGCTGGCTGTGAGGAAAAGATGGGCAACAGGTTATATCCAGCCGTTGAGAGGCTAGACTGATCCCCCTCTTCCCTCAGTGTGCAGAACCCCCTCCTTCCCAGTTTCAGACCACTAATACTCCTGTTCCGCCAGCATTCCCATCCTGTTCCCCTCGCCGTCCCCCCACCCCACACCTTCAGTGACGGGTCTCAACCTCTCCCCCCAGACCGTGGAATGACAGACAGAGCAAGGTGGTGGGGACTGGGGGGGGGGGGGCTGGTATACGTGCGGCTTTATTGCCAGTGAATTTCACGCCCTTTAAAGTCCTGTGGCTCGTGACCTCTTACCTGAATAAAGTGGTAGAATCCATCTTGGCAAGTCGTGTATTGTGTACTTTGGGGCTGGAAGGATCCAGGGGCGTCAGTACGGGGGCAGCTCGGACTGACGCACTAGCATTCTGATCCCCACTTGTCCGCTGAGATCTGGGGTTAGGGGAGGTGAAGGGTTTGGCGAGAGCCCATCTGGCTCCTGGTCAGTGATGCAAGGACTCTGAGGGCTCCCCGTAGAAATTCCTGAGCCCTCAGATGGGGTCCTTTAAAATCATCCCGCTTATCCCCTCGCCACGACGCCAGCTACCACGCACAGACTGGGGCTCTGCCACTCTGCTTTATTAGGACGGCTCAGGCTCTGAGCGCATGGCTTCAGAGTGGAGGCTGGGTCGGACTGGGTGAGTGGCCAGCAAACCTCACGAGACTTCCAACACAGGAGAAGCAAAAACCACAGACTGTGGGCACAGCACAGGACAGTCGATTGATTTTTTCTTTTATATATAAACTGGTAATTAGAAAATTAGAGTAATATATAGAGTTTCTCTAGAGAGAGATTTTGCAACAAAAATTATATATAAAGAATAGGACCTCCCGGGCAAACGAAGCAGCATCTCTGAGCGGAGGAAAGAGGACTCCTCATGCACTGGAGAGGGGGCCAAGCCTTTGGACAGGCACCAAGGCTATTGCATATCTTGGAAGAGGGAGGAAGAATAGAGGGCTGGCTAGTCGGTGTGTCTGCATTATTCTCTCTACATTGCAAGTTTTTTTTTATGGCTTTGGCTAAAGCATGTGAAGCAGCGGAGGTACTAAGGTGCTAAAAGCGAGGCCTCTTGGTCTCTGTACAAAACAAAAAAGAGAGGGTGGGGAACAGCAACAAAGCCCTCCCTGACCCCCAACTGAGTGGAAGCAGATGGAAGACATTCTGCAGGGCAGGGGGGAGGCTAGGGGATATGATGTAGCAGCCTCCTCCCCCCATGCCCGGTGCATCCCTGCAATCCCACACATCTGTCCCTGCTGAGATTGAATATTTGAAGGGAAGCAGTTAATCTCCCTTGCACTCTGTTGTTAATCCCTGGCAGCAGCTGGGACAGGGATGGCAGAGAGGGCCTGTCTCTACCCCATGGAGCTTCTCCTTTGGGGCAGGCAAACAACCAGGAGCCTGGGGAAACGGGGACGGGGAGAGCATTGCTTTAGGCAGTGAGGTCGGCCACTCCCTTTGGTCCCATCTGTAGCTCTGCCTACCAGACTTGGCAGGAGGGGCATCCTCTGGATGAGCAGAACCAGCTAAGAGGAGCCAAATGTCCCTGACAGGGTGGGGAGAGGTGGGAATTGGGAGATTCAGAGGAGATGGACTTGGTCCCTAAAGCCCTTCTCCTGATTCATTCAGACCTGGACTCCTCCAGGATCTGGGGAAGATTTTGGTCCCGGGGGCCAGGGGCTGGGCCTGGAGCTGCGGCTGGGGCTGGGGCTGGGGCTGGGGCTGGGGCTGGGGCTGGTGTAGGGGCCGGGACCTGGGCAGCGCCTGAAGTAGGTAGGGGAGGTTTGCTGCCAGGATGGTAATCATGGGTGGCCTTGGGCTCGTTGGTGTGGTAGGAGCCCTTGTAGCGATGATTTTGCAGATAGAAGAGCACCAACATCCCCACCAGCCCCAGCAGCAAGAAGGCCACCAAAACTGAAAGGGAAAGAAGGAACAATTCAGAGCCGTTCTTGGGGGTATCTCCACAGACACACATGTATGCTTTTGGCCAAAAGGATGCGTGTATGACTGTCCGCAGTTCGAGCGTGGCAAGCCAGGCCCAAGTGTCCGGCAGGTCTGAATTCCTGGCTTAACCCCTGGTGTCTTTGATTTCTAGTATTCTCTTTGCACATCCCTGGAGTTACCCCAGTTTCTCGCCTCTCTGGAGGTTACTGCACCCCCTTTCCTCATCCTTTAGCTATAGCGCCATTTTAATATTTCATTTCAGTTAAAAGTCCATAGCATCCTCAAACCTTGAAGAATCTCCAGCTCAATTCTCTCCTACCGTCCGCACAGCCTAGCTCATGTGTGTGTGCACCCCCACACGCCTAGTGCCTTCGCCCCCCTCAGCCCTGGGGATACGGGGCACGGAGGGGATGCCCACGGAGGGTAGAATTAGGTCAGGGTAGTGATCATGCTACTCACAGCCTAAAAGTATGGCCACCCATCCCTCATCGTGGTAGTACGGGAAGTCTGAAGAGGAGAAAGCCCCAGTTAGGAGAAGCCTCCTCCGTGTTAAGAATCGTTTCCCTTCCCTGTCGACCGTCCCTCTTCTGTGTGTGCCCTGGACCTACCTGGGGGCAGATACCAGGGATCCAGCTCAGGTGGCACCTCTGCGACAAGACGTGGCATGGCCCCGCAGTTAGACTCAGACAGTTCTCCCTGAACTCGAAGGGCCTCGGCTAGCTCAGCGGTCATGGGGCGAGGGGCTCGGAAGTGGGTCTTGAGGGGAGCCACGTTGTTGAATCGAACACCAGACAGGCAGCCCGAGAACCCCGGTGTGTTGTAGCGCTGGATCTCTGGGTCGATGACCCCGGTCTCTGAGGGAGAGGCAGGCCCAGAGGGACGGGGGCTGGGGCCACCCCTAGGCTCGCCCCGCTCACCGCTCGCCATCCACAGGTTTCCTGCTCCTCATGATCACCGCCTTCGCAGCCGGTCCCAGGTCCCTCGCTCCTCTGGGCTCCAGGGGCTTCGCCCACAACCCCTCACCCCAAACACTCGCACCCACAGCTCACCCATAACACGCCCTAGATACAAGGCCTTGGGTGAGTCCAGCTGGCTGTCCACCAACAGCGAGAACTTCTGTTCTGTCAGCGGGAAGTAGTCCACCTGAGGGGGAGGGAGAACCAGAGGCTGACGAAGCCAAGACCCCGCTGAACCCCCGTGCCGCCCCCGCTGCTGGGGAGCCCTCGCTCAGTCCTGGGTGGACAGCCACCCAGATGAAGGATTCGGCGTGGAAAACCCAACAGCCTCATCTGGGCCTTGTCGTTGCAGCCACCAGGGGTTTGACTTTGTGGAAAACTTTGTGGAGCCCATTCACTGACTTATAAAACAGACGTAAGAACGCCTGCCTCCCCGAGCGAGCTCCCAGGGCACGTGTGAGGGTCACAGGAGGCAAAACACAGGAGACTCCTCTGTGAACTGGGATGTGCCCTACTCGTGCTAAATAGCTGGCCTTTCCCCCGGGGGCCGCAACCTGGGCGCCGTCTGAGCTGGTCTGCCTCCCTCCGCGCGCACCTGGATGAAGAGGTTGCGGTAGACGCGGGTGATGTTGACGCTGTGGGGCTGGCCGTCAGTGACGGGCCTCGTGGTCAGTTGGTACACGTAGGGGCTGGTGCCCAGCTGATACCTCAGCTGCAGGGTCCCTGTGGGATGGGGGGGAGAAGGGGCGTCTCCTCTGGGCTCCCACAGCCCCCTGTCTTCGGAGAGCGCTCGGGGGGCCTTGAACCAGCGAACCAGTAGTTGTCAGAGTGGAGGGCGCGCTGCCGGAAGCTGGAGCTGGGGCGGGAGGGGGGCTGTGGGACCTTTACCGTCTTCCTTGATGAGCACGGCCATGTAGTCCCGCACGAAGGAGCTGACATAGAGCAGGACGGCGGGGGCGGAGTCTGTGCTGAAGCTGAAGGACACCTCCTCTCCCGTGACGTTGTAGACAGGCCCGCGGTACCCGGGCACCGGCCGGCCGGGCCGGGGGTATTCGGGCAGACGGTACCCGGGCCCGTGGTAGCCAGGCACGTAGCCCGGGGTGTCATAGCCAGGGACGTAGCCCGGCTCGTAGCCCGGCACCGGCCGGCTCAGCATGTGCGAGAACTCCCGGGCGGCCGAGCGCAGCGCCGACTGCAAGTTGTAGCGCATCCAGGTGCCGGGCTCAAAGAAACCGCCGATATCTGAAGGCAGATGGAGTGAGGTCAGGGCCCCCACTCCCGGATTCGGACACTGTTATGTCATCCTCGCCGCCGCCCTGGGACCTTGCCGCGCGGTCACAGCATGCCTCCATTCACCGGTAGGTCCCCTTGTCCCAGAAATGGAATCTGTCCCAGAATGGAATCTTAAAACCATGAGAAATGGAAAAGATCATCCAGTACAACCCGTGCCTTTGACAGATGGGGAGACTGAGGCACAGAACTGGCTACTGACTGCCATAAGGATACGCAGTACGCGGAGAGCCAAGATTAGAACCGAGGTATCATGGGGACGCCTGGGGGGCTCAGTCGTTTAAGCATCTGCCTTCGGCTCTGGTCATGATCCCGGGGTCCTGGGATCGAGCCCCGCATCGGTCTCCCTGCTCAGCGGGGAGTCTGCTTCTCCCTCTCCCTCTGCCCACCACTCCCCCTGCTTGTGCTCGCTCTCTGACAAATAAATAAAATCTTAAAAAAAAAAAAAAAAAGAATCGAGGTATCGTGAACCCCTCTGGTACACTCGCCACCACTCACACTTCCAAACCAAGACGAAAGGTCCTCTGCTGGTCCCCGAGTCCCTGCATCTCCCTGCTCCGGCAGACTTCGCACACCGTGAACCTACCTGCGCGCACATCCTCCTAGGCCAGCCTTAGGAAGGATGCAGTCTGGGTGCATGTGCGGAATCTTGCGGTGCTGAATGTCAAGGCTTGCCTTAACCGAGAACCAGGCTGTAAGACGTGTTTTAGGAGCTCAGCGATTATCAACTAGGAAATGGCATAGGAGGGCGTCGCGCCGCCTGCGGTGGGTATGCTTGCAAGGGGGCTGATCTGTGCTATCTTGGTGACAGTGGGAAGATGGGGAAGTTATCTGCCGGTTGCTTTTGAGTTCCTTTAGTACCAGCCAACTGTACCATCCCTTCCTTGCCCCACTTTATGACTTGGAGTCGCCCGGCATCTTCAGCTGCCGGACGGCCCCGCCTCAGCACTCAGGAACCCAGGGACAGCTCTAGTTTTCCCTGGTGCTGACCCTGCACCCTCCGTCCTTCCCTTGCCCTCCCTGCACCCCGCTGCGCCCTAGGGCTCCGGGTCTCCCATAAGCAGCCGCACTGACCGTGGTTGCAGTACGGCCCATCGAAAGCCGTAAGGTCACAGTCACACGTGTAGTAGCTGTACCGCTCCACACAGCGGCCTCCGTGGAAACAGGGGAACCGGGGGTGGGCGCAACGGCCCGTGCAGTTGGGTGAGGTACCCTCTGAGGCGTTGGCACGGCCCTCCAGGTTCAGAGTCACTCCGTTCAGACGCATCGCCCTCAAGCAACCCACGAAGGGGCGCCTCTTAAGCTCTGCAGATCCTGGGAAGGGCGGGCCGGTCAAGAAATGGGTGTAGAGCCAGAGACGGGTAAGTATTGGGGTTGGAGAGGGAGCTAAGGGGAACGAAATCATGGCATAAAATCCACGGCCTAGAGAGGAGAGGTGAGCTCTTGGCCCACTCTGCAGCAGAGGGCATGGGGACC
Source organism: Neomonachus schauinslandi (assembly GCF_002201575.2). Classification (NCBI taxonomy): domain Eukaryota; kingdom Metazoa; phylum Chordata; class Mammalia; order Carnivora; family Phocidae; genus Neomonachus; species Neomonachus schauinslandi. The sequence goes on along the minus strand of NC_058417.1, from coordinate 40,573,072 downwards.
TCAGACACGGGGCTCCTGGAAGCCAGGAGAGCTGCGGTGAGAGGGCGGGAAGGCGCAGGAGGCCTCAGACCCGGCGCAGGGTTGCTGCTCACCGACATAAAGGGGCTGGTCATACTCCAGCCAGAGGTAGGTCTGCAGGGGCATGGGCCGCAGCACCCAGGGCCGGTGGTCCACACGGAGCCGGGCCTGCTTCACGTTGATTTCCGCCCGGACCAGGTGCCACTCATCGTCGTTGAATTCAAAGTCATCCGAGTGTACTGTTAGGTTCTCATCCCCATTCCCCACATCGAAGGCGAAGACCACATCCCGGGATGCTGGACAACGCAGGGGTGGGGAGAAAGGACTCAGACCTCACAGATTCCTCACCCCATACAAGCTCTCTTCTTCACTCCTCAGAGCTCCTTGAATGTCCCTCCAGTTTGTCCTCAGCCTGGGACAAAACCCATAAACTCCTTAAAACCTTATGCTCCTGGTCTCTCCCAAATTTGCAGATCCTTGGAGCCAGCTTCCCAGCCCCACTTCTGAGGTTAGAAGCATAGCCAGTCAGGTAGAAAACACCTCAGGAGTCCAGCTGCCTTATCCACATGTGCGGGGCCTGAAGCCCGGAGAGCTGAAGTGAGTGCCCAAGCTCACAGAGCCAGCCAGCTACCAAGACAGACCCGGGTCTAGAACCTACTGTTACCCAAAGCCCTTTCCGTGCTGGCATCTGCCCTTGTCCCTTCCCCCAGCCTCTGCCTACCCCACCTCGGCCCAGAGAGCTCCGTCCAGCCCACGCCCCTCCCGGCGTCTGCCCGCTCACTGTTGAGTTCCACCCGCACGTAAGGCCGGCGCCACTGGCAGTAAGGGCCCCCCATATTCTCTAGGAAGACTCCCGAGGGAGCCGAGGTCCTGAAGTAGAAGGAGACATCAAGGCTGTGGTTGGCATGGATGGGGGGAAAGCGTAGGGCAGCCCCAGTGTGGAAGGAGATGGTGTTCCAGGAATTCCCTGCAAAAGCAGAAGGAGGAAGGCCTTGTCAGGGAGGTCGGAGGGTGAAGGAAGGGAGCCCCCGGTGGGGTGGGGGAAGATAGGGCAGGGGGGACGGCTGGGGGCGGGGAGCCAAGGGAAGGAGAAGGGGTCTAATGAAAGAGAATGAGGTACAGGGAACAACACAGAAGGGGTCCCATCCCAGCAGGAGCTGGGTGTCTGGCAGGATGTCCTAGAGACCCGCAGTGGGTCAGGTGGCCTAAATTTTGGAAACTGGAGAGCCAACCCTGGGAGGGCACACAGAAGGGGTCTGCCACTCACGATCGCCATAGCAGCGCAGAGGCCTCAGGAAGAACTGGGCCTCAGAATTGGAGCGGTTCGTATCCCCCACCACCACCTGGGTGACGGGCAAATGGTCCACAAAGGTCAGCAGTCCCTTGTCGGTTCTCCTGTGGGGGCAGGATGCAGTGGTTCAGGCCCTGCTGTTCTGCTGCCCCTGGAATCCTGAACGCCCTGTCCCTTCGCCCCTCACCACTGGGGCTGGTCGGCATCACAGTTACAGTGCAGAGCGGGGTCCACGCAGCTCCGGTCCAGACCACAGGCACAGCGCTGGATCCCAGGCTGCGAGCCTCCCCAGTAGAAGTGCTGCTCCTCGTTTCGGCCAATCCAAAAGCTGTAGGGGTAGCCTCCTGGGGAAGACGTGGAGGCCATTTCCAGGCCTCAGCCCTCCATTAGCCCCGGGGCTCCTCTCCCCTTTCCAACCCACCCAGATCCTTGCTCGAATGTTCAAGAGCTCCAGCTGAGCCCTCTGGTTCCCTCCTCCCAAGCCCCCATGGGTCTCTCCTCCAGCGCTGCACCTTGCCCGCCGTGGCCCAGGCCCTCAGCGGCCCAGGCCCTCAGCGGCCCAGGCCCTCACCAGCAGTGTTGAGGAGCCGGGAATTGTAGCAGGAGAACTCGATCCACTGTTCACAGTGCTGAGAAGCATTGGCCAGGGCACTGACTTCCTCCCAAGAGGCATTCCAGTACTGGATGGCCCCCAGGAATGGCCGCTCCATGCTAGAACCTGTCACCCGAGTTGTCCACAGCCTGTCATGCCGCACAACTGTCCACGCCCGGTTTTCTGGGGGAGTGGAAGGGACAGAGCTTTGGCTCGAGATGGGCATTCTCTACCCATCTCCCTGCCCACCTCCACCACCATTGCTGCTCCTCAGAGCCAATAAATGTGGCCAGCAGCTCTGTTCCAGCCCAGCTCTGGGCCCCCGACCCTGGAGGCTGGAGATGGGACAGATGGACTGGATCGGGAAGCTGGAATTTATCTGCAAAGCTAGATTACAAATTCCTGAGTGTCCCCTTTCCCCTCTGTCATCCTTTACCCCCCACCACAGATCAATCTTGCTGGACCCTGTCTCCCCGCTTCAATCCCGTTTCCCCCACACCCCCTCACAGCCCTGTCAGCTGCCCCTTCACCACCCATCAGAGCCACTGACCTCGGATATCACAGTACACCACAAATGGCTTCAGGGGGCCACTGCCATCAGGATCAATGGTGAAGTTTCCAGAAGTTTTCCCACTGAGTCGATAAGCCTCACAAGATTCCTTATACAGAGCTGGTAGGTCATGGGGTGGGGTTATGGGGTCAGAGGGCTAGGAGGGCCAGTCCTACCAGCTCTAGCAGCCTCGTGATCCCCAGCAACCTCCTGGCCTCCCCTGCCCCGGAGTGGCCCCCATGCCCCAGCCGGCTTACGTTGGTGACAGGTCTCTCCCTTGTAGCCTGTCAGTTCACAATAGCAGATGAAGTCATCCCAGGATTGGTAGCAGCGTCCATCATGCTCACACATGTTAGGGCTACACCTAGGGAAGAGGGTCAGCACCAAGGGAAGGTGCCTTACTGTGAGCGTGAGCATGGGGTCTGATCCCTACAAACTTCCCTTCCGGCTCCTGAGAGCACCAGCACCCCGACTAACTAGCTAGATATAAGCCTAAGTGCTGGCACATTAGGCAGGCCTCAGGACTCAAGGACTACTGTTTATCCGCCCCACCGCCCCGAAGAAAACCCTCTAGGACCAAGAACAGATGCTTCGTTTCCAGTCCGAGCATGTGTCACTTTAACGGAAGAACCAGGTAAAGAAGGACAAGAGGATGAGACAAGAGGTCAAGGAGGAGTCATCTCCAAGTGGGAGACTGAGGAACTGGGACCAGGAGAAGGGAGATTATTGAGAAAGGCCACTCCCGTTGGGAGACCACCGAAGAGGGCTTTGGAGGGGTCACCTCTTGCAGGGAGAGGGGCTTCTGGATACCTATCAGTGATGCCACATGTGTCAAAGAGGACCTCAGCATAGTATCCAAGCCGCCGGCCCTCCACCAGAGTCAGGTTGACCAGTTGACCATCCACCTTGAGCAGCTCCATGCAGCCATGGAACGCCGTCTGGTTGGAGTGGCAGCCCGATCGACTGGCTGGTTTGGGACAACCTGGAGCAACCACCCCTGTGAGGCCCTCCCCAGGGGAGACCCCAGAGACCCTCCCCCGGGGAGATGCCAAAGGAAAGCCAGATATGAAGGAAGGAAGGGGGCCAAGAGACAATGGCAGTGACCTTCCAGTCCCCAAGGCTCCAGAGGGGAGAGAGGGATTTATCCCTACAAATCTCCAGGTAGCCCCATCTGAGGGGACTTTGGTGATGCCTTCCCACCCAGAGACAGGGGTCTGGCCAGGTTGGCTCCCACTTACCCCCAAAGAAGTATGAGGTGCCAGTGCGGATCAGCAAAGGGTATGAGACCCTGACCTCTGCCCCCTCCACGTCATCGATGCTGATGACTGCATGGTTCTCCTGGGCTGCAAAATTCACCTCGTGCCAAAAGCCATCATTCAGGCGGTACCCTGGACAGGAAAAAAGGATGGTGTGGGTGTGGGAAGACACATTCTGAGATAAGGGTGTCTTGAGCAGGGAAGCAGCAACCTCACTCTGTGCCTATGTGCCCTCCATTACATTAGATATACACACACACACACACACACACACATATGTATATATACAACATATTAAATATAAAACATATTAAATATATAACATATTAAATATATAATATGTTAAATATATCAAATGTTAAATATATAATATATTAAATATATAAATAATATATAACATTAAATATAATCTATAACATATATTAAAGATTTGTTTATTTGAGAGAGAAAGGAGAGTGGAGAGTGCCCGTGGGGGGGGTGCAGAGGGAGAGGGAGAGAGAGAATCTCAAGCAGACTCCCTGCTGAGTGTGGAGCTCAACTAGGGGCACGATCTCATCACCGTGAGATCAGGACCCCAGCGGAAATCAAGAGTCAGATGCTTAACCGACTGAGCCACCCAGGCACCCCCCTCTCCATCACACTTATCACACTGAGTGGTGACATCTTTGTCTTCACTAACCCTAGCAGCTGAGGCAGAGTTGGCAAAGTCGCAAACGAGTAACAAACTCTTCTGGAGCCCCCTGGAACTAGATGAGACCAGGACTCCTCAGCCTACCTGCCTCTCCCAGCAGCCTGAGCGGCTCAGATCTGACTCCTCACCCCCGTCCACTCCGTCCCATCCCCAGGGCTCAGGGTCCTCCTGCCCTGCTCCCTTCCCCCCCTCACCCCTCTCCAATAAGCGAGAGGCCTCCTTGCGGGCCCGCACCCGCTCCTCCTCTGCCCTTCTCTGGCCTTCTGGCGCCTCCCGCCTCCCCCCACTCTCCACCCCTCACCAGCAGCAAACTGAAGCTTCTTTCGGCCAGTCTGCGCGATGGACACGTTGATCTGCCCTTCACTGAGCATCAGCTCCACGTGGCCCAGCCCGTCCCCCAGGCGGGAGAACAGTAGCAGCCCCGTGAGATCCCAGGTGCGGAAGCGAAAGGAGACGGCGAAGCGGCCTCGGCGCGGGAAGCCAGGCACTTGCACGAAGTTGTGAGGCCCTCCGAAGTTGACGGGGTGAGGAACCGGGTCCAGGCAACGGAAGGCTACCTTACCCTGAGGACGGAAGTAAGGGGCCATCAGCATCCAAGAGAATGAATGTGCTGTCTGCCTCTGCGGGGAATTCAATTTCCGGACCGATCTAAGACCCTCCTCACGGCACTCCCTCGGGGTGTGTGCGGGGGAGGGGGTGGGACCTCCCACTCTGACCATTCCCAGCCCCCACAAACATAACCAGCTGTGGAGGGGGTCTCCAACCAAGTCGGCCCTGGGGGACTCTGCTGGCTATTCTGGCTTTACACCGTCTCCAGGGCGACCGCCTCCTTCGCTTCCTCCCAGCCTGGAGAGGCAACTTCCTGCTGGCTTCCTGGCGGGCACTAGAATACTCGCTGCAGGGTTGGGGTGGCGTGGGGGGCGGGGACCACACCAAAACAGACCTGGGTTCAAGACCGGACTCAACCACTGTACAACTCCGTGATCCCGGGCCAAGCCACCCCGGGGTCTCTGCACCTTATTTTCCTCAAGCATTAATTGAGGATGTGGTTAGACCAGACCACACCTTCTTAACTGGGGGTTAGGGAGGGGTGGCCTTTGCACCTCCTGTGAATCCGTGGTGCCTCCCCCACCACCCCACCATTTGAGCATTTGGCTGGGGAGAGAAGAATCCTCGGCTTTTATCTGATTCTCTTTGCTTTCCGAGCAGCTCTGATGTCCCTCCCTCCCTGATCCCCCAGCCCACTGGCCTCGAAGGTGATCCTCGAATGGCGCCGCACGGCCAGGTCTGCGATGTTCACTCGGTTGAAGATTATGTTTTCTATACAGCCTCGGAAATTATGCCGATAGGCCAGGTTCTTCTGCGCAGCGCCCACCAAACCCCCAATGTACATCTGCGGGCGGGGTGGGGGATTAGGTTCCCTGGGTGCCAGAACGCGCACGCGCACTTTCTCTCCCCTCCGCCCCACGCTTTCCCAGGCACATTTCCCCAGTATCGATGTTAAAGCTGGAAGCTCGCTGGGCCTCCCCAGGCTTGGGTGCTAGCCCTGACTCCACCACAAATTGGCTGCATGCCCTTGGGTAGGTCAATTAACCTGTCTGGGATTCTTTATCTGCAGATCAGGGCCACACAGTTGGGCAATCCAATGGGGCAATTTTCTCATCTTGTCGGATCCCCAAAACCCAGATTTCCAGATCCCATGTCAGTTGTTCTGGGGGCGGTGCCCAGGAAATCAGCCTGCTAACAGCAATAACAGCCACAACAACCCAGGCCCGTGAGCTGCAAGTTTGCCAAGAGCTGCTAGAATATTCAGGAACTGGAAAGCACTGTCTCCCACGGACCCGCCCAGCACTCCAACTCGACTAAATAAACCACTCTGCTCACCTCGTTGTCCAGGTTCAGCCTCTCAAAGTCACCATTGAGCACAAAGCGCTGCACATAGCCGTCCAGGGTGAGGTTTGCCTCCCGGCCAAATCGGTCCACACGCACATAATGCCAGTGCTGGTCGTTGAGGACGCCACCAGCGCTCACAGTGGTGTGACCGGGCCTGGGCTGGATGGGGCTGCTGCCTGGGGGGACGGAGGAGCAGGGTCAGACCTACAACCTGGAGAGCCCCAGAGAGGCCTAGCCCCCAGGGGAAGGCAGCAGCCAGGAGCACAGAGAAGGGTTGGCACAGGGCCCAGGGCATATAGAGCTTGGACGTCCTCAGCTTGGGATGGAGCGGGGTCCACCGGCGAGTATGTGACTTAGGGTAAGTCATTTAACCCCTCTGAGCCCCCGTTTTCCACTAGCTGCTTCTACTTCATCATATGGATGTTATGAAAAGCTGATGAAATACAAAATAACAACTCTTGGGTTTATATGTATATGTACACAAAGTATATATAAGGTTTCTACAATGAGGAAACAGACTGGAGAAGTGCCTTGTCCAAGGTCACACCACTGGTAGGTGGAGCTGAGACTGGCATCCAGATCGCCTGACTCGGAGTCCAGTGTTTTGCGAGCACCAAATTGTGGGTTTGGTCCGAACAGTAAGGAAGGGCGAGCTCGGGAGTGGGCGCGGCCTCGCGGGGGCGGAGCAGCGAGGGGCGTGGCCGCAGAGCCGCCGGGGTCGCCCGGCCGGCGGCGGAGCTCACCCAGGCTCATGTGCAGCAGCAAGTGCGCCCCCTGCAGCTCCAGTGTCACGTAGTCGCCTTGGACGCCCTCCGCGTGCAGCAGGAGCCCGTCCTTCTCTTCGGTCTTGAAGCTGAAGGCGAACACGTCCCACAGGCTCCGGCTGACCCCTCGCGGGAAGCGGTACGAGATGGCATCATCGCCGTCGAAATAGAGCACGTCGGACTCTGCGCGAAGGACAGTAGGTGGGCCGAGGACCGGGAAGACTGTCTCCGGAGCCTCCCCTCCGCCACCCCCAGCCACGACCTCCGCACTCGTACTGTACGGGCAGCCGTAGAGGCCGAGCCTCAGGCCGATCTTGCCGCGCGGGTTCCAGGCCAGCGGCACGATGCGGATGTAGCGCGCCGTGAAGTGGTAGTGCAGGTCGTGACGCACTATCGCCGACTCGTTCACGTTGCCGAAGAAGGTCTGAGGGGGGAAGGGGAGAGGAGAGACCAGGTCCCCACCTCTGCTTCGTTTCTCTACAGCCTCCCAGCGGGCAGTTGTCACACCCAGCCAATATCAACTTCCAGAAAGGAAACTCTCCTTGATCTCCTGGGCCCTCGTGGCTTTAGACAAACAGGTGCCCTCTCCCGCCATCCTATTATTTCCTCAAAGCTCAACTCAGATGTCCCCTCCTTCAAGAAGCTCTCCTAGATTTGACCCTAAGGTATGTGAATCCCTGTCATCTGAGAAAGTCTTGCACACATGGTGAGCTGACCGTCCCTCTGGACTGAATCCCCAGATTGGAAGTCACTGCTCCTCACGTGTGTCCCCACCATCACCTCCTCCATCTCCCCCAAGCTAGTGCCCAGCCTAGGATGCAGAACCGAAGAGGTTCTCCGAGTGTGTGCACAGGGGGCCTGGAATACCGCATTGTGCCCTTGCTGGTAGAATGGCGTCCAGCTGTCCACTCGGTCCCCGTAGAGCAGCATGTAGCGTGTGACCCAGTCCCACGAGTTAAACGAGCCCTGGGTGGCCACAGCTCGGATCCGGTGCTTCTTCATTAAGTCGATCTGGAGCCAAGGATTCGGGTCCCCAATTCGGGGAGACCATCCGCTTATGCCTATAGAAGAGGCAGGGGCTTTTACCACTGGCTCTCCCTAGCCCTCCGGAGCCCCCACCACGCCTTGGGGCGGTGCCTCGCTCACCGTGCAGCCGGGCAAAGCGCGGCGTGGTGAAGAGCCCGTAGTAGGAGGAGGCGCCCAGGGAGCGTGCGTACAGAGGCCCGACCAGCTCCTCGTCACAGCCGTCTAGGTTGGGGAAACAGACATTTTGTTCGCGCGGCCCCTCCCAGGTCCTTCCAAAGACCACGCACACTGAGCAACTGGAGCTCTTCCTTCTCTGTTCTCCAGCAGCCACCCCAGCACTAACTGAAGCCATCTGCTCAACCTGGGCTGCAGCAACAGCTGCACACTCAGGGGAGGCTGCCTTCTCCTTCTGGGGGGACCCCTAGGCCAGACCTTCCCTGTGACTGCTCCGGTACCAGCCCAGGCTTAGTACTCCCCTAAACACAACCCCAAACCTCAGGATCTTTCAGAACCTGAGTCAGCCCAAGGCACCAATCCAGCCCTAGCCTTATCATCAATCCCACTCATCAGCATCCCCAACCCTCACCAACCCCAAATCCAGGCCTTGGTCCCAAACCCAGCCAGTCATACCAGCATCACCAGCTTCATGTCCAACCTTAGCATCGGTCAGGGTCACCAACTCCTGCTTGGATTCCAGCCTCAAAATCCAGCCCCAGCCCCAAACCCTAGCCCCCAGGCCAGCTCCAAGCCCAGCCCCAGGCCCTGGCAAGACCTTAACCCCAGCTGGGATCACCAGTACCACCCTTACCCCCAACCCTCAAGCCCAGGCACCAGCTCCCGCTTGGATCCCTGTCCCAAATCCCTGCCCGGGGCCGACTGGATCCTCGGCTCCTCGGAGCCCAGCACCAGCCCGGGAGCGCGCGCCAGCCTCGGAGCTGCATTGCGGAGCGCGGGGGAGAGGCAGGAAAGGATGGGAACGAGCAAGCGCGCGCCAGCCAGGGAAGGGACCCGCGACCACCTAGCCGCAATGCGGCTGGACCCGCCCTGCAGGCTTTGGACTCCCTGGCCCCACCCTGCTTGCACCTGAGCCCGGCACTCACAGTAGCCCCAGCCCCGGGCTCCTGAGACCGCGGCGAGCAGGATGCAGAGGAGCCGGAGACACATGGTGCAGGGCTGACGGGTCTCGGCGGCCGCCTCCCAGTGCCCGGCTCCGGCTAGGGCTCCAGGTCCAGCTCGGGCTCCCAGTTCTCCTGGGGTTCGCAGCGGATCGCTGTCTGTGCTCCTAACTCACCCCTTCCTCTATCCTCGTCTCTCCCCCAACCCTTCTCCCTTCTCTCTCTCTCTTCTGTCGTTCCAGGTTCTCCGCGGCTCTCTCTCTCCTTCCCACCCTCTCTCCTCTCACCTCCCCCCTTCCCCAGCCTCTCTCTCCCCGCACGCGCCGCTTTCCCGGACCCCGCGCAAGCGCGCGCCTCAGCCCTGCTGCGAAAGGGCGGGGGTAGAGAGCCTCCAGCCGCCGGGAAATACCCTGAATAACCCGAGGCTGGCAGGGACTGTGGCCGCAGGGGTGGGGGAAGGAAGGCTAGTGCCAGTGGAGAGGTCCCGAAAAATCCAAGAAAAGCGGGGGGGGGGGTGAGTACCTGGAGATGGAGAGAAGAGTAAGTAAAAGAATCTAACATTTTCTGAAGGCAAATTATGCCTCAGGCACCTGTGCTAGGCACTCTCATAACCCTGTGAATTCGACATTTTTACCTTACTCCACTTTGCAGATGAAAAACCTGAGGCTCAAAGAGGTAAGCTTACTCAAGATCACACAGGTAGCTAGCAAATGATGATATTCCCAAACCCATTCTTTTTCTACTGGCAGGGCAAAGAGAAAACAAAAATAGGGGGTGGAATGGGAAAGTTAGGTAAAGAGAGCCCACAGACCCTAATCCCCACCGCCCTCTTGGTCCCTCTCCCCGCCCCTTCCTTCCTGTCCCTCTAGTTTAACTTCTCTCCCCAGTGGCTATACTTCAGAAACCTGTGTAGCCAGAGATGGGGACGGAGCCCGCAGAGCAGGTGGGAGTGGGGGCTGAGGGGGGAAGGGTTATAGAGAGGGAGGGTAAGGCAAAGAGATGGGATTCTCCACCTGGTAACAAGCTTCTGCCATGTTTTGACCTATCCAGGGTATCTGGAGCCATCTGGGACCAGGGACCTTCCAGACAGATGGGGCTGGTGATGTGAGGCTGGGGTTGGGGGATGGGACCGGGCTGAGGGGAATGGTGAGCTGAACCTAGAGGTCCGAGGTTGCAACAGAGACCAGAAAACCTGAGCCGTAACCCTTGAGACTCCCCCACTCCCCCAGTCATGAGTAGTTCAGTGTACCTGTACTGGAGGTTAGAGGTGGGGAGGGGAGGGGAGAAAGGAAAAGACCTTTGAAACCCTCTCCACATCATGCCGTGGAGTCCAGGGACCAGCTCCGAGGCAAAGCCTGCATGTGGGTGTTCTTTCCAGGAGAGGGCGCTGCAAACAGAACGGAAGCTCCAAGATTTATTAATAATAGAAACCTTGGCCTAAGGAGAGCACAGAGGCTTCACATCCATTATCTTCCTTATTTCAAACAACTGTGCCACTTGGGCTGGTCAGGATTTCTAATCTCCACGTTATATATCAGGCAACTGAGATCCAGAAAAGTCAAGGTCGGCCAGGAAGCTGGATGCAGAGGCAGGAGGGGTGCAGTGGAAGCCAAGGCCTGTTGGAGGGTATGTTAGGAAGAGTTTGGAGAAGAGTTTGTATCTTCTCCCTCTATACTGTTGTCACACAGCAGCTCCCAGCTTGGAAAGTATGTGTGGGAGGGGGAGGTGTGTGGGAAGATGTCTCATAAGGTCTCTCTCATTTTGCCCTCCCCAGGTCTCCTGGGGCCCCTACTCGGGGGAGGATGAGGAGGCATACTCCGTCGAGCCGTTGCCAGAGCTCTGCTACAAGGCGGATGTCCAGGCCTTCAGTAGGGCCTTCCAACCCAGTGTCTCCCTGGTGGTGGCTGCACTGGGTCTGGCTGGCAATGGCCTGGTCCTGGCCACCCATCTGGCAGCCCGACGTGCTGTCCGCTCGCCCACTTCTGCCCACCTGCTCCAGCTGGCCCTGGCCGACCTTCTGCTGGCCCTAACCCTGCCCTTTGCCGCAGCCGGGGCTCTGCAGGGCTGGAGTCTGGGAAGTGCCACCTGCCGCGCCATCTCGGGCCTCTACTCCGCCTCCTTCCACGCCGGCTTCCTCTTCCTGGCCTGTATCAGCGCCGATCGCTACGTGGCCATCGCGCGGGCCCTTCCCGCTGGACCGAGGCCCTCTGCTCGGGGCCGCGCACACGTGGTCTCAGCCATCGTGTGGCTGCTGTCGCTGCTTCTGGCGCTGCCGGCTCTCCTTTTCAGCCAGGACGGGCAGCGGGAAGGCCAGCGGCGCTGCCGTCTCGTCTTCCCCGAGGGCCTCACGCAGACGGTGAAGGGGGCAAGCGCCATGGCGCAGGTGGTCCTGGGCTTCGCGCTGCCGCTCGGCGTCATGGCCGCCTGTTACGCGCTCCTGGGCCGCACGCTGCTGGCCGCCAGGGGGCCCGAGCGCCGGCGTGCGCTGCGCGTCGTTGTGGCCCTGGTGGCGGCCTTCGTGGTGCTGCAGCTGCCCTACAGTCTCGCCCTGCTGCTGGATACGGCCGACCTACTGGCTGCCCGCGAGCGGAGCTGCCCTGCCAGCAAGCGCAAGGATCTGGCGCTGCTGGTGACCGGAGGGTTGGCCCTGGCCCGCTGCGGCCTCAACCCCGTGCTCTACGCCTTCTTGGGCCTGCGCTTCCGCCAGGACCTGCGGAGGCTGCTGCGGGGTGGAAGCTGCAGCCCAGGGCCTCACCCCCGCGGCCGCTGCCCCCGCCCGCCCCGCCTCTCTTCCTGTTCGGCTCCCACTGAGACCCACAGTGTCTCCTCCTGGGACTACTAGGGCTGCGAATCAAGGGGGGGGGGGGGGGGGGGGGGGATTCCAGGGAGGGTAGTGGGAAAAGGGAGTAGGTGGGGGAACACTGAGAAGGAGGTAGGGACCTAAAGGAATTGCTTCTGTACTTTGCCACATTAAATCGATAACATGGAAATGAGATGCAACCCAACAACTGTTACTATTTTTGAGTCACCGACTTGGAACCGGTGGGTTCCGCCTCCCCCTTCAACTGGCTTGGCTGTGAGTGGAAGGCGCTGAGAGTCTGGGTGGGGGTGCAGAGCTGCTGAGGCTGCTGAAGCTCTAGGCACTGTCACCCCCTCCACCTTCACCTGGTCTCTGCGAACAAGATGTGAGGTGGGAAAGCTGCCAGACGAGGAGGGCTGGGGTTCCTCTTAAAGTAGCACAAGGAAGAGCTTTCTAACAACCACAGTGCTATCCAGTAATGGCTGCCTTAGCAAGTACCGAGTTCCTGGCCTCCGGAATGTTCAGGCCAAGGCTGTTGGGAACTGTGTGTGCCTGTGCGTGGTGTGGTGGTAGGCAGGGACAGTGGCCAGGAGATTCCCGTTTGGGGTAGGCTCTTGGATTAGATTACCACTTTAAGGTCCCTTCTGAGGTTCTGTGGCAGAAAGAAAAAAAGAAAAAGGTAATTGAAAAAGTTGAGTCGGAGTTTTTCACCTTGGAGAAAAACCAAGGAGAGGGTTCCAATTTGAAAATTTCCAGAGTCGTTATCATGGGCGTGGTGGGGTTGGGGATGACTGCCGTTCTCCATCTTCCCTGGGGACAGGGTCAGAGGAAATGCACTGAGCCTGCCGGAAAGAGAGAGGTTAGACATCGGAAAGAACTTTCCTGCAGGCAAGGGCCTGGGATCCAGACAGGGAAGAGAGTATATGGTTCGAACGTCTCCATCTCCAGGAAATCTCAGTGCTGGCCACTGTCATCTGGGGCGAGGGCAAGGCCGGGATGCCTCTAGAGACGGTCGCATTGATGCCTGGTCTTTGTTTTACACGAGCACGGTAGGCAGGATGGTGTTCACGTGCGACAACTCTCGCAGTTTAATATCCGGTCAGCAAAGCTGCCCCGACCACTCCAGCCTGGAGTGCGGGGACCCGGGGCAAGAAGGGCGTGGCGTGGCGAGGAGGTCTCAAGGGAGGCGCTGGCCCGACGTCCCCGCCCTGTCCCGCCCCGCCCAGATCGGGCAAGCCTTCCTTCCTAGAGCCTCCGGCGGCTGAGACCGAAAGCCACCGCCACCAGAAGACAGGATCCGGGGAAGGCCCGGAGATGGCGCTGATCTCCCAAAGGTCCTACAAGCCAGCCACGGGGGGCCAACCTGGAACCCTCCACCGGAGACCGCGGGAATAGCCGCTGAGTCAGCAACGCACGCGCGCGCCCGCGACCGCCCTGGCCCCGCCCCGTCCGCGGCCCGGCCTCGCCCCGTCCTTTTAGCGCCTCGCTTAACCCCTTCTGACACAGAACCTCAGGCTATTCACCCTGAGAGACCTCCACTCTATTCCAAGACCAAAGAATTCCCTTGAATCTTAAATCACTCTCCCCACTAGAGTTCAGTGAGCTGTGCGCTCAGAATTAGGTTTTATTTCCGACCTGGGTCTGCACTTTCCCGAGTCTCTGCCTCAGCTTCTTCACCTTAAAAAGGAGGTGACTCAGACCAAAAAATTGGACTACTCCATCCAGGGACGGAGGGCCGCCTCTAGAGCTGTGCCTGGCGCAGGCAGCTGAAGATCTTTCCTTTCTCAGGGACCCTGAGACGAGACAGGAGTTGAGAGAGCAGCAGTCGGGGCCTTCCTCTATGCCCTATGCCCTTCGTTCTCCAAAGCTCCGTCTCCAGAGGGTTTTAATCTGTTGGTTGGTGAGCCAAGAGTTAAAACAAGGGCATGAAGGCGGGCTTCCGTGACATCACTAGCACTCCGCGTCCGACCTCAGGGACGGGGGCGTGGCTGACATCGCACCGCCCCCTCCCTCCTTATTCCTCTGCTCCTCCCCGCTGTCACCAAGCCAGGGGCACATGATGCAACCCGCCGCGGTTTCAGTGGCCTGATTGGTGGCCGCGCCCGGCGCCAGGCACAGGGATTGGGCAGGGGAGGCTGTGACGAAAACTGCACCCTGCCCTGTAAAGAAGGGAGGAGAGAAAGAAGAGGGAAAGGTGGGGGGGGCCTCAGAGGGGAGGGGGTTGGGGAGGCGGGGTCCCGGCGCTGTGCTCGCGCCCCTAGCGCGCCAGTCCCGGGGCTGCAGGGAGCGCAGCGCGCGCGGCCCGGGCCCCGGCCACCGGACACCCTACCGGACACGACCCTCCCTGGAGCTTGGACAACTGCCCACCTCGGACATTGCACCGGACACTGCCCCCCACAGGGCTGGACACTACAACGGACACTACTTCCCAGCTCCGGACATTGCTGCCCCCCCCCCAGCCCTGGACTCTTTCCCCCTCCCCCTCCGGGGGCCCAGACCCGGAGCCCCCCGCAGGCTCTAGCAAGCGACCCCTTGCACCCTAGCGCCGACACTGCCTCCTCCTTGTCCCCCTCTCCCTTCCCCTCCTCCCGCCGCATCATTCCCCCGCTGGGGTCGGAGCCCCGCCAGTTTCTCCGACCCCCTGCAGCTCGGCCCGGCTGCCCGCGCCCCCATCCCCCGGCTGCTCGCCCGGATGCCTCTCCCCGGGGGATTGTGGTGGCTCCTCTGCTGCCGTCGAGGCTTTACTCTTCTGCACCGGGACTACGGGGACGGCGAGCTTAGCGGGGACGGGGACGAGGACGAGGACGAGGAGACCTTTGAGCTGCGGACCCCGAGTCCAGCGGGCGGCGGGAGGGTAAGTCCCTGGGGGTTTGGAGCCTTGTCTCAATCTCTCTCACTACAAGCGGCCGTCACGTCTGATCCTGCTCCAGACTCCAGCCAAACGCCGTGCTCTTGGCGGACGGGGACGTGGGAGAGGTTTTTGCCTGGGGGGCCAGGAGCCCCCGGGAGCTCAAGGAGCAGCCCTACTCGGGATGTGCCTGTGGGCCTCGCGCCACATGCTGGGCGCTGTCCACCTGCTAGGGGCCCCGAGGCAGGGGAGGCGTCACGCGTGGCGCGACCTGGCCCTGCCTCTCCCTTCCCCGCCGGGCCCGCGTCCCATCCCGTCTCCTTCCGCCTCCGCCAGCGCCGAGGAATGTGGCGAGGCCGGCTGGGCGGCTCGGACGCCTGGGTCCGCTCCGCTCCCAGTTCGTGAGCGCTGAGTGCTGGGGCCAGATGCCGGAGCTCCCGACGCGGGGACCTGGGAGAGGGGGAGAAGGCATCCTCAGATTGGGGTCCGTGGCAGGGACCCCACGGAGAGGGAGCTGGGGGCCACGACTCTTCGAGGACCCCTCGTCATTACCCTGCCACTCAAGACAGAACTCTCAGCCCTCCCTGGTGAGGCTCCTGGGGAATCCCTGCGGGGATGGTGAGGGACACTTGGCTCCCCGGTTTTGTGGAATCTCCCCGTGGGGAAACTGAGGCTCGATTGGTCTGGAAGACCTCCATCCCCTGAGGTCCCCTCCCGGATTCCCCTGCACACCCGCAACCAGACTCCCGTGTGCTATGGCCTGGGTCAGGCTCCCATCCCCCGCTCAGGGGTCCCCAGCAGGCCCGGTGGCTCGGTGCCCGGGTGGGGCGGGCTGCGCCGCTGGGGCCGGCGCCAGCACCTGGCGGAGGCGGAGGGCGGATAAATATAGAGGGGGGTGGAGGGAGGGAAGCAGGGGACTGCGATTAGGAGACTTGGTCTAAGAGAGTGGTCAGCACCTGCCCCCGCGGTGGTGTGGCTGAGAACTCCTCTTGAACCCTCCAGAAAAGAGGTGGATCTGCGTCCCAGGAAGGCACAGGACCCAGGCGTCCCCAAGCTTCCAGCCTGGGCAGGACCGGCTCTGTGAACCACGCCATTGCCTCCCTCATGCTCCACCTCCACCCCCCTCCCCCGAGCTTGGGGACAGGTGTCCCTGTCCCCCCTCCCCCACCTCCCCGTCCTGGCTTTAACAGTCTGGGTGCAATGGGACCATGGCACAGTTCCTGCCTGACCTGGCTCCTGGACGGGTTTTTGGACTCTCTCAGACCCCAGTCTCCTGTTGAAGTTCCAGGGCAGGGGGGAGAAGGGCAAAATCCTGAACTGTACCTCCCCTGGAGAGTGTGTGCCATTTTTCAGCCTGCCCTTCCTGAGCCCTAGCAAAGGGGGAGGGAGGGTCTCTGCTTACGGTTGAGTTTCAGGGATGTCTGTGGGAGGGCATAAGATGTTCTTGGAGAAAGCCATACACTGAAGGAGTCCCTCTTCCCGTCATCCACCTCTGTGCCCACCACCTGCCTGTCTGCCAGCTAATGAAGGGAAAATGAGGAGGAGGGGGTGACTCCCAACAAGAAGGAGCTCCATCCACCTCTCTCTTTTTGAAGATGGGGAAGCTAGGGCCCAAAGACTGAGAGGATCTGTGAAGGTTCCACAGCCAGTTAGTGGTTCGAGTTAGTGGTCAGACTGTTACTAGAACCCAGGTCTCCCGACTGGACTCCCTGCACAGTGCTCTTTCCACCGTATCCAGCCCTGATTTAAATCTTCAAAGGGAAACAGAGACAAGGCGGGAGCCTTGACTTCTTAGCTGGGGCTGTTCTGTAGAGATTGGCAGAAAGGGCAACCTCCTGGCTTCAGCTCTCTCCCTCACAGTCACGACCCCACTCCTTGATCCCTCAATTCCCTGAGCAGCGCTGTCCGGGGGGCAGAAGCCACGGGCATCCTACGCTGACGGCTGTGATCCTGAGGGCTGCCCCCGCCTGTTTCCCCAGGGCCCCCTGGACGTGACGCTCACTCAGCCGGTGAGGAGCGGGCCGGTCTCAGACAGGTGAGCTCGGCCCCTGCGTCTCAGGGTATGAAGCCCCCAGCCTGTTCCCGGGACCCCAATCCTCGCCGTCTTCCCTCCCGCAGTTGTGCAATAAGGGAGAGGCCTTACGCCGGACGCTGTGGTTTGGCCGGGGTCCCGGGGGGGCGGTCCGACTGGGGGCGCGGGGAGAAAGGGGGGGTCTGGGCTATTTCTGGTGCGAGGTCAGAACGGCCCAGCGGTTCCCACAGCCTGGGGGAGGGGTGTCCAGGCCAGGAGCAGGCTCCCCTCGCGGTCTGGGGAGCCCCGACTGAGGAGCCCCCTGGAGGCGGGGTGCGGGACCGACAGCCTCGCCCAACCCTCCCTCCCCTCTGGCCCAGGCTGCAGAGCTGGGAGGAGACACGGAGCCTCATCCCGGAGAAGGGGCCGCCTGAGGAGGACCCGGACGTCGTCGTGAAAGGTGGGGACCCACCTTATGCACCCTGGAAGTCTCAATCCCAACCCTCCAGGGGATAACGTCTTCTCCTGCTCACCCCCTTTTTCTCCCTCCCCTCCCCCCAGGTTGGCTGTACAGAGAGCCCCGCGGAGGAGGGGCTCGGCCCTGGTTGCCCCCGCGCCGGGCCTGGTTCGTGCTCACCCGGGACTCCCTGGACCAGTTCAGTAGCAGCGGGAAGGGGGCGCGGCGCCTCGGGAGCCTCGTGCTCACCAGCTTGTGCTCGGTGACCGGCCCAGAGCGCCGTCCCAAGGAGACCGGTGAGACTTCGTGGGGATTCTTGTACCTCCCTGCGCATCGGCCCCAGCCGGTCCTGATTGCCCTCCACCGCCTCTTTTTCCCAGGTCTGTGGTCAGTGACCGTGTCGGGCCGGAAGCACAGCGTCCGGCTCTGCTCCCCCCGCCAGGCCGAGGCCGAACGCTGGGGGGTGGCGCTGCGAGAAGTGATCGCCTCCAAGGCGCCGCTGGAGACCCCTACCCAGCTGCTGCTTAGGGATATTCAGGTGTGAAAGAGGGGACTTCATGGAGAAAGAGGAGGGTGGTGGACCCAGAAGCTTTCTGAGTTCATGGGGAGCCCCTTTTTCCATCCCTGTGACTCCCTTCCCTGGCTTCTAGGAGAGTTGTGGGGACCCGGAGACCGTGGCCCTTATTTACCTACGGAACCCAATTCTGAGGCACACCAGTGGGGCCTTGTATGCTCCACTCCTGCCCCTGCCCTACGGTGTCAGCGCCCCAGGTGAGTGGTGGCATGGCTCCAGTCCCTTGGACGGGGAATCTGAATGCCTCACTTGACAAGGACTTAGAAGTCCAAAAGGGGCCCAGCCCCTCACTTTTCAAAGGGCTGAGAATGGAAGCTGACCAGACTGATACCCAGGGTGGAGGAGAGGGAAGCCAGCACAGGAAAAAAGGCCCCCTTTGACCACCTTCTCTATGGGTCTCATTCTGACTACCGATACTCCTTCGTGAGTTTTTACACTCTATTTTTCATTATACTCTTGAGCCCCTGTCATACTATGTTTACAAGTGCTGGAAAAGCCAGCACTTTGGGAGAATGTGCTGGCCTCATCCAGCTATATCTCTTTCCAAAAATGAATAGTGACCAGTCCCGGTTCTAAAACTAGAAGATTAAGGGGAGCTGGGAGAAGATCCCTTGTTTCCCGACTCCTGGTCCAGCCTGTTTTCTGGCCCATGGTGATGGCTCTTAGTGCCCAATTACAGAATCTGGGGTTTGAACCTGTGTCCTTTAGTCAACCCCTGTAGCTCACTAACTCAGAGTGCAGCCTTAGGGGCTCCGGACGGGGAGGGGCCTGGGAGGCTCTGTGGGGACCACTGCTTTCCCTTCACTCTTCCTGTCGTTCGTACTCTCCCCTCCTTGCCACCCCCTGTCCCCTTACACTCCCTCTGACCTTTCCCTGGTTCATGCCTTCCTTCCAGGGCCCAGCTCTGTGTCCCCTCTCCAAACCGTCCCTCCGCCCCCACCCTCCCGCAGGTCCGGGCTACGCACCCTTGCGCGAGGAGGCGGTGCGGCTGTTCCTGGCTCTGCAGGCGCTGGAGGGGGCGCGGCGCCCCGGGCCCCTGATGCAGGGTGTGCTCCAAACCTGCCGGGACCTGCCCGCGCTCCGCGACGAGCTCTTCCTGCAGCTGGCTAAGCAGACTTCGGGCCCCGCAGGGCCCCCCGGGCCCCGAGCTACCCAAGACCCCGCGGCCCTTCGGTACTGGCAGCTCCTCACCTGCATGAGCTGCACCTTCCGGCCCGGGGGAGCTGTGCGGGGGCACCTCCTGGGGCATCTGGAGAGGTGAGGGGGAGGGGCGGGGAGGGAGCTACAGGGCTGGGAGAGAATGACAGGCCTTGCCAAATTGGCGGGTGGAGAACTTCCAGCCAAAGAAGGGAAGAGACTTGACCGCTGCTAATATGTACAGCGTCTTTGTGGGAACGACAAGATCATATCCCACTTTCGGGCGGAGGAATTACAAGAGGCGCCCCCCTTTGGGCAAGAGGAATTACTAAGGGCTGCTTTTCCTCCGGGCTGAGGCAGTCCAGCCAGGGCTTTTAGGTTGCAGAGTGGAATGGGACTGGATTTTGGATTTCATCTCGAAGGAGGATCAGGGAGACTTTGGCAAGTGGGAGGGGGAGGTTCGGAGAGAGCTGTCAGGGCCTTTGAAAGTAATTCAGCTCCATGCAGTGCTCCAAGGGTAGATTCAGAAGAGAGCTGGTGGCTACCTTCAAGCAACTTGAGTTGGAAGGGAGGGAATCCATGAGAGGAAAGAAACGAGACGATAAGAAGGCGAGAGGGAGAGGGAGAAGGAAAGCCCTCTGGGCACTGACCCTCGGGTCTTCCCTAACCCAGGACGGAGCAGGCGCTCCCGGACACAGAACTGGCGGCCTACGCGCGCTTCATCAGGAAAGCGCTGGGCCGGACGCGCGGCCGGGAGCTGGTGCCTTCGCTGGCAGAGATTTCAGCGCTGAGCCGACGGCAGGAGCTCTTATGCACCGTGCACTGTCCGGGGGCTGGTGCCTGCCCTGTGGCCATAGACTCCCACACCACGGCGGGCGAGGTAAGGCCAGAAAAGACCCCTGAAACCTCAACCCCTCCTCCCAGCTTCCCATGCCCAGCTGTCCTGATTAATGGGCTCTAGGTTTGCGCAAGTCTGAGATGCATCATTTGCGTAAGGGGGGGGGAGGGGTGTCGGGACCGGGAGACCTGAAAGAGCTCTCCAGTTGGCGAGACCCCGGCGCGGCCTGACTTTCCTCCCATTCCTCCTCCGCCCCAGGTTGCTCGAGAGCTGGTGGGGCGGCTGGGCTTGGCCCGGAGCCGCAACGCATTCGCGCTGTACGAGCAGCGAGGAGCCCAGGAGCGAGCCCTGGCGGGGGGCACTCTCATGGCCGACGTGCTCACCAGGTTTGAGAAGTAAATGTCCAGCCCCAGCCCCGCTCTCCGTTAACCCATCTGCCTCTCAGCTCCGTTCAATCCCTGTGCAAACGTTTTCCGAGCGCTGGCCACTTGCCCTGCACAGTCACGTTTGCTGGTTCACAGAGGGGCCCTGCCCGCGGGCGGTTTGCTGTCGGGTTTCCAGGCGTCCCAAACATCTGGCCCCGCCCCCAGCATGGTCGCGCTCCTCCCCCCACCCCCGCCAGCGGTGTCCAGCGCCTTGGAGGGGGTCCCGCTTCTGCCTGGCATCCAGTCCTCATCTCTTCTGCAGTTTGGCGGCGGAGGAAGCCGCGCTAGACGACTCGCCGGACTCTGGTTGGAGACTATGTCTGCGTCTTCACGGGCCCCTGCACCCTGAGGGGCTGTCCCCAGACGGTCACGAACTGCCTTTCCTCTTTGAGCAGGTGAGCATCTCCGGCATTCACACACCCCCCCCCCAAAAACCCCCCCGGACTGAACCCCTCGCTTTCCGAGCCGTCACATTTAACAGTTACGGCAACCGCGGGAGGCTTTACTCGGACCCAGACCTCAGATTTTGCACGCCCGGGGCTGTTCGCCGCCCCTCCCGCGCTGACACCCAGTGCCTCCTCCTAGGCTCACGCTCTGCTGCTGCGCGGCCGGCCGCCCCCGCCCGACGACACGCTGCGCGCCCTGGCGGCGCTGCGTCTGCAGAGCCTGCACCGAGACTTCTCCCCGAGGGCGCCCCTGCCGCGCCTGGACCGCCTGCTGCCGCCCCCCCCCCCGCCGCGGGAGGACCCTCCCCGCCCCGTCCCCAGGCCTCCGCCCTCCGCCGCCCTGCTGGCCGGGGCGATCTGGAGCCCGGGCCGGGCCAAGAGGCGCGCGGAGCGGACCCGGCGCGGCGGCGGCGGCGGCGGCGGGGCAGGCGGCACGGCGGGAAGCGCGGCCCGCGAGGGAGGAGGTGGCGCCGGCAGGGTGGCCGCTGTGCTGGGCGGCTGGAAGCGGCTACGGGGCATGGGCCGAGCTGAGGCCATGGCTGCCTACCTGGCTCTGGCGGCGCAGTGTCCAGGGTTCGGCGCTGCTCGGTATGACGTTCTGGAGCTGAGCACGGTGAGGGGGAGAAGGGAGAGGGGACTCTGGCGGCCCAAGCCCTACACCTCTGCTCCAGAGCCACAGGCCCCACTGTGGGTCGTTTCACTCCCCCCGCCCAGCACAGCTGCCCCTCCCAAACCCTGGCCCTTGGGCTCTCACCTCTCCGGAGCCTTAAGCCCCTCCACACATGCAGTGTGGATCACAGAGGGGATGGGGAAACTCCCTGCTCACAGCCATCGCCCCCACCACCACCAAAAATAATGCTGCGGGGTCCCCTCCTTCCACCCTGACTCTACCTATCTGTCCGTAGGAGCCTGGTGGGGGCACTCCACAGAAGCTATGCCTGGGCTTGGGGGCCAAGGCCATGTCCCTCTCCCGGCCCGGTGAGACGGAGCCCGTCCACAGTGTCAGCTATGGCCATGTGGCCGCCTGCCAGCTAATGGGCCCCCACACCCTGGCACTGAGGGTGGGAGAGAGCCAGCTCCTCCTGCAGAGCCCCCAGGTGAGTGGGAAGAGGGTGTGGAAGGAGGAAGGAAGGGAAAGGATGTCAAGAAACATTTTATTAAACACTGAACCGGGTACAGCTCTAGGCACCGGGGATCCAGCAGTGATCAAAGACAAGCTCAAGGCGCTTACATTAGAGCAGGCTGTCAGACACTCCAGAAGGAATCGAAAACTATATAAGACAGGAATAAATGCTACCAAGGTAAGGGTGGGGTGACACGAAGAGATTGGAAGGAGTCATAGCATTAGGTAGGACAGTCAGGAAGGGATACTGGAGGTGACATTTAGGCTAGCCACAGGAAGATCTGGGCAACAGCATTCCAGGTAGAGGATATTGCAGGTGGAAAGGCCCTGGGAGGACAACAGCATCCTGGAGAAGCAGAAAGACACAAGTGTGACTGGCACATAATGAGTGAGGGAGAGCGCCATGGTGAGGAGGGAAAGGTTGCAGGGGGGCAGCTCTCGGAAGGCCCCGGTGAGGAGCCTGGGTGGAAGATGAGACAAAGGAGAACCCAGTGGCCCCTACTGCCCTGTGACCTCTGCCCTCTCTTAGGTGGAAGAGATCATGCAGCTGGTGAATGCCTACTTGCCCAATCCCTCCCCCGAGAGGCCTTGCAGCAGCCCTTCTCCTCCATGCCAAGACCTGCCAGACACCTCCCCTCCCAGCCAGCACCCGGGCCTGGACGAGCCCCAGGGACAGTCTGGTTGTTTGGGGCAGCTGCAGGACTGAGCCTGCCAAGAGGTCACGACCTCCCTTCTGCCTCCAGCCTGGACCTGGACTGCTCTGAGATTTGAGGAAACCATGGACCGTTTTGGCCCTGCAGGGACAGGGCGCACCCCACACCTAAGGGCTGCAATGGGTGCAGACAATTTTCTAGTTTGTTTCTTAATTTATTTGTAGAAGAGAAGCAAAAAAAAAAAAAAAAATCCTTATTTACACAAACGCTTCCTGTGGGAGTGTTGTCAGTGGGACAAGTTAGAGTCCCATAGCTCAGCACTCCACCCCTGGGGACGCCCACATTCTGGGCTTTTACCAGCACGGAGGGGAGTCTGGACACCACAGGGCTCCACCCTCCATGACCTTCTGGATTTAACCTCCTCCTTGCCAGCAGGCTGCCACAGGGTGCTGGGTGGGGCAGGCAACAGGGCAGTTTTGGAAGCTGGCAATTACTCACACTCACTTCTCCATTGAGTGGCACAGGGGTGGCCTCCTGGCGTCTCTGAGGCTGGAAGGCAGTGAGTCATCAGGCCTGGCGCTACCCAGTTCCTACCCCAGTGTCCAGCTTCTGGGCCCTCGTTGGGTCCATTTCGGTGTGCCTACTGCTTTGGGTCTGGAATGGAGAGAAGCTTGGGGCAGGATCAGACCCAAGAACTTCTCTGGCACAGATAAACAAACACCTTATCAGGATGGGCTCAGCCCTACTCCTGAGTTCCGCTCCTGCTTTACCAAGTTAGGTTGAATTGGGTTGCGTTCCTGAGGATCTGATAGCCTTGGGCGCTGGGAATCCAGAGTCCCAGGTTTCCTGACCTGCTCAGATGCTGCAGGCCCTCCTTCACTAGGCCCCACGGCCTACTCCCTGAGTGGAAGAGTCTGGGGCAATGCTGATCCACCCTGGGGCAGGAGCTTAGGCACCGAGGACAGAGCAGACTTCAGTAACCCTCTGTAATCTCGAGAGGTAGGGCTGACTCCAGTAGAGCAGCCTGGTTCTAGGCCAGGTATGCCAATGGAAACAGTGACCACACTGATACCCGGACTACTGGTAGGAAGCTAGAGCAGGTAAAGGCCACATGCCTGGGAACTGGGAGGGAACATGTCTCATCCCCCCATATTCACAGACCAAGCCCTGACTACATCCACAACCAAGCTCTGACTATATTCACGACAAAGCTTTATTACTTCACTAGAGCTAAACAAGCATATCAAAGGTCAGGGCAGAGAAGGGAGGAAGTAGGGCCAGTGCCTGGGCTGGAGATGAATCTAGAAAGGTTTTTGGGGAGGGGAATCTGGGTCACAGGGACCAGGCATTATGGGGACTGTGCTTACTGTCCAGGGGAAGTGGTGGGGAGGAAGTCACTGCTCCTGGGTGCCCCAGGAGATGTAGTCTGGCCGCGTGGCTGCGTGGTACTCGTCGATGAGTTCCTGCACAACCTCTCTGGACGTGTCCAGCTCATCAAAGTTCTCCTTGAAGATGTCCTCCTTGCGGAACTGCTCCAGGAAGGCCTCCCGCTTCCGCAGCTTGTCATACTGCTGGCAGGAACTTTCAAAGAGCTGAAAGAGATAGAAATCTCCAGGATGGGAACCAGTGCGAGATAAGGGGCTGGAATGGAATGGGGCAGAATGATAAGAGTGGCTAGTGGAACAGAGTGGTCAAAGAAGACCAGGAGATTAGGCTCACCGAGGAGATGCTGGTGTGGTTGGCCATCATGAGCCCACTGACCCGGTGGGCCGAAGGCAGGTAGGGAGACTTCCTTGACAGGGCCACCTGGATGCTGGCAGGGCCCCAGGGGATGAAGTTGGCCAGCTTCCGTTCCCGGATCCTCTGCAGACTCTTGTGGACCTGGGGGGAGGGGGTGCACACAACGCACAACAGTGGTGGTGGTAGCCTCTCCTCTACCCCGTGGCTTCCGGGGGTGGCACGAAGGGGCCTCACCTACCTGGGTGGGGTCCACCTCCCCCTGGATGATGTTGAGGATGGCGATGTAGCAGTGATTGGTCTGGCGATCCCGGCCTGTGGACACCATCACGTTCTTGGGCTGCAGCAGCCGCCTCATGACATCCAGGACCGTGGTCTTCCTCACGCTGGCCACCTGAGGGGACAGTGGGCCCCAGGGCCCAGGCCAATGCCTGAGCCCCATCAGACTCGGGCTAGTGCGGTCTCTTGGGGAAGTGTCTCGAGATGCAGGTCTGCACTGAGCCTCTCTGCTCTGGGACCAGGAGAGAGGTTCTTAGCCCTCCTCAGCTCAGCAAGGGCATGCCCCTGTGTGGGAGCGTCCGCAGACCCCACAGAGCCCGGGCCCTGCGGGGAGCCAGAGGCAGAGGGGAGAGGAGAGCAGGTCAGCGTGGAGTCGGACGGTCCGTACCAGTCCCCGAGCACAGAGCCTCTGGGGGCCTCAAGGGGCAGCTCCCGGGGCAGCAGGGGGAGAGAAAGGCGAGGGCAGGGCCTGCCGGGGCTGCTCCTACCGACTGGTCCGTGGTGAGCGGGGTGTAGCCCGTCATGAGGAAGTGGAGTCGAGGAGTGGGGATGAGCGAGGCGATGAGGCCGATGAGGTCGTTGTTCATGTAGCCGGGGTAGCGCAGGGTGGTGGTGCTGGCTGACATGATGGTGGACACCTGCGGACGGCAGCGCGCGTCGTGGGCCGCGGCCCCGGGGACAGGGCTCCCTTCCCGAGACGACAGTCCGGTGAGAGGGGGGCTCCAGCCCAGGGAGTCCAGGAGTGGGGGCTCACCAGCTGGTTGATCTGGGAGAAAGACGGGTTCTGGATGTGCAGGCGGTCGGTGGCGATCCGGTTTAGGGCTGTGTTGTCCAGCACCACCTGGTGGGGGGGGGGACAGAAGAGGGTCACGGCACCTTTTTGAGGAGAAAGCGGGCAGAGAGATAAGTTATTAGCTTAGCCCCCTCTAAACTCCAAAGCCAGGACGTAGGTGTGTTAGCTTTAAAAAGGGGCACTGTCTTAGGGGCATCACAAGACACTTTTCTACCCCCCAGTAAACAAATGGGATTGTCCCCATGTGCCATTCACTGTGCCTGGCTCTGGAGATACATGGCGGATAAAACAGGCACGGTCTGTGCCCCTCACAGAAAAGTATAGTTACAGCCTGAAATACGTACAAAGGAATTTGACCTTGAATGGGCGGTCAGGGAAGATCTGACTAAGAAAGTGACCCTTGGGCTGAGAATTTAAGCATGAATAGGCATTAAATAGGCTAACTGGGGACATATGTCGGGGGGTATACACTTTCTTGAGAGCCTTACTGCCTAAAGGGACTATAAGCAACTTGGAGTCAAGTCCTTAGTTCATAATTTGGGCCACCGGGTATGGCTTTGTTGGTCCTCTGTTCTCTGGGCAGGGGCTTGTGAAGGTCAGGTGTCCATGTCTCACTGGTTTGAGGAGGTGGATCAAAGCCCCCTACTCCCTTCTCCGGTGCTCACCACACAGTCTGCGTTCTGGGTCAGCCTCTTGAGCGTGAGCAGGGAGTTATAGGGCTGGACCACCACATCGCTCATCTCGTCCTGGTTGGGAAACACTGAGTACGTCTGCACCAGCTTCTTGGGGTACCTGGGGGTGAAGAAGAGGGAAAAGGGAACGTGACACAGTGAATTGGAAGGACTCCCATCACTGCCTATCTTGGTCTTCTCTAGAGCTAACAGGGCCATTCCTTTCCAAGTGTCACCAAGCTCTTGGTACAAAAGGGGGGGCCAGGGCAGAACTGAGTGCTCAGAGCCCAGAGTCAAAAAAGAATAAACCTAAAGCATCAAACCCATCAAACCCTTAAGGTCCCTCCTCTCCCTAGGCAAACCCCCTCTTGGGTGTTCTTGCTTCCAAGATGTTCCCTGGATGGCCAGGCTCTGTTCCTACCAATGACTCAAAGCCACAGTGCCAGGCCTTCCAGTCCAAGAGAAAAAAAGGGATAAAAAGGAAAGACCTTACCCAGGGAACCAGGGCTAATGCCCTCTCCCCAAACATAGGCTTACCTGTCATTCAGTCGTTCGAGAAGGTAGGAGCCCAGGCCAGAACCTGTCCCCCCAGCGATGGAATGACACAGCACGAAGCCCTGCATGGGGAGGGATGGAGAGGCAGTCTCCAGGGATGTGGGGGAGAGGCTTCAGGCTTGTCTCATTCCCCACTCCCAACACACTCATGTCTCAAGGCTTCTTCTGTGTCCATCCAGGCTGACACTGCTTGGGAAGGAAGACTCATGCCTAAGGAGCTGATGCCATCCAGATTAGGATCTCCTTGAGGACAAGTACTGTACCTTATTTACTTTGATATCTCACATAGGATACTCAAAAAATTAGTTTTGAATAGAATTGCCCCATCACACCACCTGTTCAGGTACGTCCTGACCTTTCCCCAGCACTTTTCAGCCTTGTTTTCCCTTCAGCGGGGCAGAGCCTCACCTCTAAGCTGTCACTTCCATCTGCTTCTCGGTCTATGATGTCAAAAATGTCTTCGTGGATTTTCTCGCCCTGTAGAGAGAGACATGGGAGGGAGGGTCAGGATGAAGGTTCTGAGGAGTATCTCTTTTCAGCACCAAGAACTCTACCCTGGGACTAGCAGAGCCTCAGCCGTGACCCTCAACCCAAAAAAGCTATTTTGCAAATGATTTGCAGTCTGCATAAACCTCTCCCTGGCTGTCCCTCTTGTCAGGGTATCCCTTCGTCTCTTATTTATTGTCAGTCTGGTCTAGTCAAATCCCCAGGCTGCCTGAGCCTGCCTTGCCCTGGGGAGGGAACATCAGGGGTTTCTGGGATGGCCACCCAGATACCTGCGAGAATCCACTGGCCCAGTTGTTGCCAGCCCCTCCGCCATGCTCCGACAGGTAGATGTTCTCTGGGTTGTAGAGCTTGGCATAGGGGGAGTTGAGGATGGAGTGGATCACCCGGGGCTCCAGGTCCAGCAGCACCGCCCTGGGGATGTAGTGCTCATCGTCTGCCTGTCAAGGGGCATCCAGCAAGGGGGCCCAATCAGCTAAGGCCCAGTCCTCCATCCTCCCAGCTCTGGCTCCTGCCTGCCCCGCCCCCGCCCCTCCCTCCCCGCTCCAAGCCAGCCGCCCTGGCTCTTCTGCCCAGCGGGTTTCCCGGTACCAGGCCTCTGCCCTTCCCTCAGACCCCCTGGCCAAGTCGCTGGGGGCACCTGGTAGAAAAAGACGTCCTTGCGGTCAGTGCCCTCGGTGGCGAACTCCTCCACGATGCCCTCGGGGCTGATACCATGCTCGGCGCACAGCTGTTTCCAGAACTCGAACCCAACTGGGGGATAGGGAGAGATGCCTGGGTCTGCTAGTCGCAAGGCCTCAGGAGCCCAGGGTTAGGCTCAGAAGCTGTCACACTCAGAGGCTGCACCCAAGACACCTGATCTGGGAGCTGTCACAGCCCAGGTGCGGCTCTCCATCTGGGATGTGTTCATCATGCGCAATAGGGCAGGGGATTCATGGAAGGGAAAGGGGGACTGGAGGATGCCAAGCACTGGGTGGGACCCGAAGAGGCAGAACCGGAGACTGGAGGGGCCCGGCGCTCGCTCGCTCGCTCACTCTGGTTGCCGCATTGGCCCAGCTGCAGGGTGATGATCTCCCGGGGCATCGCTCTTCAGCCCTGCCCCGCGGGAGTCACGGCGGAGACGAATGCCTGGCAGCCCAGCTCGCAGAACGTGGGGAGCGCGCGCTCTCTTCGTCTTTTGACGCGAGTGCTCGGTCTGCGCCTGTGCAGTGCGGGTCTCCCGGCTGCCGCCGGGCCGAGGAGCCCAACCCGGACATCATTTCCCCCACAACACTTACAGCTGGAATTCGGCACAAGCGCAGTGTGAGGCCACGCCCCCTTCTGCTCACCCCCCCCCCCAGCTCCGCGCCTGCGCCATGAGGCTTGTTGGGAAGGCGGGGAGACCCGGGTGTCGGAGCGGGGAGGGGCGGTCCAGGTGGGCCCGGTCAGCTGGGCGTTGCGGGTAGGTAAGCCGGTTGGTGGCTCTTTTGGACAGAGGGGCTGGGTTCAAGCCAGTCTTTTTTTAAATTTCTATTTTTAAGTTAAATCTACCTAACATAAAATTTACCATTTTAATCATTTTTAATTGTACAGTTCTGTGGCATAATGTACGTTCACACTGTTCTGCCACCATCATTGTCATTCATCCCCCAGAACTTTGTCACCTTCCCAAAATGAAACCCTGTACCATTAAATAGTAACTCTCCATCCTCATCCCCATCAACAGCCTGCTTTCTGTCTCTACAATTTTGACCAGGCATTTTTTTTTTAAAGACTTTGCCCATTTATTTGACAGAGAGACAGAGAGAGCGAGGGAGGGAACACAAGCAGAGGGAGTAGGAGAGGGAGAAGGAGGCTTCCCGCTGAGCAGAGAGGCCGATGCAGGGCTGGATCCCAGGACCCTGGGATCATGACCTGAGCCAAAGGCAGATGCTTAACCACTGAGCCACCCAGGCACCTCATTGACCAGGCATCTTATGTAAGTGGAATTATATGTATTTGTCCTTTTGTGTCTAGCTTATTTCACTTAGCATAATGTCCTCAGGGTGACTTCATGTTGTAGCATGTGTCAGAATTTCATTCTTTTTTAAGGATGTATAATATTCCATTGCATGTATATGCCACATTTTGTGTTTATCCATTCCTCTGTAGGAATGCTCCCACCTATTGGCTATTGTGAATAATTCTGCCATGAACAAGGTTGTACAAATAAGTTTGAGTACCTGCTTTCAGGTATTCATTATCCTGGGTAGACACCCAGAAGCAGAATTTCTGGATCATATGGTAATTCTGTGTTTAATTTTTTGAGGAATTGCTGTACCATTTTATAGAGTGGCAGCACTATTTTATTCCCACCGGCAATGTGCAAAGGTTCCAATTTCTCCACATCCTCACCAACACTTGTTACTTTCTATTTTTTGTTTTGTTTTGTTTTATAATAGCCATCTTATTGAGTGTGAAGTGGTATCTCATTGTGGTTTCTGTTTTATTTTTTTAAATTCTTTTAAAGAAAAAAAATTCTTTCAAAGATTATTTATTTGAGAGAAAGAGAGGGGGGCGGGGAGGGGCAGAGGGAGAGAGAGACTCTCAAGCAGACTTCCCGCTGAGTGTGGAGCCCAAAAAGGGGCTCCATCCCACGACCCTGAGATCAAGGCCTGAGCTGAAATCAAGAACCTGACTTTTGGCTTAACCCACTGAGCCACCCAGGTGCCCCTCTGCTTTACTTTAAATTACAGAAAGTTTTAAACATATAAGCATGATTTTGTATTTTTATTATATGTTTTTTTCTGTTTTGAATTTTTATGTAAATGGTATCAGAGTATACTAGCCTTTTGTAACCTGCTTTTTTCACCCTACATTAGATTTGGCAATGTTGATACATGTAGATTTATTTCATTGTTTTTAACTGCTTTGTAGTATTTCACTGGATGAATAAAATAGTTTATTCTATTCCTACATGGGTGTGATTAGATTATTTCTACTTATCCCTTATTACATAGAATGAATACAGGATTGGTCACTTCTGAACATGAAGTTCTCTACACTGGCATGTGCATCTTCTTTAGAAAGCTTACAAACTTTACAAGTTTTCACATATTTTTTCCTAGACTGATGTACCAATTTACACTCTTACCAGCAAAGGAGTTTCCATTTCCTTATACCCGCATCCACACCTGGGTTATCAGATCTTAATTTTTGTCCATCCCATGGATGCCCAATGGGATCTCATGATTGCAGTTTCCACACAGTCTGATCACAAGGGAGGTTGACTTGATTTGTTGTGGTTGTTAGACCTTTCAGAATTGCCTGTTCATATCCTTTGCCCATTTTTCTATTGGGCTATTTTTTTTTTAGACATAAGATATTCTACGAATTTCTTCTTAGTTGTACGGGTCACAAATATTGTCACTTGGTCTATGGCTTGTCTTTTTTTTTTTTAAGATTTTATTTATTTGACACACACAGAGAGAAAGATAGTGAGAGAGAGAGAGAGAGAGCACAAGCAGGGGAAGCAGCAGGTAGAGGGAGAGAGAGAAGCACGCTCCCTGCCGAGCAAGGAGTCTGATGCAGGGCTCGATCCCAGGACCCCAGGATCATGACCCAAGCCAAAGGCAGACACTTAACCGATTGAGCCACCCAGGCACCCCTATGGCTTGTGTTTATATTTTGCATCTGGTGTCTTTTGGGATAGAAGATTTTAATGTAGACAGTTATCCTACTTTTCTTTTCTGTTTTGTATGTTTTATACCTTGTTAAAGAATCATCCCCTTTCCCAGTATCATAAATCTGTCCTTCTATGTTTCCTTCCAAATCACCCATAGTAGTTTTGCTTCTTCCCTGTGTTGTGTACTGACTTGTTACGATTTCAAATCCACGTTTTGAAAAGTTGTTTTGGACAAAGTTGTTTGTGGTTTGAACTTGTTCTCATGAAATTGTTTTGAAGTTGGGTATTAGAACTTTCTTATCGAACTCTTAGCACCTGGAGTGGAGAGGACCATTACATCATTGACACCATAGTAACAGCCAGCCATGGTGTCCATCACATGGTGGACTTTTTTAAACTTTAAAAACCAAGAGGTGTGACCAGCAACTCAAAAGTGTTTGGTCTGGACAAGGCTACTCTTTGCTGACCTAAATAGTTCTCTGGAGATCTTGAGACACTCCTGCTGTGGCCAGGCTACCTTGGTCGGCCGTGGTGTTAAACCACACAGCGGTCTCAGGAAGAGAAGGGACATCTGCTTCTGCCTTAGTGAGGCAACTCCTCCTAGGTAGTGGTGGTGCAAGCTGTCTAGCCGTCCCTGCAGGAATAATCTTCAGAGCAGCTACCTTGCCTGCCAACACTGGCACCATCTCCTGCTAGCTACGTGCCCCAGCAGAGAGGGACCTGAGCAGGCAGCTGATGCCCAGCTTTTAGTCGGAAGGACTGACACTACCGAGAACCAACTCATAGAAAGGTACACCTCAACTAATATTGAACATTATTTCTTTCATCTCTCCTTTGCCTGGAACAGTAATGTAATTAATCTATCATTGGTTTGGAATATGTTAGTTCTTTATTGGTGTATTATTATCCTGCATGCTCTTGGCTTGTGAAATATTATTACTATAAATTATAATTCTTACAGTCAACCGGTGTTAAATAAATTATTGGCAAAGACAAACTTAGTCTCTGAGCATAACTTGCCTTGAACAAACACCCTGTAGGTCTTTGTTCATCTGGAACTTATTTGGAGGCCTGCTGTAAGATAGGGATCCACTTTATCTTTTCCATATGGATGGCCAATGGTCTCCAAGCCAATTACTGAAGAGTGGGTGCAGCGCCCCCCACCCCCAGAACATTCTAATCCCCCAGTCTGATGCGGGGCTGGCTTCTGGCTGCTCTTCTGCTCCACTGGGCTGTCTGTCTGTCCCTGTCTGGCGGGCTCTCTCAGAGCTGCTGCAGAGGCCCTGGCAAAAGAACCACTGCCAAGAGTCATGCTCAGACGAAGTTTTTTGTTTTCTTTTCTCTCTCACTTTCTCTTTTTTTATGAGAACTCGGCCACCTTCCAGCCCTGGATGCCAAGAACCCTCTGGGCTTCTTTAGAAGACTCTGGCTTATCCCATACCCGTCCCCTCCCAGGCCTCTGCTCAGTTTCCCTCCCCTCACCCCACGTCAGCCTCCCAGCCCACTTCCTCCACTTGGGCCAGGCTGTTGGGGGTGTCCCCTGGGAGGACTGGCAGCCTCGCCCTTTCAGGGAGGGCCTGGGTGCTCCCTTTGAAGTTTGAGCTCCTCCTTGGGGCTCACTCCCCCTGATGGAGCTGCTCCTAAGGGCTGGCTGTCTTCAGAGGCTCTGCTAGGCCCCTCTCTAAGTGCCCAGGTGAAGAGGAAAGCTTGAGAGATGAGAGTAGACTTGCCAGCCCTCCCTTCCTTGTGAGTCTGGAACGGCTGTCTGCTTCCTTTAAAATACTAACCTGTAAGCAGTTTAGGAACACTTGTGAAATGAGAGAGTTTAATTTCAACCTTTTCTTGTGATTAATCACAGTGCCTTGCTCCTCCTTCTAGTTTCCCAGAAGTGGGAAAACTTCCTTCAAATCCTAGTTATAGGCAAACAGGTTAGAACGTGTGACTTGATCTGAGCTGGAGAAATTGCAAGGTGGGTTTTCGAAGAAGCCATCTCTGACCAGCCGGAGGCTCCTTCTCACCTGTAGAAATGGGTTGGAGATATGCTTATGTACAGAGCTGAACATAAATCCTCCCGGTTATTAGCAGGTTATGCTTTCCATTTCTGCCAGGTGGAGAAAATGGAGGGGGATACAAATCAATAAGAAGAAAACAAGGGCGCCTGGGTGGCTCAGTTGGTTAAGCGACTGCCTTCGGCTCAGGTCATGATCCTGGAGTCCCTGGATCGAGTCCCGCATCAGGTTCCCTGCTCGGCAGGGTGCCTGCTTCTCCCCCTGACCCTCCCCCCTCTCATGTGCTCTCTCTCTCTCATTCTCTCTGTCTCAAATAAATAAATAAAATCTTTAAAAAAAAAGAAAACAAGCAAGGGGGCATTTGGCTGGCTCAGTTGGTAGAGCATGTGACTCTTGATCTCAGGGTTGTGAGTTCGAGCCCCATGTTGGGGTAGAGTTTCTTCATAAAAAGAAGAAGGAGAAGGAGAAGAAGAAGGAGGAGGAGGAGGAGAGAATGAATAGTCAAAAAATAGGTAAAAGGAATAAACGGTTCATGATAAATAAAAATGTAAAATGATACTCAGTCTAACTAGTAATCAGAAAAATTCAAACTTAAGGCAAAATATTAGATAAGCAAAAATTTAAAGATATCTAGTGTTGATGAGGCTTCTGAGAAATGGATGCTTTAATACAGTATTTTTATATTGGTGGTAGTTTAAATGGATACATTCTGGATACATTCTGGAGGGTAAACTGGCAGTTCTCTTGATATGTAAAATCACGTAACCTTTGACCCAGCAATTCTACTTCCAGGAATAACCTGGGTCCCTGATAACTAGGGACATGTGCTGGAACATATGCACAAAGATGTATATATATAGGGATGTGTGCTGCAGCAGTGTTCATAATGCTGAACAGCAACCTGGCCGTCCATGTGTCCATCCAGAGGGGTGGGTATAAATAAACTTATAGTGATCCCTATTAAGGAATACAAAGGAGCCATTTTTTTTTAAAGATTTTATTTATTTATTTGACAGAGAGAGACACAGCGAGAGAGGGAACACAAGCAAGGGGAGTGGGAGAGGGAGAAGCAGACTCCCCTCAGAGCAGGGAGCCCGATGTGGGACTCGATCCCAGGACCCTGGGATCATGACCCGAGCCGAAGGCAGTCGCTTAACCGACTGAGCCACCCAGGCGCCCCAAAGGAGCCATTTTTAAGAAATATAAGGTATGGGGCGCCTGGGTGGCTCAGTTGGTTAGGCGACTGCCTTCGGCTCAGGTCATGATCCTGGAGTCCCGGGATCGAGTCCCGCATCAGGCTCCCTGCTCGGCAGGGAGTCTGCTTCTCCCTCTGACCCTCCCCCTTCTCATGTGCTCGCTCTCTCTCATTCTCTCTTTCTCAAAATAAATAAATAAAATCTTTAAAAAAAAAAAAAGAAATATAAGGTAGAAGTATCATCAGCATGGAAAGGTGGCCAACACATGGTAGGTGACAAAAATAAGTTTTGTCAAAAAACGAAAGTATTTTTGAGCGCACACAGAGGAAAAAAAAAAGATGTGTATGTGCGTGCACTGTGCACGTGCGCATGTTGAGGGGGCTGCTGGTGTGGAAGAAGCAGCACATGTGCAGGCTGGATGTGAGAGATGGCATGCTGAGTTTATGGTGAAGGAGGAAAGCGTCAGGTAGTGAACTGGAGAAGTCAGCCAGGACCAGACCTGGATGTGCCTTGCAAAACAGGAAGCTGCTGAGGGTTGCTGAACCAGGCACTGGGCTGGAGAAAGATCCCTCCAGCATCAGTGACACATCAAGGTTACCACCCAGGCCTGAAAGGAGCAGGGCCTTGCCCAAGTTTGAAGAGGAGGGGACCGATTCTAGAAACACTGAGTGGGAAGAATCTATAGGAGTTTAAGATGACAGATTCTGTAATGGGTGTAAGGGAGAGGAAGGAGTGTGAGAGGACAGATTTCAATCACTGGGTGATTACTGAGACACAAGGAAGTCAAGAGGAGCATGGATCCACAGGTTGAGTTTGAGATGCCTGGGAATATCCAGATGGAGCTAGGGGCCCAGTAGGTGACAGAGAATTCACAGGTCTAGAGCTAAGGAGAGAGTTCTAGATGGAGAGTGAGCAATACCCAAGTGGCAGTTAAAGCCATAGGGGTGAATAGGGTCGCTCAGGGAGAATTTATGGTGTGGGATGGTCCTAGACTGGAAAAGGACTGGAAGAGAACCTGATAGAATACAACACATATGGGGTAGGAAGGAAGAGTGCATTGCAAGGACAAAATGAAGGAGCCAGCAAAAAGCAGAAGAAAAACTAGTGTGTGTCAGTGAGGTTGGATTGCCTACTCACTTCTGGCAGAGCCCTGATTTTGTTCTGCATTCCACCCTTCTTCCAAGTGGTTTGGCAATAAATCCTGATTAATCCAAGCCAATTATGGTCATCACAGTTTCCTTGCCAGGGACTGATTTAGGAAGGGACATCTGATGCAACTGAGGTCAATGTGATGTGAGGAAAGTCTTCTGGGGGCTCCTGGGGAAGGTCTCCTCCCTGATTAGAAATAGACATACAGGAAGAGACGATCTGTTCTTTAGCTGTGTGTTATCACATTTGGATATGGCACCTGGAACTGCCACAGTCATTCTTTAATGTGTAGAGGAGAGCATCTTGAGGATAAGCCATCATGCTGAGGGTGGTAGAGCAGAAAGATGGAAGGCACTGGGTCCCGGATGTCATTGCTAAGCCATGGAATTGATCAGCCCTGGAGCAGCTTCATAGCTGGACTTCTTAAAATGTAGGATTTATTTTGGGGTGCCTAGGTGGCTCAGTTGGTTAAACGTCAGACTCTTGGTTTCAGCTCAGATCATGATCTCAGGGTCGTGAGATCAAGCCCCACATCGAGCCCCTCATCGAGCCCTGCTCGAGGGCTCACACTCAGCCCAGAGTCTGCTTGGGATTCTCTCCCTCTTCTTCCTCCCCTCTCCTTGCCTTCTCCTTCTCCCTCTCCTTCTGCCCCTCCCCCCTGCTTACAGAAGCACGAGCTCTCTCTCTTTCTAAAATAAATAAATAGGTAACCTCTCCGTCTTCAGGAACTTTGTACTATCATTCAATATGCTTTACTATTGCTCAATAAAATCCTGCTTTGCTATCCAAATAAATAAATAAATAAAATCTTTTTTAAAAACTTAGAATACATTTTTCCTTATGGTTAAGCTATTTGATTTGGATTCTGTTTTTACTTGCAGCTCAAGGCACAGCCATGGGGAAGGATACTGTAGGAGCCTAGGAAAGAGAAAATTCCAAGGAGGAAATGATTTGGAGTAATATGGAGATGGAAAAGGGACCTTCACATTTGGGGGACCATTGGTGACTTTGGTGGAGATATTGACCCTGGGCCATGAGAGTAAAAACCAGATTGCAAAAGCTTACTTACCATTATACATAGTTGGCACTAATGGATATTTGGAGAATCATAAAATTGAGACACAAATGGAAGATAAGGAGGTGGGCAGGGAGGATGGACTTTAAAACGGCATTTTAATCTGGTGCCCACAGATCCCCTGCAGGGGGTCTATGGAAAGAATTCAGGGGACCCATGAACTTGGATGGGAAGAAAATTACACCTTGATTTTTCACCCACCTCTAATTAAAATATCGTCTCCCCTTCAATTATGACTGCAGGCATCAATCTTCAGTAGTATGAGTAGTAACTGTGACTTTGTCACCTGTAAAAATCACAGCTATTTTTACTTCACATTACAGTTGACACAGCTGTTGCGAAATAGTGTTTATAATCATCACTACTTAAAAATATGGGCGTTATTATAGGCCCACGTCAAGATTTTGCTATTTAATGCATTAACAAAGGACACACAAGAATAAAAGAAAGAAGCACATGTATAACAATGTCACAAATTTTAAAAATCTATTGTAACAACTGCATTTCACGGTAATTGATGTCCATGGTAATTCTATGCATATTGCAGGCATTCAAGAACATTATCCACCAGACAGCCAAAGGCATCCATGGTGTGAAAAAGGCTAGGAACTCCAGCTGCAAAGGAAAAGAAAGAAGGGGAGGTTTGCACCGTGGAGATGGGAACGTGGGGTCTGGAGAACACTGCGTTTGAGGACATGGGAGAAGTTTCTGTGTGGTGGTGCTGCAGGCGCAGAGAGGGGACTTTGAGAGCCGAGGTCCCTGAGGAGGCTGGAGCTATTGGGATGCAGGGCTCAGGTGGAGGGATTAACCACAGGAAGGAAATTTTCCCACAATAAAAGGGAGGAAAGGATGAGTGTAGATAAAAATAAGTGTTTTAGTGGGGTGGCAGTGGGGGGCAGGAAGTTGAGGGGGCTTCTGACTGATGGCTTCTATTTTCACTGTCAAGTAGGAGTGAAGTTATCTGCTGAGAGTGAGAATGACAGGGGAGTTGATAAGGTAGGGAACCAAAGAAGGCTGACAAGGACGAGTAGAGGGACCACAGGCCCACCACCCGGTTGTCATGGCAACACTTTGCGTGGGTGTGCACTGTCTCCGGCTGTGTTCAGCTGCTCAAGTGTATAAGTCAGAGGGCAGAAAGGCAGCTAAAGCCGGGGCTGGGGTTTTACCAGGAGGATGGGGTGAAGATCAGGGGACTACAGGAGGGATGACCCAGCTTGTCCAGAAGCTGTGTGGAGAAGGGTGTGCAGCTAGGAAGGGGCTGCTAGCTTGGAGTAAAATCCACCTATCAACATTAGGAAGACGAATGGGACAAAGGGAAGGAGAAGGTGGAGGTACCGGAAATAGTGGCGCAAGAAGGAGCCGGTCAAGTTTAAGTTTAAGTAGTTCACAGGATGGCAAGTACTGAGGTCCATCCATTGTGTGGATGACAAGGAGAGAAGTAGTAAAGGGCATTAGAGGTGAGGAGGTCAAGTCCAGCCAAGACCAACCATATGGATCTAAAAGTCACCTAGGAGGAATTTGAAGCTTGGAGTGGAAGTACTGGAGGACATGGAGGAGTGATTTAGAAATAGGTAGATGATTGGAGCCAGTGGTAGAAGAATCTGATGGTGGTGGATACCATGGGCCTCAAAGGAGGAGGAGGGCCTTTTCAGCAAGGTGCAATAGCAATTGTCTAAAAGTAGCAATAAGGAGCTAAAGGAATACCTATCCACCATGAGGTGGAGAATGGGGATCCATGTTCCTGCTGTGTAGCCAGGACTTCAAGAACTAACTAGCTTTTATGAAAGAGCCCAGAGAGAATCAGACAGTTGTGGACCAGACCTGATCTAGGACAGTGGCTTCCAATCCCACCAGATAGTCCCCTCCCATGCCCCACCCCCACCTGGAAGCATTTGCAAACCAGCAGAGGCCTATTTGGCTTCATCACAGTAGTGGGGGTGGGGGATCCCGGCATTTCGTACCTAGAGATCAGAGATGCAGTATCCTGCAGTGTGCAGTAGAGTCCCACGATGATGAACCGTCCCGCCCAAAATGCCCATAGTGCATCCCATACACTTTACGGATGAGGAAGCTAGGATTCAGAGAGCTGAGATGTGTACTTAGGTTTTGGAACTTCTCTAGTTTTGATGTTATATTAAGACCTGTGTGTATGTCTGAGGTCACTGTGGTAATTAATGTTGGTTGGCGAATCCAGCCCCCTCTCCCTAGTCACCTCTCAATGACGGGTGTGTGGTTGCCTCTGTTCTTGCCTGTGGAAGGTAAAGAGAAGTCATGGAGCAAGACTCCTGGGGCAACTTTTTCAAAAAGGCAAGTGCAGCTGGAGGCCCCTGCCTCTTTTGCTCTGCTCCTAGTCTTCTCCTTGGAACTTGGTCCAGCCACCATCTTGTATCCATGAGCACCAAGGCCACACATGAGTGATGTTGGGACACAAAGACAGGCCAGGTATCCTGGGTGGCTTCCTAATAGATGTCTCAACCCTGAACTGTCCACCTGTGGACTACCAAGTGAGAAAAACAAACTATACTATTCGTGTAGCCTACTGTTAATTGAATGTTCTGTTAATTGCCGCTGAATGTATTTCTGCCTGATGGAGTCGTAGGGCCAGTTAGCAACAGCTGAGGCTAAACCCACGTTTGCTTTTCTTTTTTTTTTTTTTTTTTTAAGATTTTATTTATTTATTTGACAGAGAGAGACACAGCGAGAGAGGGAACACAAGCAGGGGCAGAGGGAGGGAGCCTCAGCAGGGAGCCCGATGCAGGGCTCGATCCCAGGACCCCGGGATCATGACCTGAGCCGAAGGCAGTCGCTTAACCAACTGAGCCACCCAGGCACCCCTAAACCCACGTTTTCTGTCTCACAATCTAATAGTGTTTCCTTGACAGCAGTGGTGTGGTTTCCAGACAAGCAACATCCGCATTGCCTGGGAACTTGTTAGAAATGCAGAATTTCTAAACTTCTAAATCAGAAACCCAACAATCTGGTTTAACAAGCCCTCCCTCCGGGTGATTCTCACGCACCCATTTGGAGAGCTACTGATCTCTAGCTGTGCTCTCCCTTGGCATCACCTGGAGGCTCGTGAAAATACATCAGCTCAGATCCCACCCCAGATCCCCTGAATGGAATCTGTATTTTCAGGAGATCCCTGGGTTATCTGTATGCGCATTAAAGTGTAAGGAGCACTGCTCTGCAATATCCTTAATTGAGTCTTTTTATTTCTCTTATTGAAGCCAGAGCATTAAAAAGCAACATAACTGTCCAGGCTGAAATCAAGCACTCAGGATCCAGCCAATGCACTTCACATTAAAAAACCTAAACATTTTAAAATTAAAAAGATACAGTCCACAACTGAACTTTCAAAGTTTTGATTTTGGAAGTTTAAAAACATAAAAAGCAGCAAGTATCCTGTGATTACAACCTATGTGCTTCACAATTGATTTTTTAAAATATATTTTTTAAAGATTTTATTTATTTATTTATTTGACAGAGAAAGAGAGACAGTGAGAGAGGGAACACAAGCAGGGAGAGTGGGAGAGGGAGAAGCGGGCTTCCCGCCGAGCACGGAGCCCGATGTGGGACTGGATCCCAGGACCCCGGGACCATGACCTGAGCTGAAGGCAGACGCTTAACGACTGAGCCACCCAGGCGCCTCTTTATATTGATTTTAAACAAAAAAACGTATCCCGAGTATAAATCTGAGAATATTCTTTTAGGATTCTCTCTCACTCTTTTTTTTTTTTTTTTAAGATTTTATTTATTTATTTGAGACCGAGAGATACAGAGGGAGAGAGACCATGAGCAGGTTAGAAGCAGAGGGAGAGGGTGAGGGAGAAGCAGACTCTGATCCTTGTCGTTTGCGCTTCTATGCCTTCACAGGTTTTTCTTTTTCTGATGAAATTTTAAAATATCTCCAATATGGTAAGATACAATATTTCCTACAACTGCTTTAATGTGTTGTTATATTTTATAAATTGATCTCTTCAAGCGTCTGGGATTGAGTTATCATTCCTTTATTTTCTAGAGCTTCCATTGTTTTTATTTTATTTTATTTTTTAAAGATTTTATTTATTTTTCAACAGAGAGAGAGAGACAGTGAGAGAGGGAACACAAGCAGGGGGAGTGGGAGAGGGAGAAGCAGGCTTCCCGCAGAGCAGGGAGCCCGATGCGGGGCTCGATCCCAGGACTCTGGGATCATGACCTGAGCTGAAGGCAGATGCTTAACGACTGAGCCACCCAGGCGCCCCCATTGTTTTTATATGTATGTTGAAATTTTTGGTCCATTTTCTCTCTACTAATGTTTATTATGCTATCAATACATCCCTCCAGCTATGCCAGGCTAGGGTATTTGGCTAATTAAAACTATTTAGGTACAGCATAACATACAGAGATGTCGAACCACTATGTTGTAGACTTGAAACTAATGTTAACACTGTGTGTCAACTATATTCAAATAAAATTTTTTTAAAATAAGACTATTTAGGAGGTTATTAAAAATTAACTTTTTTAAATTTTATTTTATTTTATTTTTTAAAGATTTTATTTATTTGAGAGCGAGAATGAGAGACAGCATGAGAGGGAGGAGGGTCAGAGGGAGAAGCAGACTCCCTGCCGAGCAGGGAGCCCGATCCGGGACTCGAGGATCATGACCTGAGCCGAAGGCAGTCGCTTAACCAACTGAGCCACCCAGGCACCCCAAAATTAACTTTTTTTTTAAAGGTAGAACGCTTTTTTTTTTTTTAAGATTTTATTTATTTATCTGACAGAGAGAGAGAGAGAGAGAGAGTGAGAGATAATGAGAGCAGGAACACAAGCAGGGGGAGTGGAAGAGGGAGAAGCAGGCCTCCCACTGAGCAGGGAGCCCGATGTGGGGCTCGATCCCAGGACCCTGGGATCATGACCTGAGCCGAAGGCAGACGCTTAACGACTGAGCCACCCAGGCGCCCCCAAAATTAACTTTTTTAAAAAAGATTTATTTATTTGAGAGAGAGAGAGTGCAAGTGTGTGGGGGGAGGGGAAGGGTAGAGGGAGAAGCAGAGACTCCCCTCTGAGCAGGGAGCCTGACAGAGGGGCTTGATCCCAGGACCCTGAGATCATGACCTGAGCCAAAATCAAGAGTTGGATACTTTAATGGACTCAGCCACCCAGGCGCCCCTAAAAATTAATTTTCGACAAGGTTTTAGTCTGCTGCTAAGTTGGTTTGTTAAATCAACATGATAAAGTTCTAAGAATAGTTACTGAGCAATCTAATTGCAATTTGGAAGGTCCAGCCCTATTTTCACCTTTTAGTACTTTTACTGTTTTAAGGTTTATACACCCAATGTGTATAATCTCTATACCCAATGGGGGCTTGAACCCACAACCCCGAAATCAAGAGGTGAATGCTCTACCGACTGAGCCAGCCAGGCACTGCTCACCTTTTAGCACTTCTTATGAATAGTTATTTATTTATTTATTTATTATTATGTTCAGTTAGCCAACATATAGTACATCATTAGTTTTTGATGTAGTGTTCAACGATTCATTATCTGCATGTAACACCCAGTGCTCATTACAACACGTGCCCTCCTTAATACCCATAACCTGGCTACCCCCTCCCCCCACCCCCTCCCTTCTGTAACCCTCAGTTTCTTTCCCCAGACTTCTTAGGAATCGTTTTTTGTTGTTTGTTTCGGAGCTCCTGTTTTCTTAGTCCTGGCCGGCCTGCCCCTCTGGCTCCTCACCTCTCCAGTTTAAGACTAGTTGTTGACCCGAGGGCCTTCAGGTCTCAGGCGATCCCTCTGTGCAGGTTCTCAGGGTGGGTCTGTGACCGTTCTGAGCATTCCCGAGTGAAAAGTCCCTTCCCTGATTTGCTTCGTCACCGCCTATGAATTAGGGATAGAAGGACGTCAGCGAGTTTATTTTCTGGATTGATCCAGACCAAACAGGCTGAAGCAGTGCTCCCTGGTTGAATCACTCTGTCATCAAATAAGGAGCTGATGAACCAAGGAGCCTGGAAACAACCTGTGTCCACTTCCTCGGGCCATAGCACCTCCATGGCTCAGAAACCATGCATGGCTTAAGGTGGTTTTCTGTGAATCACAGGTTGAAGTAGAGTTATTCTCAAACTGTTCTCACGTGTTGGAATCAAAGCAATTTAAGTCTTATCTTCTCTAATCTGAGTTG
Organism: Neomonachus schauinslandi; assembly: GCF_002201575.2. Taxonomy (NCBI): domain Eukaryota; kingdom Metazoa; phylum Chordata; class Mammalia; order Carnivora; family Phocidae; genus Neomonachus; species Neomonachus schauinslandi. The sequence continues at coordinate 40,530,794 of NC_058417.1, read as the reverse complement.
ACATTTTTGTGACATGTTTCCTCCTCCCTGGTGTATTTTAGAAGCGTCTGAGGGAACAGAGAAAAAGATCGTGGACTCTGGTAGCCTTTGCTTTGTTAATGTAGAGACGCCTTTTTTTCTTTTCTTTCTTTTTTGAAAGATTTTATTTTTAGGTAATCTCTACACACAACGTGGGGCTCGAACTCACAACCCTGCGATCCAGAGTCACAAGCTCCCCCAGCTGAGTCCTCTAGGCACCCCAAGGTGCCTCTTTTTTTTTTAAGGAAGAAATAAAACTGTCTTTATTTACAGAAGATGTAAGGCATGATTGTACGCAGAAAGTCCTAAGGAATATACAAAAAGCTACTCGAACTAATAAGTGAGTTTAGAAAGTTTACAAGGTACACACAAGTCCATTGCAATTTTTAATTTGAAAAAACTTTTAAATTATTTTTTAATGTGGTAAAATATACATAACATAGAATTTACCATTTTAATCATTTTTAAGTGAACAATTTAGTGTCATTAAATACATTGACACTGATGCACAACCATCAAGATGGCTTCTTAACACATAAAATTTTTGATCAATAAATATATATTATACACATGATGTATATATGAATTAAAAATGGAATGGAGAAGCTGTGTGCTCTACCTGCATTTCTACTTCAAGATAGAACAAAATGTAAGAATTGAATTTTACGTATAACGAATTTACCAGGCAGTTCGCATGTGGCAGTATGAGATTCCCATTATATTTACAAGACAGGAAAAAAACTAATAAATATTTTAATGGGAGAGGACACACTTTATTCTATGTAAAATAATAACCTCTACCAGGTTCAAACATTACAACATCAAAATATATTTATTGTAGTAAATATAGAAAATACAGGTAAGCAGAAAAAATAACCTAGAAGGATGGATATTATTGATAGCTGGTGCATGAGTTAATCATAAACCCCAATTAGCAGACTTTTGTTCAACAGCATCTTGGGGTGACTATTGAGTTTCCGGCAATAAGAGATCAGTAGGTTTTATTTCTGGCTTTGTTTGAAAGAAGACCTTATGAGGGATTCATTCTATGTGTGTCTGGGTTTGGATTTTTCCCCTCCCAAATGACATGTTTGTTTCATCAGCTGGTTAAGCATATGTATGGCTCAAGTATACCTAATGTCTTTGCTGACCTTTGAACTGGAAGGGACTTGATTTGACCAAGTGTCATTTACACTCCTAGGTGATCACTGGAACTGGATAGTGCAAAAGTCTGATAAAGAGAATCTGGCTTCTATTCCCTCTGAAAGAGAGGTGTTAGTGCCAAGTGGTAAAGTGCTAGTAGTGAACTCCTTATCTGTACTAGTGGAGGGCTGGGATTGCACACATAGCCCCGGAGTGGAATATCCAAATGGCTTCTGTGTCCTTTTGGAATGCAGCACGATCTAAGAATAACAGACTCTTTGATTAAGAAGTCCAACTCCCTTGGGACGCCTGGGTGGCTCAGTCGGTTGAGTGGCTGCCTTCGGCTCAGGTCATGATCCCGGGTCCTGGGATCGAGTCCCACATCAGGCTCCTTGCTCGGCGGGGAGCCTGCTTCTCCCTCTGCCTGCCTCTCCCCCTGCTTGTGTTCTGTCTCTCTCTCTCTGACAAATAAATAAATAAATCTTAAAAAAAAAAAAAAAGTCCAACTCCCTTATTTTTACAAACCCCCATGCCCCTAGTCAGACACAGGTGCCCCCCCCCCCACAAGCTTTCCTGTCGTACCTTATCCAACCTCCATTATTGTCCTGATCTTACAGCAAAGGAGGAGTCATTTACATTAACACATAAACAATAGAGTGAGACATCCTTCAGCCGGACTGTATATCGCTCATCTTTGTTGTCTTCAGCACTTAGCACAGTGCCTGGAACTTACTAGCTTCTCAACAAGTATTTGTTGAGTGAATGAATGACGAAACCAAGGCCCAGGGACAGGAAGTGACCTGCCTAAGATCATAAGTCTAGTTAGTAATGTTCTGAGAGGTAGGTTATGATAACACTTTAATTACATTGCATTACTTGAAAGCACAGGGTAAGAGGCCAGAATTGGACTGGATCTTGGAATAAAACTCTGGTGCCTGGTTATTCACAGAATTGGAAATTCATGTGATAGTCCACAGCATCAAGAGTTGACTCTGAGGTCCATCTCGAGAGGTGTTTTTGGTACCTGAGAGTGTTGCTCTCCTTGCTAACACTCTATCAGTTAGAATGATGGGTACATGTTTGTGGTGAGGAGGAAGCCACCTTGGTTGTCTTTCCCGTGATTGGGAAAGGCTAGAGTGGGAGAAGTCCCCAATCTATGGAAGCGCAGGGAGACCTCTTCCCATCCCTGGGGTCCACAGACCCTTGTTTATATTCACAGACAGTCTTTGTTAGAAATATGTAATCATTTTTGGCAGAGGTTGGGGAAGGCTGGTGGCAACCCTGTGTGTGTGTGTGTGTGTGTGTGTGTGTGTGTGTGAACATTTAGTTTTGTGCCAAGATCAAGGCTGTTTTGTTGTTGTTATTTTTGAGACAGAGAGGGTTGGAGCATCAGATGAGATATCAGATGAGAATGTTTGGCCTTTGAGGAGGTCAGAGTGACCCAAAAAATGTAATCTGGCCAGTGGCTGGGTGGCAGTCCCCATTAAATTCGGCAGAGTCCAACCTGAAGGTGTGCTCTGGGAGATCTGCCACAGGGAGCCCTCAAGATGCTGACTCTGGCTCTTCTGAATGATGGCTGGAGTGCGTGTGTGCGTGTGTGTGCATGTGTGTGCGTGTGAGAGAGAGAGAGAGATGAAGGGAGAAGCAGGAGGAATAGAGAAGCTGTAGCCCAGCAGACCCAGGAGAGGTCCTTTTCATCCACTATTCCTAGGTGACAAGGTGAGGATCAAAGTCACCTACCTGGCTTGCCTGGATGGCCATAGGGAAAGGTGTGTAAGGTCCGGGCTAGACTCAGGTGGGAGTGTATTGGGGTGGGCAAGGGAGAGGCCTGTATCAATCTCAGACGGGAGCTGCTGCCTTAGTTGGTCCTTATGAGCCTGCTGCCTCAGCTAGGTGGACAGGTGAGGACAGCACCTGGCTAGACCTCACAGATGAGGTTGACCAACTCGTGTTCCCACATCCTTTGGAGGCCTTTATGCCTATGGAAAGCAGGTAGGGAAGAATTAAGCTGAAGCTCTCCCCCTTCTGACTACCTTCTCTTTAGAAATGTCATCATTTCTTGCCATCAGGAATTGTTAGCATTGGCTTGGGGTCTGAAGGATGGGCTTTATGAGTCAAGAATTCTGTGAAATTGTTTTCAAATCCATATGCCTATTTTTTCTGGGGAGGTTCATTGCAGATTCTCAAAGAGATCCACGAATCAGCAAAGGTTAAGAACCATTGGTGTAGGGCTCAGCCGAAGGAATGCATGCATTTATAGGGAGGGCCCTTGTTCACGTGAGAGGGATATAAATGAATGGAATATGGTAGTGTAATAATTATCAGTTTGGTGGCTCAGGGCCTATGGATTAACAGCTGTTGTATCATCCGACAATAGTAGTAATCCAGAGGCATATCCACACACATGGGTTAGAGGTGGTGATCAGAAACCTGCTGAATGAGCAGGGGACCCCTGCAATGCCTACAATACTGTGTGGCCAAAGGAACACAGATGGTTGGAATAGACCAGTCACTGTGGGGAGATCCCCGAACATAACTGGATGGAGCAGACAGAGTGTTATCATGCTCTTAGGATTGATTCAGTTTATATAAGAGGGCCAGGTCACAAGGATTTCCAGGGCCCACACGAGACTTTGGTTAAGGTTGCTCCCTGGCTCTGAGTAGGGGACCCCCTTAACTGCATTGCCTGTGGTTATGACCTAGAAGCAGAGGTAGTAGTCTGGCCTTCATGGGCCCCTACACACTGTTATGTTCGTCTCTACTCATCCTTTTCATGAACCTCAGGGAACCTGGTATTTTCTCATACCATCCCTATAAGCCGGTGCTCTCAGTGACTCATTTCCATCCTTGGGGTCCAGGCCAACGGGCTACTCAGAATAGTGCCTTTTCTAGAACCAGAATCTAAGTAGGTAAGGGAAGATTTTGGGGAGCAGTTCCCTCTAGGTTCAGGAATCCTAAGCAAGGATGGCCCATAAAGGGAGTGGAAGTCCTCAGAGAGAACTGCGGGTTAGGGAAAGGAAGATAGTTTTCAAGCCTTGGGCAAGATTTGGGGGTGTTTGGCCCAGTGTTTTCCTCATTGGCCCTGCTATAGTTTGGTGGTCCCCTGAGGCTCTCTCTCACTCCTCACCACCTCCTCCCTGCCATCTCTTGACAGTGGCTGTGCTCCTGGACCAAGACAAGCTACCACAAGGTAGTTTTAGAGGAACACATCCAGTAGGCAACTTTGTTTTACCACATGGATGACCTTCCAGCTGTGCTGGAAGGTTCTGACCCCTCCCTCTTCCCAGCTCACTTTGCAGGTCGGGTCTTGAAACTGCCCTGCCTTCCGCTGATTCTACGTTCTGGTGTGGCTGTCTACAGATCCAGTTCATGATTCATGATGATTATTTGATATTGTAGGAAGTAAGATACTCGTTGTCACCAGTCTGTTTCCATTCAGGTGTTAATGGGATATTGTATCATGGATCTGTTGGGAATATTTCCAAAGGATCAAATATCAGAAATTCAGCAACATCATGCCATTTGGTTCCTTGACACCACAGCTACTCTGTGTAAGAATCTTGGGATATTTTTTCTTATGTCATGCATAAAAGGAATTGAAAAAATTCATTTCTAAAGGTGCAGAAATGACATCTCTTCCCCCTCCCACCCCATACCTTTCCCCTATCTTTGAAAACTGATGAGGGTTAAAGTCATAATATTCCTGATCCATAGGCCAATGTGGTGAACACATGAATTTATCCTAAATAAATTTTATTTATTTATTTTTTAAGATTTTGTTATTAAGTAATCTCTACACCTGACCTGGGGCTCGAACTCATCATCCCAAGATCAAGAGTCACATCGTCTACGGACTGAGCCAGCCAGGTGTCCCACATGTGGCAAGCCTTTTCATGTCTTCTTGTTAAAGGAGAGGCAGGGAAGAGAAACTGACCTTGACATCATTCTCTCATTCTCAACAGCTCCAATGTCCTAGGACCTGTGGTAGGTATCAGGGATATAGAGATAAAAGATGCTGTCCCAGCCCACAAGAAATGCATTGGCCAGTGGGGAAGACAGGGAAGTGAACCATTAATTGGAATATAGGGGGTAATTGCTAGGAGAGCAGGAACAGAGTGCAAGTATCCCTGAGAAAGGTCACTGCTTCTTCCAGTGGAAGAGCAGTAGCCCCTCATTGTTTTACTATTGTTTTCAACCACTGTTACGTTTTTATCAGAAAAAAAAAAGAAAGATTTTCCATGTAGATAAGTGAATTTCCCAGAAAACCAGGCTTATCTCTCTAGGTCCCATAACTTAAAACATTTAAAAATTATTTTGGAAGCACCTGGCTGGCTCAGTTAGTAGGGGATGTGACTTTTGATATCGGGGTTGTGAGTTCAAGTCCCACGTTGGGTGTAGAGATTACTTAAAAATAAAATATTTTTAAAAAACTTTAAAAATTATTTTTGGTGGGAATATTTGTAAAATGTATTCTTCACTCTTTTTCCTTAAGTGGAATATACTGAATGAAATTCAATCTTTTCTTGTTGACTCAAGGCATGGGCATGAACACTAGCCTTGGCATCTGGCTAAGCTGCCCACGGACTCCTTTGGAGGTGTGTTCACCCTTACGCCAGATGGTCCCCTCCTTATGGCTTTTTGTCATTTTTCTGTCTCTTTTCTCCTTATCGGGGTGATAGCCCAGGTCCTAACTGCTTTTACTTTAAAGTCCCTAGTACCCTTAGGGGCGCCTGGGTGCCTCAGTTGGTTAAGCATCTGCGTTTGGCTCAGGTCATGATCTTAGGGTCCTGGGATTGAGCTCTGCATCGAGCCCTGCATCGGGATCCCAGCTTGGCAGGGAGTCTGCTTCTCCTTCTCCCTCTGCCTCTCCCTCCTGCTTGAGCCCTCTCCCTCTCAAATAAATAAATAAAATCTTAAAAAAAAAAAAAGAACTCTAAAAAAAAGTCCTTAGTACCCCTCTCCTTTGTGTTAGTCTAGGAATTTGTACATCTAAATAGGTTAGAATTTTGTTTAAAATAAGAGTGGGTAGGGGCACCTGGGTGGCTCAGTTGGTTGAACGGCTGCCTTTGGCTCAGGCTGTGCTCCAGGCGTCCTGGGATCGAGGGCCCAGTCAAGCTCCCAGTCGAGCCCCACACTGGGCTCCCTGCTCAGCAGGGAGTCTGCTTGTCCCTCTCCCTCTGCCCCTCCCACCACTCATGCTCTCACTCACTCTCTCAAGTAAATAAATAAAAATCTTAAAAAAAAAAAAAAAAAGGCGAGTAGACTGAGTCAAGACTTGCCAGGCTCACCTATGGGTAAAGTACCTAATCTTGAGTATGTGAACTTGGCTATCCAGATGACCTCTTTATCGTTTTCTTTCTGCTTGGTATTTACATTCTTTTGAGAAATGTTTCTGAATTCCTGCCATGTATCAGACACTAGAGATATGGCGATGAACAGGTCAGTCCTTGCCCTCAAGGAGAAAAAACAAAACCCAAAACATAAAATAATAAAATGTGGCAAAGAAAGTACAGGGTCCTGGGACGCCTGGGTGGCTCAGTCGGTTAAGCGTCTGCCTTCGGCTCAGGTCATGATCCTGGGGTCCTGGGATCGAGTCCCGCATCAGGCTCCCTGCTCCGCGGGGAGCCTGCTTCTCCCTCTGCCTCTGTCTCTCTCTCTGTCTCTCATGAATAAATAAATAAAATCTTCAAAAAAAAAAAAAAGGAAGTACAGGGTCCTGGTGGAATGTCTATGGAGAAACCAGAAATCTTCACTGGAAGTGACCTGTAAGTGACCTGGAGGATGAGTAAGGAGCCAGCCAGATGAAGGAAGTGGAGTGAGGAGGAGAGACCCCAGAGGAAGAGACAGGTGAAGAAGGCTGGGAAGCCAGAGTGTGAGTGGCTGAAGGATCGGGGTGACGCCCAACGTGGCTGGAATGAAGGGAGCCAGGGAGAGGTGTGGCACAGAATTGGCCAGGGACCAGTTCTTCCGGAGGGAGCATCTTCCAGGTGAGGGAACACGCGTCCCGGCAGGTGTCTGAGGAACTACTCTAGGCTCAAGGTCAGTTGAAACACTGGAGCCCCCAAATTTCCAGGGGATTTAAGTTTTATTTGCCTAAGTGCTTTGAGGAAACAAAGAAATGTATTCATTAAAAAATTTTAAAACCTATCCATTTTTGTATTTCCTGTATTTGCAGAAATTAGTTCTGAGGTGAAAGTTGGTTCCATGTATAACTTTTGGGAATTAGACTTTTCACAAATACTTGTTTTTAAACAATAACTCTTTAAAAAAAATAAAGAATGTGGGACGCCTGGGTGGCTCAGTCGTTAAGTGTCTGCCTTCGGCTCAGGTCATGATCCCAGGGTCCTGGGATCGAGTCCCGCATCGGGCTCCCCACTCGGCAGGAAGCCTGCTTCTCCCTCTCCCACTCCCCCTGCTTGTGTTCCCTCTACACTGTCTCTCTCTATCAAGAAATAAATAAAATCTTTATTAAAAAAACTCTCGTTCTTAAAAAAAATAATAAAGAGCGAGTTATATTTGGAGGATGTTAAGAAAACAGAAGTTCTTTATTATTTTCTACCTATAGAAATAGATTTATGAAGTTCAGGCCATGATGTGTAACTGAATGTAGCATCTAATTGCTTGTGTAAGAGATTATGCAACTCACTTATAAGACACTAGTTCTTAAGTTAGCTACAGGGAAATTGGCCTTTTCTAATTATCTTGAAAGAATCAGAGTTATATGCAGATGTGAAATTGCCTTATGATTGACTTACTTAACCTTACCATTGAACCCAAAGCAGTATTTGTTTCAACCATGTTTAAATTCTTATAAAAGGGCAAGCCTTTATATCTGTTGTAGATTGTTGCATCAATGGCCCCTAATGAATTCTGTCTCCCAGTATTCATGCCCTTGTGTAGCTCCCTCCAGAATTGACTCTGGGCTTGACCATAAAGCTTGCCTTGGCCAACAGGCATGACACAAGCCCAGGAGGGTAGTGTTTGCGCCCTGGGCTTTGTCCTTTTGGAACACCGTCCCAGACTGCTATGCAAGGAAGCAGCTCTTGTCCACTGGAAGTTGGGAGGTCATGAGGAGGAGAGCTGAGGCTCCCTACCCAGCACCGATTACCAGACATGTGAATGAAGCCAACTTGGACTTTCCACCTGTCCCAGCCATCTGTAATGGCCCAAGTAAGCAAGAGGGGACCCGCAGGAAAATTGCCCAATCAACTCACACAATCAAGAGAAACAGTAAGTCACTGTTTTATGCCTCTATGTTTTGCAGTGGATTTTATGCAGCAATATATAACAGAAACAATGTCCTTTTACATTATTCTAGTTTCACTTTAAAGGCAGGCTGAGATAAAATTCTGAACAAGGGGTGGAGGGTTTACTTAAATTGCTCTATGGGAGATGGAAAAAATTGTACACATGCAATGGAAGGGCTTATTTCGATCTGCTGGTAAAGCAAACTTTAAGTTAATAAATAAGACAGTTTAAAATCCACCAGATCTTTTTCCAATTTGAAATTTGTTGGGTCACACTATTATAAATATTATGGCATATGTTATAAATTCTTTTCAGGAGAATTTTGTCATAAAAGTAATGCGTTCTCAGGGCATCTGGCTGGCTCAGTCAGCGGAGCTATGCGACTCCTGATCTCAGGGTTGTGAGTTCGAGCCCCTTGTTGGGTATAGAGATTACTTAAAAATAAAATCTTTTTTTTTTTTTTAAGATTTTAAAATTTATTTATTTGACAGAGAGAGACACAGCGAAAGAGGGAACACAAGCAGGGGGAGAGGGAGAGGGAGAAGCAGACTCCCAGCTGAGCAGGGAGCCCGATGCGGGGCTCGATCCCAGGACCCTGGGATCATGACCTGAGCCGAAGGCAGACGCTTGACGACTGAGCCACCAGGTGCCCCTTAAAAATAAAATCTTAAAAAAAAAAAAAAAAAAAGCAATGCGTTCTCACTGAAGAAAAATAGAAACGGTTGAAAAATTGTAAAATGAAGTAAAAAATAATTAAGCATTATCTAACAACCCAGACATCTGTTGGTAATCATTTCTGTGTATTTTCTTGTAGCATTTTTTCTGTGCCCCATTTAATACTTTTTCTTTTTTTTTTTTTATTTATTTGAGAGAGAATGAGAGACAGAGAGCACGAGAGGGAAGAGGGTCAGAGGGAGAAGCAGACTCCCTGCCGAGCAGGGAGCCCAATGCGGGACTCGATCCCGGGACTCCAGGATCATGACCTGAGCCGAAGGCAGTCGCTTAACCAACTGAGCCACCCAGGCGCCCCAATACTTTTTCATATTTAATTCAGGCTGCAGGGGGAAGGTGAGTATGGCTATTAAAGTGAGTCACGAGATGGTGGAGAGAGTCCTGCACTGTTGGTACAATAAAGTGTCTCGATTACAGTGGTGGTTACAGGAAGGTAGACATGTGGTAAAATTGCATAGAGCTGCACACACACAAATGAGTGAACTATATATAGCATCCTATATAAGCATGGGCTCTGGGGGCTGTACCAGCATCAATTTCCTGATTTTGATATCGTACTACAGTTACACAAGTTAATATGGGGGACGGGTGAAGGGTGCAGGAGACCTCCTGTATATTGCCTTGCACGTTCCTGTAAATCTATCAGTATTTCAAAAAAGAAAATCAATCTGTAGCTAGAATCTTACGCCCTACATTTCCCCTTTGTATGTATTATATTATATATGTGATATATATTTTTTCATTTTTAACAGAAAGAGAAGGTCCAAGTTTCATATCCACGTGTCTTGATTGCTCTCAAAAATGAACCAAAAAAGTTCTCTTGATATATTTGAGTTAACTGTTAAAAAGAGGGCACATATTTTATTTATTTATTTTTAAAGATTTTATTTATTTATTTGACAGAGAGAGAGATAGCCAGAGAGGGAACACAAGCAGGGGGAGTGGGAGAGGGAGAAGCAGGCTTCCCGCGGAGCAGGGAGCCCGATGCGGGGCTCGATCCCAGGACCCCGGGATCATGACCTGAGCCGAAGGCAGACGCTTAACGACTGAGCCACCCAGGCGCCCCGGCACATATTTTATTTTTAAGAATTTTTTAAATTTATTAAGATATTTATTTGAGAGAGAGAAACAGAGAAAGCGAGTGAAAGCATGAGTTGGGGGAGAGGGAGAGAGAAGAGAGGGGGAGAGAGAGAGAAGCAAACTCCCTCCTGAGCAAGGAATCCGACGCAGGGCTCAATCCCAGGACCCCGGGATCATGACCTGAGCCAAAGGCAGCCGCTTCACTGACTGAGCCATCCAGGTGCCCCTTAAAAATTTTTTTTGAGGGTAGATTTTTTTTTAAGATTTTATTTATTTATTTGAGAAAGAGAGAGCATAAGAGGGGGAAGGGTCAGAGGGAGAAGCAGACTCCCCGCCGAGCAAGGAGCCCGATGCGGGACTCGATCCCGGGACTCTGGGATCATGACCTGAGCTGAAGGCAGACGCTTAACCAACTGAGCCACCCAGGAGCCCTGAGGGTACATATTTTTAAATCTATGATTTTTTGGAACTTAATTCTTGCCAGATTGCCTGAACATTCTATAGAACACATGGGGTTGTATTGAGAGTATTATAAAAGGAAATTACATGACAAAAATACAATGATAAGACTAACATCCACATTATGCATGTGGTGGACTGGGGACAGAAAGGGGCTTGTCGTGGTTGAACTTGGCAGGAGGCCCCGGGGGTGCTCGGTTAGGAATGATCTGTGAGGGCTTTGGGGGAGGGGAGAAAGTGGGGCAGTCTACTGAGCAGAGCTGGTCTGGGGCAGCTCAGGGCAAGGCAGGGCAGGCCATGGTACCTGAGAACAAAATGTTAAAAAGCAGGCCCTCTGCATGGGCAGCAGTATCTAAGAATCCACCTTTATTATTTTTAAAGATTTTATTTATTTATTTGAGCGAGAGAGAGAGCACGAGCAGGGAGGAGGGACAGGGGGAGAGGGAGAAGCAGGATCCCCACTGAACAGGGAGTGGGACTCCATCCCAGGACCCTGGGATCATGACCTCGGCCGAAGGCAGACGCTTAACTGCTTAACCGACTGAGCCACCCAGGAGCCCCTAAGAATCCACCTTTAGGAAGGAGTGGCAAGATGTAGGCTAGAGTTCTGATATCAGATTCTGCCAAATACCGGTTTGCAGAAAGAGTTAGGGAACAGGAGGGAATAGAAAGCAGGGGTGGGGGCAGGGGTATGGTGTCATTTTGGGTGAAAAGTCCAGAAAGGGCAGGCTGGTGGTTCTAGCTTCCCAGCTGGCCTTCAGGGGTTCCCCTTTGCTCGGAGAATAAAGTCCAAACTCCATGGCATAAAAGGCCCTGCATGACCTGTCTGGTCTTGGAATATCAACCTGACCTTGTCTCCTGCTGCTTCCCCAAATGCACCTTCTGGGCCTTTGCAGTTTCCGGAACCCACTGTCCAGTTTCTAGGCCTTCCGGCCCCCTCAGGTCCTTTTCCCTTTGCCTACCATGCTTTTCCCTCTGGATGTCAACACATTAAATGCTCCCCTGCACACAAGTCCCCATTGGTTTCTCTCTGGGAAGCCTTCTGTCAAACCTGGGTTGGGCCATGACCCTTTTTCTCTGCCTTTGGCCTTCCCTCGGCCACAGGTGGGCTCTGGTGACCTCATTTGCCTGGTGTGAGCTTCCCCTCCCCAGCTGACAGGAAGGGGGTGGCTGAGCCGCAGAAGAGAAGTAAACTCCATCTCACGCTTCCCTGCCAGCAAGGACCTTAGCACATGCTACGGCCCCTCTACCTTTTCGTATGTCTCCACTTGGAAAGCTTTCCTCAGAATTCACGACCCTGTCAGATGATCGTTGCTCTGTGTGACTCCCACACTGGCCTCCCATAGCCTTTCGTTCTTGCTAACACTCAGTAAATATTTACTGAGCACACACTGTTGCGATCCTGCTGATGTGTCCTTACCACCTTAACTGTCACTTTGCTGCGTAGGTGTCTCGGGCTATGAATTTCTTGACATTCAGGACCTTGGCCTATGCACCTAGGGATCCCCAGTTCCTGGAAAGGGTTCAGGCACACAGTAGGTCTTAATGTATTTGTATTGTTTTTAAAACAAATGCATGGGGCGCCTGGATGGCTCCGTCGGTTGAGTGTGTCCGACTCTTGATCTCAGCTCAGGTCTTGATCTCAGGGTCGTGAGTTCAACCCCTGCCCCACACCCAGCATGGAGCCTCGTTAAAAAATAAATGTAACTACAAATAAGTACAAATTAAAAATGAATACATTTTATTATAAACGAAATTGGTTTCCAAGAAATTCCTAAATCCTTAAGGCTGGAAGGCACACTGAAGGTCATCTCATCCATCTCCTAGGACTCGAGGAGTCCTGGAGGAGGACTGTTCCAGGCTAGTCATCATGCAGAACTTGCTTGCCTGAGTTCAGTGAAGGGGGACTCACAGTCCATGTGGCCTCTCATTCCACCTGAGGACAGCAGCAACCATGTGGATGTTCTTCCTGCCGCAGAGCTGAACCTGCCCCTTCATAGTTCCCTCCACCAGGCCCGTTCTGCTCCCTGGAGGGTCACGGTAGATGCCCTTCACTCCGGCAGTTGACAGCCCACCATATATGTGGCAGCTAATGCATCTCTTCCTAAGTTTTTTCTCTCTCTCTTTTTAAAGATTTTATTTATTTCGGGGCGCCTGGGTGGCTCAGTCGTTCAGCGTCTGCCTTCGGCTCAGGTCATGATCCCAGGTCCTGGGATCGAGCCCCGCATCGGGCTCCCTGCTCGGCGGGAAGCCTGCTTCTCCCTCTCCCACTCCCCCTGCTTGTGTTTCCTCTCTAGCTGTCTCTCTCTCTCTGTCAAATAAATAAATAAAATCTTTAAAAAAAAATGTTTAAAAAAAAAAAGATTTTATTTATTTGTTAAAGAGATAAGAGAGAGGACAAGCAAGGGAAGCGGCAGGCAGAGGGAGAAGCAGGCTCCCCTCTGAGCAAGGAGCCTGATGCAGGACTCGATCCCACCATCCTGGGATCATGACCTGAGCCGAAGGCAGACACTTAATTGACTGAGCCACCCAGGCATCCCCCTAAGTTTTCTCTTTCCAGGGGAGGAAAGACCATTGCCCGGCTGTGTGACCCTGAGCTTCAGTGTCCTTATTTGTAAAAATCCGGATAAGACAGTACCTATCTATATAGTTGTTGTCAAAATTAAATGAGCTCATATATGTAAAGTGCTTAAAACAGTAGTTGGCGTATATTAAATGCTCAATAATGATTTCAGTATTATTATTATTTTTTTTTTAAGATTTTATTTATTTATTCATGAGAGACAGAGAGAGAGAGAGACAGAGGCAGAGGGAGAAGCAGGCTCCCCGTGGAGCAGGGAGCCCGATGCAGGACTCGATCCCAGGACCCTGGGATCATGACCCGAGCCGAAGGCAGACACTTAACCGACTGAGCCACCCAGGCGTCCCATCAATATTGTTTTGTATAATATTTTACCTATAGCATTTAAAATTTTACAACGTATATTTTAAGACATTTAATTAAGAAAATAGAATAACAGGGGCACCTCGGTAGAGCATAAGACTCTTGATCTCAGGGTCATGGGTTCAAGCCCCATGTTGAGTGAGCAGCTTATGTAGTTAAAAAAAAAAGGCAGAATAATAAAATATATGATCACGTGCAAAAATTATATTAATATATTATAGATATTCCATTTAAGTTAATTATATATTATATTTCCTACCTCCAATAAAATTGGAAAACCCCTTATGTAGTGTTCATTATGAAGCTGGATGGACAACTTGGTCTCTATTTTTAACGAATGCTTGCTTAATTAATGAACAAAAGTAACAACTGTCTACCGGACCTTAATTCAGCCCTGATCACTCATCTATACTGCGTCAAGTTTTTCTCATTGTTCTCTGTGGTGTTCCTTCGTTTAGGATGACCAACCATCCTGGTTTTCTCAGGACTGAGGGAATGTGGAAATTTTAGTTAAAACCGAATCTGAGGGGTTCTTAAGACTTGGACCTTTCAGTGCTAAAACCAGGATGAGCTGGTCACCCTATTCATAATTCATAATGGATTCAAAGGTTGGAGGGACGACCTGCCTACCTCTGGAGTCCATGGTCACTACTCCAGCAATGCCTGAGATACGAGGAGGGTATTTCCAGCTGAGTCTCATGGGGGTATTAGACCTTGATTGACAGAGCCTGCAGCTTTGCAAGAAACTCGATTTTACCAATTCACACGGCAGCGATCAGGCCCTAGGGCATTTCGTTAAAACTCATAAATGATGGATTAGAAAATCAGAATGTCAGTTTAAAATGTTCCCGTTACTTTCCTAGGGCAGCCCCTTACCTGCTTAAGATACCCAAGAGGAATGGAAAGTGAGCAAGTGGTGGAGATGGGCCTTCCTGGAAGGGGTACTGGTGTCGGATTTGACTCTCCACTGCAGAGGGCCCCTTTCTAGGGAGATGGAGCGTGCTGGTGACCAGCGGAGACCACGGATGAGGCTCAGCGGACTGACTCACCACCCCTGTAGGGCGTCTGCGCTGTGAGCTCCCGACCCACCCTTGTGCTCGTCCCCTCTTCGCCTCATCCCAGTCCACTTGCCAAAGTGACAATCCTAAATTCCAGATTCGCTTATACCACTCTCTTTCTATCATAAAGTGCTTCCTGATACCAGATCTCTGTCCCTGGATCACATCACACGGGTGTCCTGGGGATATTACCCTGAAATGGCTGATCTTCTCTTACTTGTTCAGTCGGAGAGGTTCCTGCTCTGGGCTTGAGCAGTCTTTCTGGGCAGCTGCCCGCGCTTCTCATCGGGACAGTTACTTGGGCGGCTCGCACGCAGTCTCTCGGACCACGGATTGCTCCCCACCAGCACCACCTGCTGCCCTGATTCCCGGAGGCCCTCCTCCCTTTCCACCTGGCCTCCTCGCTGCCCCCTAGTTGACACGCTTCGGGGTTTGCCGCTGGCCCAGAACTGGGAGGGGCTGTGCTGGCACGGGGTGATGGGTGATCTGCAAATAGCCTTGGGGGAGGGGCCTGGCTTTGAAGCTGGCACCGAGGTGTGTCCGTGCTGGTAGTGTCTGGCCCTGGGCAGTGGGAAAACGGAGGCGTCTTTGCAGATCCAGCGCTCCTTTCCCGGGAGGCCCACCTGCGCAGGGTGTTCCCCGCTCGGGGCTGGTGGCTGGTACTTTTACTCTGGACTACCTGGTGCTTCCTTCCCCCAGGGGCTCCACACCCTTTAACTGGGTCTGGCAAAGGAAGGCCCTGGGCCTGTAGCCACATCCGCCAGCGCTCCTGACCGCCACTCAGCACCAGTCACTCACGCAGATACCCCAGGCGATGAGAGGTTGGTCATCAGGGGCAGAGGCGGTAAGGGGAGAGGAGCCAGGCAAGGAGCCCAGTGGTGCAGGGGCCAGAGGTGGAGCCCAGGTGCACGCCGGTTTCCCCCAAAGTCATCCTCTGTACTGGGGCGATAGGCGGCTGCTTGACACCGACCAGGCTGGCTCTCCTGAGTCAGCCTCCTGCGGGCCCTGCAACTGAAGGTGACAAGTTCATGCTTTGACTGTGGTGGTGACAGGCTAACGGCCTCCCTGCCACCCCTCAGGCAGTCCAGGGCCCAGCCTCTGACTGCTCATTCTCTGCCCGTCAGTCCCTTTTGTTCATAAGGGCCTGGCCTAAATGTTTCTCACTGTTCATATTCAAAGCTTTATTAAAGATAAGTAGGTCCGTGGAAGGAAAAAGATGTCCTCAGGTCAACAATGAACCGGGAGAAAAAAAAAAAAAATCGTATAATTTACCCAAAGTTCCTGGGTACTCTTCAGCCCCCGTAGGGCCTCACAGACACCTTCTTGGGCTGGTCCTTCACCTGCGTGCTGAGCTCCGCCAGCCCCAATCCTGATCCGTTGGGCTGACCCTCTGGCTTTGGCCCCAGACGCCCTGGTGGTGACAGTAATGAGAAGGCAGGCCCAGGCCCCCAGCTACCCTGCCCTGGGTGCTGGGGACACTTGGTAGGTTTACCTGAATTAACCATGATTAGTCTTAGTTTCCTCGTTTATAAAATGGGATTAATAACATCTATCGCTTCGGGGCACCTGGGTGGCTCAGTCGTTAAAAGCGTCTGCCTTCGACTCAGGTCATGATCCCGGGGTCCTGGGATCGAGCCCCGCATCGGGCTCCCTGCTCGGCGGGAAGCCTGGCTCTCCCTCTCCCCCTGCTTGTGTTCCCTCTCTCGCTGTGTCTCTGTCAAATAAATAAATAAAACCTTAAAAAAATATATCTATCGCTTCATAGAATTGAACAAAATAACATGAAGTGCCTAGCATAGTGCCAATATACATGCTTGCTGTTGTTACCCAAACCCCACCTTTGGGGTGCATAAGGGCCTAAGAGGGGTCCTGACAATCCACCATGATCTAGGGACAACCTGCTTTGCCCTTGTGATTCTGAAAATTTAGGTCACTACATATTTACTACTTCCTTGCAATCTTCCACCAGGAGTGGAGGGTACTGGCCCTTTGAACTGGAGACCACCTGTACACAGAATTATGGAGCCTTAGCTATGGCCCACTTTGGGCCCTGCTTAAAGTCTAGGCTTTGGATTTGGTCTCCTGAGCTGGCTGTCCTGGACTCCAGCTGCCTGACCAGTGGCTTTCTTGGACTGGCTCTCTGGCACACCCTGCTTACAAGATTAAAGGCACTTGGACCAACTCTATTGCTTGCCCAGGGCCTGGTGGTGGGGGTGGTGGCCTCGGGCCTGCTACTGTGATGATTAACAGGACACTCTGATGTGGGAACATGAAACTGGTGGCATGATCACCTGATCCAGGGAAGGGTGGGGGGGTGGAACCTGGGACCCAGAATGTCAGGAGAGAGTAAGGTAATATCTATTGGCCTTTTTACCCTGGAAAGAAATGTCTCACATGAGTGGACCCCACCCACGTTCTCCAAAATGAGGGAGGGAGGAGGAGAAGCTAGGGGAGGCATTTGCTCAGAGCTGAAGAGGCTGGAAGTCAGGAAGGACCCTTTCACTGTGATGGAGAAAGAACAAGCATCCCTCTTCCCCAAATCTACAAGCCTTTAAGAGACCAGTGACTTATTATGTCCAGTGCTTTATTAAACATAAATAGTCTCATAAGAGGAGACATAAACATGTCCCCAGGCCAATAGAGAGTACGTGTGTGTATTTATGAGGAAGAGATATGTGAAGTCCCTGATCGGTTCTCTGAGGGGCTGGTCAGTCAGGCAGGCCTGGGCCAACCAGTAAGGCAGATGAGGTCCCCGTCCTGGGGTCCTCACTGCTCCTGGGCGCCCCAGGAGATGTAGTCTGGTCGCGTGGCTGCGTGGTACTCGTCAATGAGCTGCTGCACAACCTCCCTGGACGTGTCCAGCTCGTCGAAGTTCTCCTTGAAGATGTCCTCCTTGCGGAACTGCTCCAGGAAGGCCTCCCGCTTCCGCAGCTTGTCATACTGGCGACAGGTCCGCTCAAAGAGCTTGGTATGTGCAGAAAGCAGGGGTCACAAAGAACTTAGAGTAGCAGTATGGCCCAGAGGGCTGGGGAACCAGTGCGGGGCAATCCCCACATTAAGAGAGCCAGAAGCAGGGGCAGCAGGGATGTGGAGAGGTGAGCCCCAACCAGGGAAGCGAGTATGGGAAGACAGGTGCAAACAGTGAGCCTCACCGAGGAGATGCTGGTGTGGTTGGCCATCATGAGCCCACTGACCCGGTGGGCCGAAGGCAGGTAGGGAGACTTCCTTGACAGGGCCACCTGGATGCTGGCAGGGCCCCAGGGGATGAAGTTGGCCAGCTTCCGTTCCCGGATCCTCTGCAGACTCTTGTGGACCTGGGGGGAGGGGGTGCACACAACGCACAACAGTGGTGGTGGTAGCCTCTCCTCTACCCCGTGGCTTCCGGGGGTGGCACGAAGGGGCCTCACCTACCTGGGTGGGGTCCACCTCCCCCTGGATGATGTTGAGGATGGCGATGTAGCAGTGATTGGTCTGGCGATCCCGGCCTGTGGACACCATCACGTTCTTGGGCTGCAGCAGCCGCCTCATGACATCCAGGACCGTGGTCTTCCTCACGCTGGCCACCTGAGGGGACAGTGGGCCCCAGGGCCCAGGCCAATGCCTGAGCCCCATCAGACTCGGGCTAGTGCGGTCTCTTGGGGAAGTGTCTCGAGACGCAGGTCTGCACTGAGCCTCTCTGCTCTGGGACCAGGAGAGAGGTTCTTAGCCCTCCTCAGCTCAGCAAGGGCGTGCCCCTGTGTGGGAGCGTCCGCAGACCCCACAGAGCCCGGGCCCTGCGGGGAGCCAGAGGCAGAGGGGAGAGGAGAGCAGGTCAGAGTGGAGTCGGACGGTCCGTACCAGTCCCCGAGCACAGAGCCTCTGGGGGCCTCAAGGGGCAGCTCCCGGGGCAGCAGGGGGAGAGAAAGGCGAGGGCAGGGCCTGCCGGGGCTGCTCCTACCGACTGGTCCGTGGTGAGCGGGGTGTAGCCCGTCATGAGGAAGTGGAGTCGAGGAGTGGGGATGAGCGAGGCGATGAGGCCGATGAGGTCGTTGTTCATGTAGCCGGGGTAGCGCAGGGTGGTGGTGCTGGCTGACATGATGGTGGACACCTGCGGACGGCAGCGCGCGTCGTGGGCCGCGGCCCCGGGGACAGGGCTCCCTTCCCGAGACGACACTCCGGTGAGGGGGGGCCTTCAGCCCAGGGAGTCCAGGAGTGGGGGCTCACCAGCTGGTTGATCTGGGAGAAAGACGGGTTCTGGATGTGCAGGCGGTCGGTGGCGATCCGGTTTAGGGCTGTGTTGTCCAGCACCACCTGGGGGGGGGGGGACAGAAGAGGGTGACAAATTTATGGGCACAGAAAGAACAGGAGCTCTGCCTGACTCTGGGCTCTGAAACTTAATTTCCTTGGCGTTTCATGGCCAAAAAGACCCATCCAAAAGGCACTGGCACAGGACTGAGGCACAGAAGGGCTCAAAATGGACTTTTTAAGTATAGGAAAATGATGAAAGGAGACTGAGGTGCTGGAGTGGAGAATGGCAGAATCCAGGACGCACCACACAGTCTGCGTTCTGGGTCAGCCTCTTGAGCGTGAGCAGGGAGTTATAGGGCTGGACCACCACATCGCTCATCTCGTCCTGGTTGGGAAATACTGAGTACGTCTGCACCAGCTTCTTGGGGTACCTGATGGGGTTGAGAGAAGAGGGTCAGGGTAAGAGGCTTGGTAAACACAGGGCTCACGGTAGTCAGAAAGCAACTGAATCTAGAAGGGGAAATTGAGGTGGGACACAGAAATAGTAGAGAAGGGAGACTTGACTTTTGGAAGTCTGCAAGCCCAAAGGAAGAATGGCAGAGACATATTAGGACCTAGGGTTCTAACTCTAAACCAGTCATATTCTCTGAACCTTCATCTCTTCATCTAGGGCCTAGATTCTAGGCACAGGATCCAACTCTCCAGAGTGTGATCAGGTTCTTGGTTATTGTACCTTCCCTTTCCTAACTACAGGAGCGAACAGAAGGGCTCTTTCACTGCTCCAGCAAATAGGAAGGCATATCTGGAAGGCCTCCCAGTTCCTTGGGAAACCAAATCTTCCAGCCTCATGAAACACAGACTTACCTGTCATTCAGCCGTTCTAAGAGGTAGGAGCCCAGGCCAGAGCCTGTCCCCCCAGCGATGGAATGACACAGCACGAAGCCCTGCATGGGGAAGGGGCAGTCAGTGTCTAGGTATTGCATTGCAAACTGGACCCAACCTACAACTTCTTGGACTTCTCTATTTTCCCAAGCCCTCTTCTCCACTCCCCTCCCCCACACATACAGCTTAGGAGAGTCTGCCTTGTGTCCAGCAAAGCCCAGTGGCTTGTCCAGTGCAAAGGGCACATGGGTAGGTCTTATACCTAACAGGTGGCTTCTAAAGGGTGTTGTCAAGTCTTTCCCATGACAGCTCCCACCAGCATTCCTAAGACACTCACCTCTAGACTGTCACTGCCATCTGCTTCCCGGTCTATGATGTCAAAAATGTCCTCATGGATCTTCTCTCCCTGTACAGACATGGGGAATGTCAGAGTGGGACAGGACCATGGGACAAGGACTCTTGACTTCAGAATAGCCACCCTGGATTCTCCGTATAGCACATAAAAGTCCTTTTTTGGAGCACAGTGGCCCTACTTTCTATTTGCATTGAGAGGCAGTAAAGCACAGTGGGTATGAGCAGACACTAGTCACACTCCCTGGGGTCAGGTATTAGCTCTCGTTTTAACCAAGTGACTCTGGGCAGATTACTGTTTCCTCATCTGTATAAGGAAGGTAATAATACAACTCCTCAGTCCCTTATTTAAAATTCTTGGGGCCACGTATGTTTTGGAATTCAAATATTTCCCGTTCTAGTAGAGTACTGTGGTATATATGATGTATGTTAAGTAAAATGCCAGTGGGTGTCTGATGTATACTGATCAATCATATTACTATTTCTGCAACGAAACATATGAGTAATGACAAGTTGGATAAAAACTAAAACAGCCTGTCTCCACTGAGATGTTGGGTTTTTTTTTTTAAGATTTTATTTTATTTTATTTATCCATTCATGAGAGACAGAGAGAGAGATGCAGAGGCAGAGGGAGAAGCAGCCTCCCCGTGGAGCAGGAAACCGGATGTAGGACTCGATCCCAGGACCCTGGGATCATGACCTGAGCCGAAGGCAGACGCTTAACCGACTGAGCCACCCAGGCGTCCCAAAGATTTTATTTTTAAATAATCTCTACACCCAACATGGGGCTCAAGCTCACAACCCCCAAGATCAAGAGTCATATGCTCTACTGAATGAGCCAGCCAGGCACCCAAGATTTGGTTTTGCTACTAAATAAGTTATAAATCATCTTTTGGTTTCAGAGCTTTTTGGAATCTGAAAAAGCAGTTAAGAGACCGTGAACCTATGATATCTACCTCTACGGTTGTTAGGAGGTTTAAATAAGTTATATGTAAAGCATTTAGTACAGCCTGGCACACAGCACTAGCAAGTGCAGTCTTAACCATATTACCTAGTTGACTTAGAAAAAAGCTCTCCTCAGCCATCTCTCTCTCTCTCTCTACTACCTATACATGCTTGATCTGGTTTCTTCTCTCTCTGGCAAGTCCTACGGCCTGTCCTCACAAAGGGAGGGAGTTGTGGGTCCTGTCAGGAAACAGCAAATGACCTGCGAGAATCCACTGGCCCAGTTGTTGCCAGCCCCTCCGCCATGCTCCGACAGGTAGATGTTCTCTGGGTTGTAGAGCTTGGCATAGGGGGAGTTGAGGATGGAGTGGATCACCCGGGGCTCCAGGTCCAGCAGCACCGCCCTGGGGATGTAGTGCTCATCGTCTGCCTGTCAAGGGGCATCCAGCAAGGGGGCCCAATCAGCTAAGGCCCAGTCCTCCATCCTCCCAGCTCTGGCTCCTGTCTGCCCCCCCTCCTCAAGCCAGCCGCCCTGGCTCTTCTGCCCAGCGGGTTTCCCGCTACCAGGTCTCTGCCCTTCCCTCAGACCCCCTGGCCAAGTCGCTGGGGGCACCTGGTAGAAAAAGACGTCCTTGCGGTCAGTGCCCTCGGTGGCGAACTCCTCCACGATGCCCTCGGGGCTGATACCATGCTCGGCGCACAGCTGTTTCCAGAACTCGAATCCAACTGGGGGAGGGGGGCGGACGGGGGAGAAAGAGGATATCTGGGTCTGGGCAGATGCCAACTAGGAGCTGAGAGACTGAGCGCCTGGGTCCGAAGATAGGAAGTCAAGCCTAGGGAGTCTCCCATGTAGGAGGAAAGGGCTGTATGCCGGCGACCGGGAAGGGAGGGCCGCTCAGGGTTGGGCAACTGGACACTGGGTCAAGCATGTCCCGCCTTTGGAAAACTACGATTCTGGGCAGGGCAGATGGAGTCCAAGATCACACAGCGAGATCCCATGGAATCTAAGGAACCTGACTAGCGGAGGGGCCGGAGGTTCGCTCACTCTGATTGCCGCACTGGCCCAACTGTAGGGTGATGATTTCCCTCGGCATCGCTCCTCAGGCACCAGCGTTGCAGCCGCTCCCGCCAGCCAAGCCGCCGCTCGCTAGGCGCTAGCCGCACGACGCAGGCGCCAAACACCCTGCTCCTCCCACGAACTTTCTCCGCTCCAATGAGAACTGAGTTCTGGCGTTGGCCGGTCCTTATTCACATTTGGCTTCGGTCAAGGAGACTGCGCGTGCGCAGCTCCGGGTCGGGAAACTGCGCCTGGGCGCGGGGGACGTACTTTGACGTAGCGTTCTTTCCTCTCTGTGGACGGGAGCTAGAGCCTGCGCGCAGGCGCACTGTGGAGGGACGCGGCCTCCCCCGCCGAATCGCGCGTCTGCGTATTTGGTGTTTATTGTGACCGTCGGGCCGCGGCCCCGGATGTTGTGGCTGCTGGGGGGGAGATGGCGGAGGTAGAGGGGGTGGCCGCGGCCCCAGGCCCGGCTTCGGGGCCGACTCTCAGGGGCCGCCGCGCTATGTCAGGCTCCTGGGAGCGAGACCAGCAGGTTGAGGCGGCGCAGCGGGCCCTGGTGGAGGTGCTGGGGCCTTACGAGCCTCTGCTGAGCCGGGTGCAGGCAGCCCTGGTGTGGGAGCGGCCAGCCAGGAGCGCCCTGTGGTGCCTGGGGCTGAACGCGGCTTTCTGGTGAGAGAACTGGACCCTCGGAAACCCTTCCAGGCGCGAATTCGTCAGGTTTTTCTAGGGCTCTGCCTCTCGCCTTCCCTGTTTTCTTCGCTGCATTGGCTCCTTACAGTACCTGCCCAATTTTGCCTCACCGCCTTCCACTCCATCCCGCCTGCAGGCTTTGACACCGCAGTTCTCCCCAGGGCCCTCCAGTTATCGTCCCTGCTTTACCTGCTCCCGCAGCCTCACCCCGTACATATGGCAGGAGCTTCTGGTAACATCTTGAGCCGCTCGCAGTGTGCGAGGGCGCCTCATTTTGGCTAGGGAAGGCTGTGTCACTTAAGGCCATCACTTCCCGTCTCTTGTTTGCTCAAATGTGATTTGAAGACCATCCCCTCGAGCTCTGATTTTAGTATTTGTTATTGGGGTAGATGCATGAGGCTTGAGATGTTACAAAGGTATCCATAGGTGTGATAAAACAAGCTTGAGCGATCTGACTTAGCACGTTAGATAGCCTTTCTTCTGCTCAAGGAAGTTTGTGACGACTGAGCGTCAATGAGAGCCTCCAAAGCTGCAACTTGAAAGAAAATTACCAGCTTTTGAAGAACAGTTATGAAATAGTGATAGTGAGATTTCACCCGTTTCAAAGCCACTTACGATTGCAACTCCTCCCTGTTCCAAGGAATTAGAGATTCATCCTTAGGCACGGTTTTTAGGCAGGGAAATTGAGGATGCCTAAAAGCGTGTGTGAGTTTTCCTCAGCTGGAAAAGTGAGGCTATAAATATGCTTTAAGAGTCTGTGTGTCATGTTTTGTGAAATGGAACTGCTGCTTCTCAGTTGTCATGACCTAAGGTGGACATAGGTCTTCATAGGATCTGCTGAGCATACTTTGGAATTATTCATAACTAGGAAAGGATTATCCACCAAATTCCAAGGAAACTGAAGTATGGGGGGTGGGGGTTGTCTACAGCTGAATGAAATAAACCTATTCTGGGTGAGTCTGAAATGGAACAAAACATGTATTTCCAAAGAAAATTTGTTTTTGCTAAAAATATTTTTTCTCCTAAAATTCTTGGTTTTAAAACCAACACATTTATTATCTTTTGTCTGAAAGATATTCAGTGAACTGGAGCACAGCAATTTCAAATTCATTGACAGACACAGTGTTCAGCTGTTACTCCTCGAAGTTTGAAGGAGACTCAGGTTAAAGGTGTCAGAGAAGTCTCTGGCATTAGTTGCTTCCAGAGACTTCAGCAAACTTGGTGATAAAGTTTTCCAGCAGCATTCTTCATTTATTTTTGGTAGTGCTTCTTTGATCTCTAGGTACCTACTTCCTTTCCTGTTCCTCTCTGTCAGAAACCTTTAACTGTAGCACCTCAATGAAGAGCGTTTTCCAAAATGATCTTCTCTTCCTTTCCCCACCTCCCCCATCACAACCCCTAACCCCAAACCATCCAGTCAAAACTTCTTTTTTACCTACATTGAGATTGTACTCCTAGGGGAAAAAAAAACTGGTCCTCAATAAACCAGTTTGGATCAAAGTGCGAGTGACTGATACATAAAAACTTCATCAGGATTTAAATGAATAATGAAACCAAGGGTGTGTTAATACAAATGAATCAGTAGCATGTATGTTATTTCTGAGGGGACTTTCCATATGCCTCTTGCCTGAGAGACTTTTGAAGTAGAATGTGAATTTGAGGTCTGAACATAAACTGCTCCTACTGAGGCACATCTTTAAATGCAGTTAGCTTTAATTTGCTGGCCCTCAACAGTGTATGCTAAAGTTTACTAATATGCTATGTTTAGAATCTCACTCAGCTCCCCTTTTCTTACTCTTGGTCTCTTAAAGCCTTGTGATCGGTCTTTATCTCTGGCATTTCCTGGTAGCTTGCCTACTGTGTATCCAGAATATGGTTGTTACATTCCCATCCCTCTTGAAGTAGGTGAAGAGCTACAGCAAAAGGAAGGCATGACCCTTGAGACTCTTAGTACTCTATGGAGAGAGGACTCATACCCATGAAGGCTACAGAGTGACAGCTAAGGTAGTTTGGAATGGCAGGTGACAGGATTGTTGTTTTAGGAAATGAGCTTCCTTGGGAGGCAGTTTGAGGTTTAAAATGAAGACTAGACTTAACATTCTAGTAGCATCATGTTATAGATGTGTATTGACATTTCAGTTAGGAATGTCAAAAAGAAACTGTTTAGTTCTTGGACATTAAAATTATTTAGAAATTGCGTGAGGATCATTGGCTTTTTTTCCTTATTTGTTTTAAATAATGATACATCATTAACTGAGATGTTTTATACATTTTGAGGTATTAGAAGGTGAATAGGAGTACAAAAAAATCACCAGAGTTCAGATAGGTAGCTCTTAACTTTCAATAATACGTATTCTCAGTCAAGGTTTTTCTGTGCCCATGAATGTGCTGTCTTACATCTTAATAAACAAAACAAAAACAACAACAACGCAAAAGAGAGAGATGTATAGCCTTGCTATAGTATTTCAGAGCTTTTGTTTTGTTTTTCCTTCAGGTTCCAGAGCAGTTATAGCTATTACATCAGAAATCTTCCAGTCTATATTGCTTCTAGTCACTGATACGTTATTATCTCTAGGATAATAACAGAAATGTCAGCCCTTCCTTTCCAGTAGCTTGTGTTTTCATTAGCCTCAACACCACCTGTAAATGAGTGATTTGGGGGAAGAATATCTGAGTCAGCAAGTGTATCCTCACAGGTTCAGAAAAGAACAGGTTGGAGTAACCTGCTGTTTTAACACCGACCTAGCAGATCAGGGGTGCACCAAGGAGTCCTGGAGATGTGTGTGCATTCTAAGCCCTCCCCCTTCTATGAAGAGCAACGCATGATTCAAGTAGGGTTAGATGACTCTGGAGCTCCTTTCCAGTTTTTAACATTCTAGGATTCTAGACAGTCTTATTAGGGATATTGCTTTAGAGCAATCACAAGCTGATTCCCTGTTGAGATCTGCTTTGACAGTCAGTTGTCTGAATTAACCATCTTATATTCTAGGGGATATTGTGGAATCTATTGTTTCCACGATTAAAAAATACAGATGTGGGGCACCTGGGTGGCTCAGTCGATTAAGCGGCTGCCTTCGGCTCAGGTCATGATCCCAGGGTCCTGGGATCGAGCCCCGCGTCGGGCTCCCTGCTCAGTGGAGAGTCTGCTTCCCCCTCTCCCTCTGCCTGCCTCTCTGCCTACTTGTGTTCTCTCTCTCTCTCTCTCTCTCTCTGTCAAATAAATAAATAAAATCTTAAAAAAAAAGTACAGATGTTCCCTCTCCCCCCAAAACCCCCAAATAAAAAAATGACTGAGAAGTGATTAAAGGTACAGCAATTCTGATTTAAAAGGTTAGAATGTGAGTGAAAAACAATAGTGAGGAACAGGAAATGGAAGGAAGGGCCCGTTTAAGTAGAGACGTTTGTTCTGTGAGAAAAATTTACACATCAGATTGCAGATGCAATCTATTGAGCACATGTTTCTAATGCTAGTCTCTGGAAGGTTCTTGTTGCTTTGGGTAGCCAGGGAGACTCCCAAGGATGCCTTGGCTTACTTTTTTTTGCCTCGCTTTTGCCATCAGTTTTTATCTATCCTAATTGTAAGGTTGGGTGCTTTCTGTCCATTAACATAAAGTAAGTGTTTAGCAGCTAGCTGGCTTCATTTCTGGTTTTGTGTAAGCAACAACGATCACTACATTATGTGGGTTGGGTTAATTTTTTTCATTCTCATTTACCAGTGACTGGCTCATTAACCAGAGGGCCATAAGTGCTGTACAATAATGGGCTTTTTGTCCCTGTAGGATGGGAGGCTTTGTTCTGAAGTGCCAGTGAGACAACCTCACTCTGTAATAACAAAGGAACCCAGAAGTAGTATCTTCTTTGATTGAAGATAGACTATGCTCTTTATTTTGTTTATGATTATAGCATAAACTTTATGATTATTAGCAAACTCTAATTTACCTGTACTAATAATGAGGATCCATGGTATAGTTAACCTCAAAAAAGTTGTTAAGTTTTGGAATTTCTCATGATTTTTCTGGAAACCAGGTTTTTCAAGGAATATTTTATTTAGACTGATAATTGGATTTTAACCCCTAATAAAGGGGATGGAAAGTTTACAAAAGGACAGGGGAAAAAAAGCAGAAAATAATGAATTGATGGATATATAACATTTCACTCTCATTAGTAGTAAAAAATTTTAATGTAAATGGCAATGAGTTACTAATTTCTGCTTATTAGGGTTTTTTATTTTTTATTTATTTAAAAAATTTTTTAGATTTATTTACTGTTAGAGAGAGAGGGAGAGAGAGCACAAGCAGGGGGACTGGGAGAGGGAGATCCAGGACCCTGAGATCATGACCTGAGCTGAAGGCAGATGCTTAACTGACTGAGCCACCTGGGTGTCCCTATTAGGTTTTTTTTTTTTTTAGATTTTTTCTTTTTATTTATTTATTTGAGAGAGAGAATGAGATAGAGCATGAGAGGGGGGAGGGTCAGAGGGAGAAGCAGACTCCCTGCTGAGCAGGGAGCCCGATGCGGGACTCGATCCCGGGACTCCAGGATCATGACCTGAGCCGAAGGCAGTCGCCTAACCAACTGAGCCACCCAGGCGTCCCTATTAGGTTTTTTTAAATGGTAGTATTTAATTCTGGGGAAAATATGTAAAAACTGGCATATGGTTATTAGCAACATAAACTGGACAATCTTTCTGGAAAGTAATTAGGCAACATGTATTAAGACACTTAAAAAGTTAGTATCTTGGGGTGCCTGGGTGGCTCAGTCAGTTAAGCAACCAACTCTTGATTTCCGTTCTGTTCATGATCTCAGGGTTGTGAAATCGAGCCCCATGTTGGGCTCCGTGCTGGGTGTGGAGCCTGCTTGGGATTCTCCCTCTCACTCTGCCCGCCCCCCCTTTTAAAAATTAAAAGTATCTTTTCAGGGACTGGAGGAAAATGGGGAATGATTCCTAACAGGTATCGGTTTTCTTTTGGGATAATGAAAATGTTCTAAATTAGATAATGGTGATAGTTGCACAACTCTGTGAATATATTAAAAACCATTGAATTAGACAATTTAAAAGGGTGAATTTTATGGTATGCAAACTATCTCAGTAACAAAAAGTCAGTGCCTTTTGACCCAGTAATTCCACTTAAAGTAGTTAATCATAAGGACAAAGATACATGCTCAGTGATATATAGTACAGCTTTTTTATATCAAAAATTGGAGACATTAAATTAGGGAAAGATTTAACACTAATTGTGTATATGTACAATATAATCATTTTAGAAGTTTATGATGTTTTTCTGGTGATACAGGAAAACAAAGCTATGTATTGTTAAATGAAGAAGGTTTTTATATGTGGAGTGTTTATATGTGAATTTTTTTTAAATGGAGAGAATAATATCTGTTCACATTTGGGGGCGTGTATGTGGATAAGGGACCTTTTTTTTTATTTATTTTTTTTAAAGATCTTATTTATTTATTCATGAGAGACAGAGAGAGAGAGGCAGAGGGAGAAGCAGGCTCCCAAGGAGCAGGGAGCCCGATGCGGGACTCGATCCCAGGACCCTGGGATCATGACCTGAGCCGAAGGCAGACGCTTAACCATCTGAGCCACCCAGGCGCCCCTTTATTTATATATTTTTTAAAAGATTTTATTTATACATTTGAGAGAGACAGAGACAGAGCACAAGCAGGGGGAGAGGCAGAGGGAGAGGGAGAAGCAGGCTCCCTGCTGAGCTGGGAGCCCGATGTGGGGCTTGATCCCAGGACCTGGAGATCATGACCTGAGCTGAAGGTAGACGCTTAACCATCTGAACCACCCAGGCGCCCTTTTAATTTTTAAATTTTTTTTAAATTATTTTTTTAAGATTACTTATTTGAGAGAGAGCAGGGGGAGGGGCAGAGGGAGAGAAGAGAGAGAATCTCAAGCCAACTCCATGCTGAATGTGGAGCCCAACGCAGGGCTTGATCACACCACCCTGAGATCATGACCTGAGCCAAAACCAAGAGTTGGACGCTCAACCATTGAGCCACCCCACCGCCCCAAAGGGCCATTTTAAAATTTTTTAAAAAATGTTTTCTTATGGAAAGTTTAAAACATATACATAAGTAGACAGAATAATAATATGTAATTCTTTAATTACAGCTTTAAAATTCTTCAATTCATGGCCAATTTTGTGTCTTCTGTACTTCAGTTCTTTTTTTTACCTCTTCCTTTATTGTTTTGAGGCAAATCCCAGGGGTCTTATAATGTAATCTGTAAGTATTTTAGAATGTGAATCTCTGAAAAATAAAGACTTCAAAAAAATACCAGTGCCATTATCACATGCAAAAAAATTAATGATTCCAGTCAATGTTAAATTTCCAATTTTTTCATAAATATTATTTGTGTTTTGGGGCACTTGGCTGGCTCAGTCGATAGAGCATATGACTCTTGATCTCAAGTTAGTGAGTTCAAGCCCCACACTGGGTGTAGAGCTTACTTTTAAAAAAAAGGTTTAAATGTTATTTGTTTTTTAAAATTGTTTGGGGGTGCCTGGGTGGCTCAGTCGTTAAGCATCTGCCTTCGGCTCAGGTCATGATCCCAGGGTCCTGGGTTCAAGCCCCACATCAGGCTCCTTGCTTGGCGGGGAGTCTGCTTCTCCTTCTGACCCTTCCCCCTCTCATGCTCTCTCTCTCTCAAATAAATAAATAAAATCTTAAAAAAAATAAAAATAAAAATAAAATTGTTTGTTTGGGGGGCACCTGGGTGGCTCAGTCAGTTAAGCGTCTGACTCTTGATTTCGGCTCAGGTCATGATCTCAGGGTCATGGGATGGAGCCCCTCATTGGGGTCTGTGCTGGGAGCGTCTGACTCTTGATTTCGGCTCAGGTCATGATCTCAGGGTCATGGGATGGAGCCCCTCATTGGGGTCTGTGCTGGGAGCGTGGAGCCTGCTTGGGATTCTCTCTCTGCCCCTCCCCCCTAAAAAATAAATAAAAAATAAAATTGTTTGTTTGGGTTAGGATCCAAATGAAGTCCATATACTGTGGTTTGTTTTTTACATATCTTTTACTCTGTTGGTTCTCCTTCAGTCTTTTTTCCTCTGTCATTTGTTGGTTGAAGAAACCAGTTTGTCGTATAAAGTGTTCCACAGACTGTATTTTGCTTACTGCATCCCTGTGCACATTTGCCTTGTGCTCTTTATTTCCTGTAAATTGGTAGTTGGATCTAGAGGCTTGATCAGATTCAGGTTCAAGAAAAAAAAAATTTTTTTTTTTTTGGTAAGACTGTTTCATAGATGATGTACTAATCTCATTTTTAATTTCATCTGTAATTATCACTTAAAATTTCTAAACTTTCTCCAATAAACATGGTTGCCTTTACCAATAAGAAAAAAATACATCATTAAGAAAGAATAGATTGTGATCCCCCAGTGGGTAAAAGGAGTAATGGGCTATGGGCAATCCCCAAGTTGAACAATTCACGTGTGAATATTCAGAATTGACTGCATTTGCAGTTGTTTTTGTTAAGTTGGGAAATTTTTATGCTGATTTTAGTTGCTGAAAAATGTTTCGCATATTGTCTTACCAAACTCATACACTGCTATATCTGCATGTGAATTTTTTGGCCTGGATGAATAGACATTGCAGGACTAAACCAGTCCAGGAGAGTCCTCCTTATTTTTCATCCATCCTTTACCTGTACCAATCTCAAAAGTACTTTATCTTCAGTTATGTCTTGTCTTTTTTTTTTTTTTTAAAGATTCTATTTATTTGTTTGCTTATTTTTGAGAGAGAGAGAGAGCATGAGCCAGGGGAGAGAGGGAGGGAGAAGCAGACTCCCCGCTGAGCAGGGAGCCCAATGTGGGACTTGATCCCAGGACCCTGGGATCATGACTAGCCGAAGGCAGGTGCTTAACTGACTGAGCCACCCAGGCGCCCCCAATTATGTCTTGTCTTTGCACATAGTTGCAGAGTTTTCGTACGCATAGGCTTCCAGGTTACGTCTGTAAAATGATAAGCATTGATGTGACTTCTTTTCACATGGTCCATGTCTTACTCTTTTCTGAACTTTTTCTCAAAACACACTAATCTGAGATGGATATTCCCTTTTTGTTTAGGGTTTTAGCATTGAGGCCTGGAAGGAAAGAAGCACACGCTTATCCATATTTTATGTTTGACGGTCAGACCTCTAAGAGAACATTGATGCTAATTTTCTGGTTACCTTGCAGGGGTCAAATGCAATGTATTGAGGTGATCTTTCCATTAATTAAGTTTTTACCTATATGGAAGAAACTGTTTTCCCAAGAAATGTTATTTTACACCACACAGAAAAACTTCTTCTGAGGTTCCTACATTGGCCTATTCAAGAAAAAAGATAAATCTGTTCCTAAAATTAATTTATGGACCAGGATTAATCTTGTTCGAGATGTTCACAGTTTTAGCCTTCATGACCCCAAAAATGCAGCCTTTGTAAAACTCTTTACTGCATCACCTTTATCTGCAGAGTAAAATCTAATAAGTTGTCATAAAAGGCCCTTCATGATCTGACTCCTGCCTCTCTCCCCATATCCATCCCCTCCTTGTGTTCTGTGTGTTTTGGTTCTATCAGAACTGCTTGTCATTCTTTAAATATGTCACACCAGCTGGCTGTTCTCCCTGAGTGTCCTCTCCTTCCCCACATCCTTTTGTCCATTTATTTATTTTTTTTTTTTAATTTTATTTTTTCGGTTATCTCTACACCCAGTGTGGGGCTCAAACCCACAACCCGAGATCAAGAGTCACACACTCCACTGACTGAGCCAGCCAGGCGCCCCATTCTTACCATTTATCTTTTAAATTCCAGCTTAGATGTCCTCTTCTTTGTTATTGTTACCTTGTGACGTTATATTGCAAACACAGATAGACACATAAATACACTTGAGAGTAAGGTCCATGTCTTACTCTTTTCTGTAACTGGGCTGCTTACCTTAGGCCTCCACATAAAATGGGCACTCAATAAGTATTTGTTGGATTGAGTTGAAGCATAGGTGGGAATTATAACAGGCTACTAAAATATAAAATAGTTCAGATCTTGGAGAAACAGTATTTTTACTGCCATCGTTTTTGGAAAATCAGCCTTTCTTAGGAGAGCTTAATATCCTTTCCCTACCCCAGTTTATATTTGTGTTAGTAATTATGATCTGGGAAGTGGAGATTGCAGACAGTCTGGATTGCCTCCCCAGGGAGCCCTTTCCAGAACTCTGGAGAAAACAGTGGCCGTGCCTCATCCTCCTGCTGCTGGGACAGAGAAGCAGCCGTGCTAGGGAGCAAGAAGCTCTAGAGCCCTTATTCTTGGCTTGTTAAATTGGCTTGTTTGTTGGGATGATGAACTGGCCTTGGAGAAAAGATTAATGACCCAGGGCAGCTCTAGAGGCTTATTTTTGTAAAGCTACTTTCATTCTTTAATCTCAACTATAATTACAGTGTCCTTTAAGTGGTGGGGTGGAAAAATTGGAATAGGGTTATCATTTTTAATGTTTTTTTTTAAGATTTTTAAATTCTTGTTTCCTTCCATCCTTCATTCTTTGTGTAGTTTTAAAAATAACATGGATTCATGTTTATTGAAAACAAAGTACAAAAATGTCTAGAAACAAAAATTACAGTTCCTCTGCCAATCTCCGCATATGTAGATGTATTCATATATACACACAGATAAAGCTTTTTTTTTTTTTCTTTATAAGGATCATACTCTAGTATTGTTCTGTATGTCAAGCCATTAGGTCGTGTGTTGAGTTGAAAAGGGAAGAGGTCATTTGTAACCAAACCTTGTCATTCTTACCCTTGTTTGATAAGTTGCTGTGATAATAGCTAATAACACTTAAAATTGAATAGAACTGTGTGTTAGGCTTGTATTTTTTTCTTGTCTTTTTAGCAAGATGAAGTATGATATTTTTATAGGCAATTAAGTATGTTATGTCTAATACCTACAAAAATCTGCAGGTTTTTTTTTTTTTTTAAAGATTTTATTTATTTATTTGAGACAGAGAGAATGAGATACAGAGAGCATGAGAGGGAGGAGGGCCAGAGGGAGAAGCAGACTCCCTGCCGAGCAGGGAGCCCGATGCGGGACTCGATCCCGGGACTCCAGGATCATGACCTGAGCCGAAGGCAGTCGCTTAACCAACTGAGCCACCCAGGCGCCCAAGGCATGGCTTTTAAAGTCAGATTGGCTTGAGTCTGATTCTCTGAACACCCACTCTTAGTCATGTGACCTTGAATAAATTAGCTTAGCCTCTTTAAAACCTCAGTTTCTTCATCTATATGTAGTGGTAACAATAACAAAACCTGCAGGATTGAGCGCCTGGGTGGCTCAGTTGGTTAAGCGACTGCCTTCGGCTCAGGTCATGATCCTGGAGTCCCGGGATCGAGTCCCGCATCGGGCTCCCTGCTCGGCAGGGAGTCTGCTTCTCCCTCTGACCCTCCTCCCTCTCATGCTCTCTGTCTCTCATTCTGTCTCAAATAAATAAATAAAATCTTTAAAAAAAAAAAAAGTAAAAGCCATGCCTTATTGCCCTGCTGAACCACCTGTGGTGAGGGCTAGTGGTGGTGTTTTCCCTGATCTGTTGCAAATTAGCACTTTTGTAAAATACAATATAAATGAGTTACTAGAAAAATTAAGTTTAAAAAGGAACAGAAAATACAAACCCAAATGTGTTCTTAGATTCAAAATTACTTGGTCAAATTGCTATAAAAATTTCTAAGTGTTGGGGCACCTGGGTGGCTCAGCCGTTAAGCATCTGCCTTCAGCTCAGGTCATGATCCCAGGGTCCTGGGATCGAGCCCCGCATCGGGCTCCCTGCTAGGTGGGAAGCCTGCTTCTCCCTCTCCCGCTCCCCCTGCTTGTGTTCCCTCTCTCACTGTGTCCCTCTCTGTCAAATAAATAAAAATTTTTTTTAAAGATTTTATTTATTTATTTGAGACAGAGAGAATGAGAGAGAGAGAGCACATGAGAGGGGGGAGGGTCAGAGGGAGAAGCAGGCACCCTGCCGAGCAGGGAGCCCGATGCGGGACTCGATCCAGGGACTCCAGGATCATGACCTGAGCCGAAGGCAGTCGCTTAACCAACTGAGCCACCCAGGCGCCCATCAAATAAATAAATATAAAAAAAATTTTTTTTCTAAATGTTTACTCTAAATTTTATACTGACTTCCTCACAGACTGGCAAAGTCAGCTAATTTGATAGCATTTTACAGGATCCCATGGAAGGAGAAAAAAGGGAAGGAGGGAGACCTGATAGGAAACAGACTGGCAGAGTCAGTGGGCCCACACTGGACTACAGATACTGAGAGGCACTGCTTTAGAGGCCGTAGGTTGGTGTAGTAGAAGGTCTCATAGAACTAGTTCTTTTAGGGACGCCTGGGTGACTCAGTTGGTTAAGCATCTGCCTTCGGCTCAGATCATGATCCCAGG